>NW_022437128.1:160894-428869 GCF_009761245.1 Sapajus apella | reverse complement strand
ATGTTGACCAGGATGGTCTCGATCTCTTGACCTCATGATCCACCCGCCTCGGCCTCCCAAAGTGCTGGGATTACAGGCTTGAGCCACCGCGCCCGGCTTTTTTTTTATAAAAATGGGGTTTCTCCATGTTGGCCATGCTGTTCTCGAACTCCTGACCTCTGGTGATCCGCCCACCTCAGCCTCCCAAAGTGCTCGGATTACAGGCGTGAGCCACTGCACCCGGCCTCCTCCCTTGACTCTTACCACTCACACTGCCTTACATCTACCATTTGGTCCTTGCTGCTTTGTTTTGGTTATTCCCGCATTTATTTGTCCTTTTATTCATTTATATACAAACATTTAGTAAACACCTATTCATGGATAGCGCTCATTGTAGACTTCGAAGCTCTTTGAGGGTGCAAGTATGCCTCGTCTATCTGTCTTTACTTTTTGCAGCAGGGAGGTAAAGCTCCATTTCCATCCCTCCTCAGTGAGTCAGCAGTCACTGGTGACGCTAAGGCTTACCTCTGCCTTTCTCACCCAGCACAGGGTCTGGAGATGAGCAAGGGAATGGGAGGAGGTCAGCCCAGTATGGGAATCAGTTCTTCTCAGGGACCCAGACATCCATCCCTCAAGACTCCAGTCCTTGTCCTACTCCAGCCCTTGACCTCAGGTTTGTGGATCAGCTCTTCCTTCAGCACCTACCTTAAGGGTGTAGAAGAATGCAAACCACATGGGACCTGGAGATCGGTGTTCTCATTTCAGCTCTGCTGACTGGCTTTCTGCAAGCTATCTTCCCTCCCCAGACCTCAGTTTCCCTCTTTGCTGAGCCAGAAGATGTCTAAAGCCCCCTTTGGTTCCACCCTGAGAGCCTGTCTCCATACCCCAACTTCTCCCCCAGTTCGGAGAACCCAGGCATCCAGTTGCCCCACCCCAGCTCTGGGTAAACAGGAAGCTGGGTGAGGGGAGCTGGGGTGTGTGGAAAGTCCCAGCCAGGTGTGTAGGTCTACAGGGAGGGGGTGGCCCCATCCCTGAGGTATGAAAGCCCCCGCTCTGCCTCTGGTTCAGTCTCAATGGGGGCAATGGGGCTGGAGGGCAGGGGTGGGAGGCTCCAGGGGAGGGGCTCCCTCCTGCTAGCTGTGGCAGGAGCCACATTTCTGGTGACCCTGTTGCTGGTGGTGCCTATCACTGTCCTGGCTGTGCTGGCCTTGGTGCCCCAGGATCAGGGAGGACTGGTGAGTGGCTGCAACAGGTCCTGGTGGAGGGCTGCTTGTTTCGGATGCTGGGCTCCCTCTGGTCCTGCCTGTGGTCTTTTGCCCCCTCTGGCTCAGCTGGCTCCGCCGTCCCTGGTGGGGATGTCTTGTGTCTTTGCTGACTCTCTTTCCATGTACCTATGATGTTGTGCTTATCTCCCAACGTAAGCCCCTTATGTCTCCTCTTCCCAAGGCACATCTGTCTCTCTGCCCAAGCACCTATGCCTTGCTTGCTTTCCCTTCTAGGGAGGTGTGGTTGGGGATGGTGCTGGTGGGAGAAACCCCAGGCCTGCAGCTTGAATCCATTTTCAGAGGGGTAGGGGTGACATGAGCTGGATCTGAACTCTGGGCACTGTGACCCCACCCAACCAGGTAACGGAGACCGCTGACCCCGGGGCACAGGCCCAGCAAGGACTGGGTAAGAGCTGACCGTTTCTCCTTACCCTATCCAGCCCCTCAGGGGCTCCCAGCTCCCAGCTGCGTACCCAGATACCTCTTCCTCCAGGAATCCAGGCTCCCCATCCCTGCACCCAGTCCTCTCAAGGGTCGCCAGCATGAGTGGCTGCCCTGGCCCCAATCGTGGACTCTATTATGCCCCTTCCAGGGTTTCAGAAGCTGCCGGAGGAGGAGCCAGAAACAGATCTCAGCTCCGAGCTCCCAGCTGCCCACCTCATAGGTAAGGATCTCAAAGACCCGAATAAGAGTTTAAATAATCCGAAGGTTCCAGTTCTGCTCGTCCAGAGTCCCTGGGCTCCATGATTCCAGGGCTCGGTTTCCCACCCGCTTCACTACGTTTCACCGCTCGCCCCCACCCTTCCGCTCGTCCCTGCAGTGCAGCTGCTTATTCCCGCCAGCGCTGGCAAAAGCCGGCCCGGAGGTCCCCACTACAGCGCTCTGCACCCCACAGCCCGGTTCCCTCGGCCTCCAACTCGCACTCATCCCAGAGACAGCGCCCCCCCCGACTCACACATCCCCCGCCCCGGCCCCGCGCGGCTCCCGCCGGGGCTAAGAGCCGCCACTCTCCCAGAACCCGAGCCTTTAGGATCGTTTTCCCAAGAGCGCGCGGGCCCATGTCTCCGCAGGCGCTCCGCTGAAGGGGCACGGGCTAGCCTGGGAGGCCGCGAAGGAACAGGCGTTTCTGAGCAGCGGGACGCAGTTCTCGGACGCCGAGGGGCTGGCGCTCCCGCAGGACGGCCTCTATTACCTCTACTGTTTCGTCGGCTACCGGGGCCGGGCGCCCCCTGGCGGCGAGGGTCCCCGGGGCCGCTCGGTCACGCTGCGCAGCTCGCTGTACCGCGAGGGGGGCGCCTACGGGCCGGGCACTCCGGAGCTGCTGCTCGAGGGCGCCGAGACCGTGACCCTGGTGCTGGACCCGGCCGGGAGGCAAGGGTACGGGCCTCTCTGGTACACGAGCGTGGGGTTCGGCGGCCTGGTGCAGCTCCGGAGGGGCGAGAGGGTGTACGTCAACATCAGTCACCCCGATATGGTGGACTTCGCGAGAGGGAAGACCTTCTTTGGGGCCGTGATGGTGGGGTGAGGGGCTATGACTGCGTGATGCGAGTGTGTGAATATTGGGGGCCCGGAAGCCCAGGACCCCATGGCAGTGGGAAAAATGTAGGAGACTGTTTGGAAATTGATTTTGAGTCCGATGAAAATAAAGAATGGAAAGCTTCAGTGCTGCTGATACAGGTGCTGAGATGTGACGCGTCTTAATTCAGGATGGGTGCACAGGTGTGGGTTAAATATTCTGTGTACTTTTCTGGTTGCTTGAAACAATTCACCACAACACAATGTATGGGCTTTGCTCCTGCGGATGGTGGTCTGCTGGTCCCGCCCCTCCCTGCCTCCAAATGGCCAGGCCCCACCGTTAGTCCAGTTGGAGCGTGGAGGAAGGGGGACTACTCAAACTCCTAAGCTTCTCCAGGTATCCTGATTTTCAGGCCCGCATGGTCCCAACCAGACTCAGCACCACACTCTTTTTTTCTTGGGTCCTCTCAACAGTGAGAGGGGTCACTACAGAGCATAGCAAGCACCGCTCAGAAAGGCCGAGCAGCAGAGTAAGCCCCTATCATGAAAGAGGAATGAGGTGTGGAGGGGCCCCGCACTTCTCCCCCAGGGCTGCCTGAAGGCCACTTTCTCTCCTACCCCACAGTCAACTCTTCTCCAAGGAGCTTAATTCAAGGCTCATGGGGGCTGAAGGGAGGAGGCTGAAGGAGAAAGAAGGGGAAGATATTAGAGAGAGATGGGGATGACGGAAGGAGTCTGTGGTACCCGAAAACACCAGGAAGTTCTGGGGAGGAGGAAAAACCAATGCCACAATGTCCCATTTAGGGTGAGGTGGAAAATCCTCACCTTTAGTTCACACTTTAGGTCCCCCTTCCCAAAAGTGAGTAAGTGTGGGCGCCTCGGGGTAACGGTAGTCCCTCCTTACTTCACGACCGACTTTCAGCCACAGGCTGGGGGAGGCAGAGGGTGACCCAAGGCCCTATCTAGGTCACCCCACTGGGTCACCCCACCCCCTCAGCCTACTACACAGTTTTCTCCTGCCTGGCACCCTATGGTTGGTGGTAGAGCCTAATTTCCGAGTTCACTGGGGGCTCCCAGTCTTGGGGGACTCAATCTCTGCCTCCATATTTGTTTTTGGAATACTATTTTTGAGACAGGGTCTCATTCTGTCACCCAGACGGGGTACAGTGGCATGATCATAGCTAATTGTAACCTCAAACCCTGGGCTCGAGTGATCCTCCTGTCTCAGCCTCCTGAGTAGCTAGGACTACAGGCATGCCCCACCTGGCTAATTTTTTTTTTTTTTTTTTTTTTTTTGAGGTGGAGTTTCGCCCTTGTTGCCCAGGTTGAAGAAAACTGTGTGGGCCGGGCGCGGTGGCTCAAGCCTGTAATCCCAGCACTTTGGGAGGCCGAGGCGGGTGGATCACGAGGTCAAGAGATCGAGACCATCCTGGTCAACATGGTGAAACCCCGTCTCTACTAAAAATACAAAAAATTAGCTGGGCATGGTGGTGTGTGTCTGTAATCCCAGCTACTCAGGAGGCTGAGGCAGGAGAATTGCCTGAACCCAGGAGGTGGAGGTTGCGGTGAGCCGAGATCGCGCCATTGCACTCCAACCTGGGTAGCAGGAGCGAAAAACCCCCTCAAAAAAAAAAAAAAAAAAAAAAGAAAACTGTGTGGTAGTCGAGTGCGATGGTGTGATCTCGGCTCATCGCAACCTCCGCCTCCTGGGTTCAAGTGATTCTCCTGCCTCAGCCCCCCGAGTAGCTGAGATTATAGGCATGTGCCACCATGTCCTGCTAATCTTGTATTTTTAGTAGAGATGAGGTTTCTCCATGTTGGTCAGGCTGGTCTCGAACTCCTGACCTCATGATCCACCTGCCTCATCTTCCCAAAGTGCTGGGATCACAGGCGTAAGCCACGGTGCCCGGCCCACCTGGCTAATTTTTAAATTTTTTATAGAAACAAAGTCTTGTTATGTTTCATAGGCTGGTCTTGAACTAGTGGGCTCAAGTGATCCTCCCGCATTAGCCTCCCAAAGTGCTGGGATTACAGGCATGAGCCACTGCACCTACCCCTTATTTGTCTTTGACTCTGTTCAGAAGAGCCTTCATCGGGGGAGAGGATGCTTTTCTCTTCCCAGATCACCCATCTCACACCTCTCCCCTCCTTCACTACAAAGACGTGTGGGACCAAACTGGCTTGTGAATCCTTCACCCACCTCTTATTCCTATATATTTTTCTTTTTTAAAAATAGAGGCAGGATGACAGGATGTCACTATGTTGCCTAAGTTGCTCTCGGGCTCCTGGGTTCAAGCGATCTTCTCACCTTGATCTCCTGAAGCGAAGGGATCACAGGTGCATGCTACCACGCCCAGCGGTTCAGTTCCTTCTTTATTGTCTTCAGTCTCTTCAATTTCACCCACTGAGAGAATGGAAGGGGATAGAACAGCTGAAAACTGGTTGAAGGAAGTAAGCCAGAATTCACTGAGTGCCCACTGTGCCAAGGGCTGAGTGAGGTCCTTTGATGGAGGTCAAATCTTCTCTCACATGCCCTATGTGTGGAGGACGTTCCTATCTTCATTGATAGATAGGTTAAGTGGCTGGTTCAGGAGGCAGAGTTAGGACAGGGTGAAGTCCCTTGACTGTGATTCAGGTACCTGAGAATGTGGCCCCTCCCCAGCTTTCCCCGCTGGTTGGCCAGCTGCAGCAGCCGGAAATCTCACCTGAGCTGTAGGATTTTCCCAGCAAGGACTGGAATTCCCAGAATTGGAAATTCCCATGCCCTGAGGGAAAGGTAATTAGGTTCAGGTGCCTGTTTCCCGGGGGATGGGGAATATTCTGCTGGGCTTTGTTTATGTAGGAGCCCAGGAGTCTAAGGATGGGACTGGGTCTGAGGGATCTTAAACCCTGTGGAGACAGGACTTAGGGAGCTTCTTCCCATTCCCAAGAAGAGGCAGATGCAGAATTAATTCCAAAAAGGAGACCATGTTTCTTTTCTAAGCAAACTTTATTTCTCGCCACTGAATAGTAGGGCGATTACAGACAACTCCCCTGGGGAGCAGAGGTTCAGCAATGAGTGACAGTCGGTCACCAAACCAGTATTGTTCAGACAACTTAATCAGATGAGTATTTTAAAAAACATAATCAAAAGAAGGCACAGAGGCCAGGAGGCCACGTGGGAACAGCCTATTATTCAGCTCTGTTTTCACAGAAAACATGTCTAGCCAAGGCAGCTCCTACACTGGGTCCTCCGGGATACCTCAACCTCCTAAATAAATACATATTCGTCGGTAAATAAATAAATAATAAATAAATAATAAATAATCACAGGTGCAAACATAAATAGAGGGGCTGGCTTCATGGGGAGGGCCGGGCTCTGTGTCTCAGGGGAGTCTGGAAACATCTGGAGAAAGGAAGGCCGAGGTCACTCATGTCAACTTCTGGGTGAGGTCTCCTCAAGCCCTGCAGCGTTCTGGCCGGAACCAAAGGCTCCAGGTCCCCAGATTCCAGATGTCACAGACTGAGTTCAGGGATCAAAGCTATAGGCCCCAGTGAGTTCTGGAGGCCCCAGTCTGAAGTCTTGGTGGTTGCCAGTGCTTTGCTATGCAGGCCACACTTTCCTGAGTCCCGGGTTTCGAAGTGGTGGTGGTGTTGCTTAAAGTTCTAAGCCTGGCGTCCGACCCTAAGCCCCTAATTCTCTTTTAAGCCAGTAGAGGATGAGGGTGTCTGAAGGAGGGGATAATAAAGGGGTTGGGGCAGGGGAGGGGCTTGGGAAGGATGGACGTCCGTCCTCCTCACAGGCCAATGATCCCAAAGTAGACCTGCCCAGACTCAGCCAAGTCGAGATACTCAGGCATATTGATCTCAGCGCTGAGTCGATCACCCTTCTCCAGCTGGAAGACCCCTCCCAGGTAGATGGGCTCATACCAGGGATTGGTCTTAGCGCCCCGTGGGGTCTCCCTCTGGCAGGGGCTCTTGATGGCAGAGAGGAGATTGACCTTGGCCTGGTAGGAGACAGCGATGCGGCTGATGCTGTGGGTGAGGGGCATAAAGGTGGAGGGGCAGCCTTGGCCCTTGAAGAGGACCTGGGAGTAGACGAGGTACAGCCCCTCTGATGGCACCACCAGCTGGTTATCTCTCAGCTCCACGCCATTGGCCAGGAGGGCATTGGCCCGGCGGTTCAGCCACTGGAGCTGCCCCTCAGCCTGAGGGTTTGCTGGAGGGAGGGAGGGAGAGAGAGAGAGGGGAGTCAGTGTGGCCGTGTCGGTTCAGTCTCCACATCCTGGCCCTCAAGCTCTGCCCACCCCACATCTGGTTCCTGTCCCCTCTGTCTGTCATCCCACATCCCACCTGGATGATGTTCTGAGTATCCCCCAAGCGCTATACTGTTTCTCCACCCTCCCCTTGAGCTCAGCGAGTCTTTCTCACACTGTCTCCGAGGACCAACTACCCTCAGCCAGGCTTCAACCCCCACATCCTATCCCTCCAAGTTCCAAGACACATCCTCAGAGCTCTTACCTACAACATGGGCTACAGGCTTGTCACTCGGGATTTGAGAAGATGATCCTGAAGAGGAAAGAGAAAAGGAAAAAGCTGAGACCCTTAAACTTCTAGAAAATACCTCCCTACTTTCCCGTTCATCCGTCCTCCCCCCAAGAACAAAACTTTAAATTTCCCCCACTACTTCCATACCGATACTAACCCTACCTCCCAACCCAAACCCAGAATTAGGAAAGAGGTTTGGAGACACTTACTGACTGCCAGGGCCAGAGAGCTGATTGGAGAGCGGTCCTTGGAGGGCTGTTGAGGAGAAGGAGAATGGTTAGCATCGAGGGAGGCGCCCTGAAAGGAGGAACAGCTGGCTGCCTGCCTGGCCTGCGCTCTGAGCCCTGAGTGTCTGCTTTTTTTTCTCCATTCATCCGTGTATTCACCCTCCCTGCATTCAACAACTCTCACTGAGTGTCTTCTGTGCGCCAGACATCCTATCTTCATCTCTCCTTATCGTCCTCGTCTCTCTCCTTAGTTCTCTCTCATATCTCCCACATCTCTTTCTGTCTCATCATCTTTATTCGTATCACTTGTTTCTTCCCCATCTCTCTGTTACACCCACATCTGTCTCCATATCTTATATATATATCTGCTTGCTCATTCATTCATTCATTCATTCTTTCACTCCATACACACTTAGTGGACACCTCCTGTGTGCCAGACAGCCTGTCTCTCCATCTTTCTCTCTCTCTTCCCATCTCTTGGCACATCTCTTTCTGCATCCCCATCTTTCTCCACATTTTTTCTCTCCATCCCTCCCTGTCAGCACACGTCTTTTGCCCATTCCGTCTCCCTCCCTCTCTTGCGTCTCTACTTCCCCTTGGGTGGGAGAGTGATGAAGGCTGGCAAGGCACTCACCTCTTCCGTCTGGGGGCCGATCACTCCGAAGTGCAGCAGGCAGAAGAGCGCGGTGGCACCTGCTACGAGCAGGAAGGAGCAGAGGCTGAGGAACCAGCGCTGCCTGGAGCCCTGGGGCCCCCTGGTCTTGGAGAGCGCCTCCTCGGCCAGCTCCACGTCCTGGATCATGGTTTCAGTGCTCATGGCTGTTCTTTCCAAGGGAGAGAGGGTGGAGCCTTGGGGCAGTATGTGAGAGGGAGATAACCCTCCTGGCAGCTTGTCGGGGGATGTGGTGTCTGAGGGTTGTTTTCAGGGGGGTCTGGAATTGCTTCTCTCCCTCTTGGCTGGTCCTCTGCTGTCCTTGCTGAGGGAGCGTCTGCTGGCTGGGTGTGAAACAACTGCCTTTATAAAGTCCCTGAGGGGAGAGGAGGGCGGGGAAAGAATCAATCAACCAGCGGAAAACTTCCTTGGTGGAGAAACCCATGAGCTCATCTGGAGGAAGCGGTAGTGGGCCCTAAAGCTTCAGTCTCCGTTTCTTCTCCATCACGGGGGTGGAGATTTGGAAAGTTGGGGACACCCAAACATCAAGGATACTCCTCATACTCCCCACCCTCCCTGCTCCGATTCCAAGGGGCCCTTTTGGGCTAGTGACGGATTTGTGTGTAGGACCCTGGAGGCTGAAGTCCTTTCCCCCATGCCTCTCAAAGCCTATTGTCTGAATTTCTGTTGGGGACCAGGTCTGTGGTCTGTTTCCCTCTGATGCCCAGACAGGATGCAGGAAAAAGAGGGAGAACTGGGAGGGGCTTCAGAAAGCTGAGTCCTCAAGGGAGAGAAAACGGAGTTGGAGGGAAAAGCTGTGTTGAGTCCTGAGGTCTGTGTTTGGGTCCCTGGGAGGAGAAGGAGCCAGGGACAGGGCAGCTCCATACGTGGGGACAGACTCAGGACCTCGGGGTAGGCTGGGTGGGGGTAGCAGGGACAAGCCTGGGACAGCCCCAGGGAGTGAAATCAGCCCCGGGAATTCACGGACCCCACTGGGTAGGGCTTCTCCTTTCATTCTGACCCTGGGACTCACACTGCTGGTTTCAGTCTTGGCTTCCAAGAAACTCTGGGGTCCCTGATTTGTTGGTGAAGCTCTCATTTCTCACCGCCCCAATGTGTGGCCATGTCTTCTTAAACATCCCCTGGATTCTGTACCTGGAGGCCCTGGAGGCCCTTTCACTCCCTGGGGCCCTCTGTATGGCCCTGTCTTGGAGCGGGGATCCCCACACTCCACCCCCATAGCTCTGGACATTCTCCTACCCTTTGCTGTGGTCACATCTCGCCAGAGGTCTCCTGTCACCCATTCCTCAGAGCCACTACATGTGACCATATCTCCCAGAGGCTCCCTGACCCCCACCCCTGCAGACCCTGACTCTTCCTTTGTCTTCTCAGCTCCTCCTTTGCTTCCCCTGCAGCAGTCTGGCTGCCTCACCTGATGAGCCCATCACATATCCCTGAAGCTCTCTGAGCCCTTTATCCTCTTGTTCTGCCCACAGCTGTTGCTCCCTGTGAGCCCCCTGTCCTGCCCTCCATTCCTTAGATAGACTGGGGAATTCTCACTCCCAGACAGACACGCATAAGCAGACAGCATTTCAGAGAAAAGAGATTTATTGGGCTTCATCAGGGTGCAGATGCCTCCGTGTGGGGCTCTGGTCG
Source organism: Sapajus apella (assembly GCF_009761245.1). Classification (NCBI taxonomy): domain Eukaryota; kingdom Metazoa; phylum Chordata; class Mammalia; order Primates; family Cebidae; genus Sapajus; species Sapajus apella. Next base: position 419,048 of record NW_022437128.1, on the reverse strand, counting down.
GCAGCTGGCTTTCAGGGCCTTTCGCTGCCTTCTGAGGCCCCGTGACCCCCCGTGACGCCTACTTCTTTCTTTCTTGGTCAGCCTTGTGCCCATGCCTTCTCACTCTTCATCTTTTGGGCCTCTCTCTCTCTCTCTCCTTGGATGTTCTTCTATTATTCCCCTCTCTCCATCCTCCATAAATAAATAATTTAATTTTTTGCCTTCATAAATAGTCCCCTCCCTGCCCCCTGTCATCCCCCAAGCTCCCCCACGTGTCTGCTCTTCCTCTGTGTGTGGATCTGGGCCCCAGCTAGCTGGTGGGACAGACCAACAGCTTTGGGCTGGGAATTCCTAGACAGGCTTGAAATCCCCAGCCAGACAGACATCCGGGATGGTTCAGGCGGGTGTGGTCCCCTGGGATGCCTAGAATTCCTTCTTTGAAAGCTCCAGCTGACTTGACTGGGGAAGACTTGAGCTGTTGGAATGGTCAAAGGAGAGGTGGTGGTGACCCCTGAAATCGTCAGAATGGAGGCAGAATGGGGAGAAGGTCTTGAAATCAATTATTTTTTCTTTCCAAATTTTCCCAAGTTCTACAGAGCAAAGGCTCCAAAGAAGACAGTACTAGGGCTGAGGACTAGGTGGTGGATGCCATCTGTGTGGGTGGATAGCTGGTCTCCCTGGGTGAGCTGGAACGCAGCCCCATGGTACATCGAGTGCAGCCAGGGTTCCTGCAGCCCTGGATATACCATCTTCTGGGAGCTGAGGAGAGACACGTGGAAGGGGTACTGGGAGGAGAAGAGCTGGACCTCATGGGCCAGGTAGAGCGGGGTGGGCGTGGCCTTGGGAGAGTAGGCTTTCCCAGAGAAGACCACCTGGGAGTAGACAAAGTAGATGCCACTGGTGGGGACCAGGAGAGAATTGTTGCTCAAGGAGAAACCATCCTGGAGGAAGGCACGGTCCGTGTTCGCTCTCCAGCGCAGTGATTTCTGGTTGCTGGGGTCTCCTAGGAAGAGCCATAGGGGATGGGGGTAGAAGGTCAGAGGTCTGGGTTAGAGGTCTCAGTCCCCAAGGAAGCAGGCACTGGACAACTGAGCTCCTGGGGGATGGCTGGGGGAGGTGTGAGAGTGGGCTGCCAGTGTTTTTTGGGGGTGGGGGAAGTTCAGGGAGAGCGGTGGATGCTTGGGTTCCTGAAGCAGGGGTAGGAGCAGAGCTAGTGGGGACATGTCTGGGAAGTCAGGTGGATGTTTACCAACGAGGTGAGCAGCAGGTTTGAGAGTGCTGCGGGCAAGATGCATCTTGGGGTGCTGACGGGCAATCTGGGCAGCTGAAGGTGTGAGGCCAACACCAGGGAGCCCCTAGGGAAGAACAGAGTTGAGGGGGAGCTTTAGGGCTCAAGGTTTGGCTGGACCACCCCAGAAACTCCCATTCTCCTGCTGCCTCACCTGGGCCCCAGGAAGCAGGGCCAGCAGCAGCCCCAGAAGGAGGAGGTGTAGGGGGGTGCCCTGCACCCTTGAGAGGAAGAGACGTTCTGGTGGTGTCATGGGGGAGAACCTGCAGAGAGAGAGAGAGGGTGAGCGGGGCGGGGCACACTGCAGAAGACAGGCGACAGACCTCCTGCCCTGGGAGACAGCACCCCCCACCCCCGGAGAGAGAGATCGACAGAGAAGGGGACAGGATGCAGTCAGAGATACCCCAAGGTGAGCAGAGGGCGACAGAGAGAGTCGGGAAGGGAACAGAGAGGGATCATGGTAGAAACAGAGAATGTATGAGAGACAGAGACAAAGAGGCTGACAGATGGAGAGTCAGAGACAGGGAAGGAAACCAAAACCAAACCCACCAAGGCCCAGGCCCAGGCAGGCCGGGGATCCAGGCAGCAGGTGCAGGAGGGACCGAGGCCCAGGCAGAGGGCAGGGCACTGTGGGGTGGTAATCCGAAGCACGAACACGGGCAGCCCAAGGAGATGGGGCCGGAGAGTCTCACCTGCTGTGCGGAGCCCCTGGGCCCGGACGCTCGGGTCCCTTTATAGAGGAAGCGGCAGCGGCAGCGTGGCAGGCAGCGGGCGGGTTCTAGGTCGGGGCTGGGGCCTGGGGAAGCCCCCAGGGCTTAGACGATGCTGCTGTTTCAGTCAAAGGCAGGAAAGGCTGAGGCCTAGAAGAGAACCACAGGCTGGGGGTTCAGGCGACTGAATTCTGGGAAAGGGAGTCGGGTCAGGGGAATCGTGGGCTGGGAGGGCCAGGGAGTGGGGTCAGGCCTAGGAGTTCCAGAGAAGGGACGGTCAATTCGGGGAGGAGGAGGTTGAGCAGCTGGGGTGTGGGCTGGAGGCCCGGTTCCCTGAAGAGCAATCATATGTAACATCTCTGCACACTTGGCTGAGTACAGGCTTCTCTCTTTGCCCGTTTTCTTCTCTTGTCCCCTGTCCTTGTCCCAAACAACTGAAGTCATACTTGTTCCAGTATATGGACTTTCCAGCCCATCTGGCAGGTTTCACATCAAGAAGGTCCATTATATATCCCTTCATCGGGGACATTCTGGTGTTTGCCTCTTGTCCAGGTGAAAATATTAATGGAGCCCCTTCCATTCTTGAAACAGTCCTTGTTTGGAAGATAAATTTTTTGGTCCCCTTCCCCAGAGATGATGCTGGACACATCCTACTCCTGAAGGATACCCTCCATCTCGTCCTGACCTCAGGTGGCTTCCACAGATCAGATTTATATAACCCCAAATAAATACACACTCCAGGATCAATGCGGCGGACACCTTCCAAAGTTCTCTATAGGAGAAGTGTCAGAATTCCACTTGGGTGAGGCTTAAGGGTGGGGACTTGGGGTGGGGTGGACACAGCTAAGGGACTTGTCTTGAAGTTGCATTTGCAGAGCCAATACATTATTTTAAAGCTGCTCCAGGCTGGGTGTAGTGGCTCACACCGGTAATCCTAGCACTTTGGAGTCTGAGGTGGGCAGATTACTTGAGGTCAGAGGTCAGAATTTCGAGACCAGCCTGGCCAACATGGTGAAACTCTGTCTCTAAAAAAACACAAAAATTAGCCAGCGTGGTGGCGCACATCTGTAGTCCCAACTACTCGGGAGGCTGAGGCTGGAGAATCGTTTGAACTGGGGAGGCAGAGGCTGCAGTGAGCCAAGATCGCACCATTGCACTCCAGCCTGGGGAACAGAGCAAGATTCTGTCTCAAGAAAAAAAAAGTTCTGAATATTTTTTCCTTTTTATTGATATGTAACAGAGGTTTGAGGTGGACACCTCTTAAGTGTACAGCTGATGAATTTTTCCATCTGTTGGTAGCCATGTAGCCACCACCAAGCTCCACGTATTTTCAGGTCCCCAGTAGGTTCCCTCATACTCCTTCCCTGCTGATACCCTCCAAAGATAACCAACCACTCTCTGACCTTTATCCCCATAGATTAGTTCCTCCTGCTTTGGAGTATCATATAAATGAAATCATATAGAATCTACTCATTTCTCTTTGGCTTCTTTCAGTCAGCATTTTGTTTGTGAGATTCATCCATGTGGTTGCATGTATCAGTAGTGTTTTTTTTAAATTGTGATGTAAGATTCTATCATATCAATATACTCTAATATATTCTTCTGTTGATGGGCATTTGGTTTGTTTCTAGTTTTTGGCTAACACAAAAAACGTTGATACCAACATTCTCATACAGGAGCCCATTTTCACTTAGCTTGCAAACTACAAGGTTTAAAACAAAGCACAGTTTCTAAAGATGACTTTATTCACTTTTCCTAAGTTTGAGATAATACCAACTGGTCACCTCAAATATTATTACTGCTATAGGTGTGATTTTACTTGGACGGTGTTAGAGAGTTTGGAGCTGGGGCTGGTGGTGACCTGGGGTAAAGCCCACTGTTGCACGGGGCAGGCCGATTCTCTCCCCAGGCACAAGGTCCCTGAGGGGTCCTGGAGTAACATGGAAGGACAGGGAAGTAACATTCTGGGTGTGTATGAGCTATTTGTTCTGTTCTCCTTCTCTACTTGAAGCCCTGCACCTCTGCCTTTTATGCTTTACTAGTCTTAGCTATTATTTCTTTTTATTCTGTAGGGCAGAAAGGGGTGATTCCTTCCTGACTCATCACGAGGGTCATAGCCAATACTCCTGTAACAAAAGACAGGTTAACAGGAGAAAAGCATAATACATTTATTTAATCAAAGTTTTAAGTGACACGGGAGCCTTTGGAAATGAAGCCCTAAGGATCCAGGGAAAACTATTTTTATGCTTGGATTTGATGAAGAATGGACAACTGTACAGAAATGTAATTGAACAAAACAAGCATAATTTAATGGTAATAGACTGGGGTTGGGGGAACCCAACAAGGCCGGCCATACTCTTCTTGGTCTCTCTGTACGGCATTCCGTCCTTCCAGGTATAGGGCAGAACCTTTTCTGGAATGAGGGTTTTTTTTTTTTTTTTTTTTTGAGACAGAGTCTCGCTCGGTCACCCAGGCTGGAGTGCAGTGGCGAAATCTTGGCTTACCGCAACCTCCGCCTCCCGGGTTCAAGCGATTCTCCTGCCTCAGCCTTGAGTAGCTGGGATTACAGATGTGAGCCACTATGCCCTGCTGGAATGAGGCTCTTATAACCTACTATCAGGTGAGGTAGGTCAGAACATTTCTTTTCTTTTCTTTTTTTTTTTTTTTTTGAGACAGAATCTAGCTCTGTAGCCCAGGCTGGAGTGCAATGGCACGATCTCGGCTCACTGCAACGTCTGCCTCCCAGGTTCAAGCAATTCTCATGCCTCACCTCCTAAGTAGCTGGGACTACAGGCACCCACCACCTCTCTTCTCATTCTTTTAGCCTTATTATCTCTCGTGTCAGTGGTGATTTCCCTCTCAGCCCCTCCTCCTTTCTTTTTCTCTGCGTTGCCCTTTCTCTCAGGGGTCTTTTTGTTTCCTGTTGTCTCCTTCTGCTTCTCTAATGGTACGAGCTGATGGATTGAGACCCCAGCTGAGCTATATTAAAATATAAAGTGGTATTCCAAGGCTGGGTGTGGTGGCTGATACCTGTAATCCCAGCACTTTGGGAGGCCAAGGTGGGTGAATCATGAGGTCAGGAGATAGAGACTATCCTGGCTAACATGATGAAACCCCATCTCTACTAAAAATACAAAAAATGAGCTGGGCGTGGCTGCATGTTCCTGTTGTCCCAGCTACTGGGGAGGCTGAGGAGGGGAATCACTTGAACCCGGGAGGTGGAGGTTGCAGCTAGCCAAGGTCTCACCACTATACTCCAGCCTGGGTGACAGAGAGAGACTCCATCTAAAAAAAAAAAAAAAAAAAAAAAAAATTGCATTGCAATTGCAATTAATAGTGAGAGAGAGAAAGAGAGAAATTTAAATCAAAGTGGAAGAATGGGACATTGAGGGACAAAAAAGGGAAGCCAAGAAGGAGTGATGGGAGACATTAGAGACAGAGAGGAAGGAAGGGCAAGACTGGGCTGAGGCTCAGTGTCACGTGCATGTGAGATGTGCTGAAGGATGCTCCTTGAGATGGGCCAATCTTGGTTTCAATCTCAGTTTCGGAGGTTCTTTGAAATTTGGTTTCTTTCTTGGGCAGGCCAGCAGTTGGTTTGGGACTTTCCCTGGGTGGGAGAACTGATGACTGGAGACTTGTGCCCCAAACTCAGGAAAATACAGTCTTTATAGTGGTCTTTGTGGAGAAACTAGTGAAATCTCTGAGGCCTCCAGATGAGGCTGAAATGACATTAGCTTCAAACTTGAACTTAGCCTCAAAACCTAAATTGGGATTTAATACCAAATTCAACCCTAACCCAAATTTAACCTCAACCCAAATCACAACTCAAACCCAACTCCAACTGTAACTGTAACCTCAAATCTAAACACATCCCAATTAATAACCCCCCAAATAAAACTTCTCCTCTACACCAACCCAACCCTGTTTTTAGGGCTAATCTTGAAACCAGTTTACCACCACTGCTAACAGTAAACTTAAATCTGACTCTAAACATAAGTCCAATCTGAGCCACAAGCCTAAAGTTGAACTTTATCCTGCTTTATGAATTATTCATCCATCCCTCCATTTAATATCTGAGTGCCTACCACATGCTGGGCATTGTTCTAGGCAGGACGGACATAGAGGCAGAGGAATCAGAGAAGGTGCCGGCACCTGCGGGGCTTGAATTCCAGTGAGGCCAGACAGAAAAGAAAGAAACTGAAGAAGAAAGGAATAAGAATAAAAAATAATAATAATAAAAAGAAAAAAAAAGAAACTGAAGAAGAAATCGGTACATAGTGCTAAGAGAAAATAAAACAGGCTGATGTAATAAGAGTGGCAGGGAGCTACTTTTAAATACAGTAGTCAGCAAAATCTTCTTCGAGTGATTGCATGGTACTGGAGCTGAGACCCAAATGACAAGAAATTGACCAAGTAAAAGTTTGGGAGCCAAAAAAAAAAAGTCTGGGAGCAAAGCATTCCAGGTAAAGGGAGCAACTACTGCAAAGGCTGGAAGGCAGAACCAAGCTGGGGTGTTGAAGACAAACAGAAGGCCAGTGTGGCTGGAGCCGGTAAAAAGCTGGGAAAGGAGTGGGAGATGAGGTCAGAGAGGAGGGCAGGGGTCAGGTCCTGCAGGGCCATGCAAGGAGTGGGAAAGCCTCTGGATTTCATCCAGCCACAGGAAGCCTTCAGAGGTTGTCAGTATGTGCTTGTGTGTGTGTTTGCGGGGGAAAGAGAGGTGAGCCGAAATGACGGATTTGTTTTGTTTTGACATGGTGTCTTGATCTGTGGCCTAGGCTGGAGTACAGCGGCACCATCATAGCCCACTGCAACCTCAAAATCGTGGGCTCAAGTCATCCTTCCACCTCAGCTTCCCAGGCATTTAGGACTACGGGTGTGTCCCACTGTGCCTGGCTAAGAGACAGGGTCTCACTATGCTGCTCGGGCTGGTCTTGCACTCCTGAGCTGCTGTGTCAGCTTCCCAAAGTTTTTTTTTTTTTTTTTTTTTTGAGAGGGGGTTTCACTCTTGTTGCCCAGGTTGGAGTGCAATAGTGTTATCTTGGCTCACTGCAACCTCTACCTCCCGGGTTCAAGTGATTCTCCTGCCTCAGCCTCCCAAGTAGCTGGGATTAAAGGTGCAGGCCACCATGCCTGGCTATTTAGTAGAGATGGGGTTTCACCATGTTAGTCATGCCGGTCTCAAACTCCTGACCTCAGGTGATCCACCTGCCTTGGCCTCCCAAAGTGCTGGATTATGGGCATGAGCCACCGGCAGGCCGGCCTCCCTGGATTTTTCAGTTTTATTTTTTGATATGGAGCCTCACTCTGTCACCCAGGCTGGAGCACAATAGTGCGATCTCAGCTCACTGCAACCTCCGCTGCCTGGGTTGAAATGACTCTCCTGTCTGAGCCTCCTGAGTAGCTGGGGTTACATGTGCACACCACCATGCCTGGCTAATTTTTGTATTTTTAGTAGAGACAGGGTTTCACCATATTGGTCAGGCTGGTCTCAAACTCCTGACCTCAGGTAATCCACATGCCTCGGCCTTCCAAAGTGCTGAGATTACAGGCGTGAGCCACCATGCCTGGCCCTTTTTTTTTTTCTTTTAAGGCAGAGTCTTGCTCTGTCGCCCAGGCTGCAGTGCAGTGGCGCGATCTCGGCTCACTGCAAACTCCACCTCCTGGGTTCAAGTGATTCTTCCACCTCAGCCTCCCAAGTAGCTGGGACCACAGGTGAGTGCCACCACGCCTGGCTAATTTTTGTATTTTTAGTAGAAATGGGGTTTCATCATGTTGGCCAGGATGGTCTTGATCTCTTGACCTTGTGATCCGCCTGCCTCAGCCTCCCAAAGTGCTGGGATTACAGGCATGAGCCACCGCGCTTGGTCCCTTTTTTTGTGTTTTGAGACAAAGTCTTGCTCTGTCACCCAGGCTGGAATGCAGTGGTGTGATCTTGGCTCACTGAAGCTCGACCTCCTCCTGGGCTCAATTGATCCTCCCATGTCAGCCTCCTGAGTAGCTGGGACTATAAGTGCACGCCACCATGCCCAGCAAATTTTTTATTTTTATTTTGCAGAGATAGGGTTTTGCTATGTTGCTTAGGCAGGTCTTGAACTCCCGAGCTCAAGCGATCCGCCCCTCTTGGCCTCCCAAAGTGCTGGGATTACAGGCATGACCCACTGTGCCCAGCCTCCTACCACCATCTTCAATGACTTTAAAAGCCACACAGATCAGATCAATCTTACGGTCTGGCCTCTCAATTCTCCAACTTTCTCAAATCTACTGGTTTTACAGCCTCTTCCCTGCTCCACTTTAGCCACCCAGGAGTAAGGTTGTACCTTAAACCCCAGCATCACTTGGAAGAGTTATGCCTTCAAGATCTTGATCTCTGAATTACCCTTCTCATCACAGCCACTCACTTTTCATATCTCCCACTCTCTGCCTCCCTTTGAATCAGTTCTTTATTCTCACGAAGACTTCCAGCTGCTTCTGCTTTCCTGGTTTTCCTTGTTTATTTTACATGTACTGCATGGTCAACAACTTCAAATCCACTTTGTCTGCATTTTAGAATCTCTTACCACTGGGCACTGTGGCTCATGCCTGTAATCCCAGCACTTTGGGAAACTGAGGCAGGCAGATCACCTGAGGTCAGGAATTTGAGACCAGCCTGGCCAAACATGGTGAAACCCCATCTCTACTAAAAGTACAAAAATTAGCTGGGCATGGTGGCCGGCAGCTGTAATCCCAGCTACTTGGGGGGCTGAGGCAGGATAATTGCTTGAGCCCCGAGGTGAGGTTGCAGTGAACTGAGATTGTGCCATTGCACTCCAGCCTGGGCAACAAGAGCAAACTCCATCTCAAAAAACAAAACAAAACAAAACAAAAAACTCTTACCTACCTGATGTTCCACCAAGAAGACCCTGAAAAACTTCACTTGGGTAAACTAAGTGGTCTCATTCCTGGGGCTTTGTCTTAGCAGCCTAAGACAAAGCTGTCTCCAAGCATTGCAGGGACAGCTGAGTCACTATAAAAGGTTTACAACTAATCCTGGCCAGCTAATCTCAGAGAATCATCAGTGTTCCTGGACAACTTTTACTCAAGCTTTGTTGACTCCCCATTGTACTCCTGCGGGTGACGTTCTGAATCTCTGTGCCTCTGATGCCCTTCACGCTCATCTATTAATACTTCATCGAGCTTAAGGCCATCCAGTGTAGATCTCACTTCCCTCTTTTCCCTTCACTTCGTTATTTATATTTCATCTTTCCTTACATGTTGACTCACAGTATTTTTTGTTTCCAAGGCTGATCCTTTTATCTGTACTCTATCCCACTTCCTCTATCTTTACTATATTATCTCTCTACTTTTTTCTTCTTTTCACTATCTGTCTCTCTTTTTTTGAGACAGTCTTGCTCTGTTGCCCAGGCTGGAATGCAGTGGCGTGATCTCGGCTCATGAGACCACCACCTCCCAGGTTCAAGTGATTTTGTTGCCTCAGTCTCCTGAGTAGCTGGGATTACCGGCGTGTGCCACCACGCCCAGCTAATTTTTATATTTTTAGTAGAGACAGGGTATCACTATGTTGGCTAGGTTGGTCTTGAACTCCTGACATCTAGTGGTCTGCTTGCCTTGGCCTCCCAAAGCACTGGGATTACAAGCATGAGAACCTTTTTTCTTTTTTTTAAATTAATTTTTTTTTTTTAAAAGACGGGGTTTCACCATGTTGATCAGGTTGGTCTTGAACTCCTGACCTCAGGTGATCCGCCTGCCTTGGCTTCCAAAGTGCTTGGATTATAGGCGTGAGCCACCACGCCCGGCCTACCTTTTTTTTTTTTTTTTTTTTCTTGAGACTGAGTCTCGCTCTATCACCCAGACTGGAGTGCAGTGGTGTGATCTTGGCTAACTGCAACCTCTGCCTCCTGGGTTCAAGCGATTCTCCCACCTCAGTGCATAGCTGGAACCACAGGCACGTGCCAACACGCCTGGCTAATTTTTGTATTTTTCGTAGAGACGGGGTTTTGCCTTGTTGGCCAGGCTGGTCTTGAACCCCTGGCCCCAAGTGATCTGCCCACCTTGGCCTCTCACAGTGCTGGGATTATAGGTGTGGGCTACCGCACCTGGCTTATCTTTGTCTCTTTAAGCACCTTCATTTTACATTCGATTTTATTTCTTCAAAATAACACAAAAGATTCTTCCTTGAAATCTTTCACCCTCAAATGTCCAGTCCATCTCTCACCTTGCCTTTTCGTGTGATGTTTCAAAAGACTAGCCCCTTAACAAACCACTTTTTCAGGAACTGGTAAAATTTTCCTCATCTGTGAAATCTGTAGGTAGAACTAAGAGATGATTCTCAGTTATTCGGTGTTCACTTTGTGCCCACTACCTCCTTTTCCTCACCTCCCACTCGTTCCTCAACCTATGTAAAGTGATTTCTGCCCCTCTATTAAATGGAAACGGTTTTCTCAAAATTTGTAATCGTCTAGTTCCTGAACCCAACAATCTTCTCAACCCTCACTTACTAGATCTCTTTGAAGCCTCAGACATGGCTGCCCTGTCTCTGCCTGGCATCCCCCACCACCTGCTTCTCTGACTGCTCCCCAGTCTCTCCTTTATTGGTTCTCTTCCTTTGATCATCCTCAGGGCTCTTCTGGTCAACCCCCCTTGAAGATCCTCGAAGGCTCAACCTCTACTGGGAAAGGAATGATGCTCTCATCTATTCCTCCAGACCCAACTTCTCTTGAGCTCCAGACCTGCTAGCTGGAAAGCTCCACCTGAGTGTCATGCTGTTGCCTCCAACCTCCTTTGAGCACTTTATTACTGTTAAGCAGATACACCTCCCTTTACGTATATAACTATTTGTATATTGTCTCATTACACTGCAAGTTCTATGAAGACAGTGACTTTATCATTTATACCTATTGTCAGGCAGTGCCTTGCTCCTAACAGGTGTTTAATAATTTTTTTTTTTTTTTGAGATGGAGTTTCGCTCTTGTTGCCCAGGCTGGAGTGCAATGGTGGGATCTCAGCTTACCAAAACCTCCACCTCCCAGGTTCAAGCGATTCTCCTGCCTCAGCCTCCCGAGTAGCTCTCTAGAGCTGGCACCTGAGCAGAGCCTGACAAGCTAGAAAATGAAGTATGTTCAGGGAAAGGAGCGTCATGAGGCAGAAGCAGCACAGATGTGAGGGAACACGTGATGAAGAAAGGACCACAGAAAGTCAAGGTCAGAGGTTGTACTTCATCCTGTGGGCAGTGGCCCAGGTAACAATGGTGAAGAAGTGATGCTCTAGAGAGCAGAGATACACTTCCACCCACCCAGTGTTTCATGGCAGGCATTGTGTCACCCTTGGGAATCCCTGGCTCCCTCCCTGCCCCCTCCATGCTGGACAGGATGTCTGCTGCCTGCCCCAAGGGGTCAGAGGAAGCCAGGGCCTCTAGGGCTCAGTATTTTTATCAGCCTAGGAAACAGGAGACACAGAAGCGGAAACCATGTGGTCAGAGAAAGTGAACAGCCCTTATCTCAGGGGAACCCCCACCAGGGCTGGGGGCCAGACACCAGGGAGGGACGTTGAAAAGACAGTGGTCCGGGGGGCCCAGGTTTCAGGGCTTATTTTGCTTTGGTTTTATGTAACTCTTGCAGAAGGGGAAATGATGTGCTTAAAAACCAGTGAGACATCTCTTGGGTGGAGGAGCAAATTTGGTCAGCAGAGTTTTCCATGATTTCTCTCTCAACCCCCAGCTTGGGGATCCTAACCCCAACTCCCCCCAAGGCCAAACCTAGGCTCTTTGCATGCCACTTCCGAAAGCTCCGGCCTGTGAGAGGAACCGGACGCCAGGGTCACACACAGCTTGAAGTCTCTTCTCTGAATCACAGCAGCTTCCTCTCACAGGATCTTTCTCACCAGCCCTTCCCCCTCTTGCATCCTGAACATCTGCCTGGTCCTTTCAGAGGCCTTGGGACTCCTCCTAACATCGGGTTCTCTTCTTCAAGGATCTCACGCCTGCCCACCCATGTTCCCATGTTTCCAGAGGCTTGCCCTCCCTGCCCTCTACTGCCTTCCACTTCCACTCCTGGGGTTCTCCTGTAGAGACTGAAAAATAAGTTTCCGATTGATAAGATGCTGGCTCTGGTGTAGATATGCAGACTGCACTCACCAGCACATGCCTGTAATCTCCTTGCAGCCCTGTCCTTCCTTTCTGCTGAGTTCCCAGATGTGTCCTGAGTGATAGCAGTGGGGTCTGGTCTGCCATTTCCTATCCTAGTTTCCAGGGAGCCCCCCCCCACCTCTCTGTGGGCATCCCAGACTCTCTCCCTGCACCCCTCAGGACTTCAACCACTGGTTCTTGAAAAAGGAAATGTTTATAGGGAAGGCTATGCCTGGGCTGCCCAGAGATGAACTCAGGTTTAGGATGGGGCAGAAGCTGAATGGCGGAGATGAGGATTGGGGCCCTGGAGGAAGAGAGATACAACTGACAAGCTACAGGGCAGAGATAGATGGAGCCAGAAGCCTGGCTAGCCTTGGGTGTGGAGTTGCGGTTGCCCAAGAACAGACAACCCAGGTTACATAATTTTGCTCTTTCCACCTCCTTCCCCTGCTCCTAATTTTAGCAACTGAAATTCCACTCCCCCATAGGGCTTTTCCTCCAGCCATGCTGCTTGTATTCCCCATCCTCCCAGTCTCCTCATGGCCCCCCAGCCCTGGCTACCCCCAACTCGCTCATTCAGTGACTCAGCAAAGGGAAAGCCCTGTGTTGGGGGAAGGGGGTGTTAAGTGGGGAGGAGGATGTGGTTCAGCTTGGGGAGCCAGGGAGGGGAGGGAAACTGGTTTTGTTCCCCTTTTTGCCTCTGTTCACATCTATTTCTCCAGCCACAGACTGCAGGGTGAACAAGACCCCAGTGCAGGGAGCGGAGTGAGACTGGATGGCAAGCTGGGCCTTCTCAGGGCTGATCTGAGCGGGCATGCACAGGCTTCTCGCCTCCCACTGAGGGCCCGTGTTAGCGTGTGCGTGTGTTGCAGGTGTGTGGGAGCTGTGGGTTTCAGCAGGCGGGCGGGAAAGGAGATGTCATGGGTGATGAAAACCACAGCAATGGAAAAAGACAGAGGAGACACTGGGAGTGAGATGTGGAACCAGGTCTTATTAGGAAATGGAAGAGTCAAGGAGCAGTGGTGGCGGCCCGCACCCCCCACCCCCACTTGTTACAAGTTTCGCCCCCACCCATATCCTCTGCTGAGCAGCACCTGGCTCTTCCTTGTGGTCCCCATCCTCTCCCTTACCCTTCCTTCTGCCTCATCCTGAGGCTGCGGCCCCAAAGTTTCTTGCTTCTTCCCTAGGGTCACTTGAGGGCCTCTGCATGGCGATTCAGGGCCTGAGAAAGGGCTGTCACTGCTCCCATCACACGGCCCAGCTCCCAGGTCTCAATCTGGCTTCGGAATCGCTGCAGAAAGCGATCAGGGTGCCAGCGGACCTGCTGGACCCTCAAGTACCTCCTCAGAGCACCCTGCTCCTCCAAAGGGGGGGCCCCTGGCCACCAGGGCTGCAGCCATGGCCTCTGGGTCCCCTCCCCCAGGGCAGGGCCAGGGCACATCACCAAATCGCCAGAGGCTGCCCCTCCCTGCTCCTCTGGGGTGCTCTGCCCTAGGCCCAGCCCTGGCTGGTTTGGGCCCTCCGTCCCCTTGAGCCTCCTGCGCCCTCCTGGCTCGGCTCTCACGCAGTTCTTCCTCCTTGACCCGGGCTCGCTCTCTGAAGAGCCGCTGCTCTTCCTCCTGCTGTCGCCAGCTCTGACTGGAGCCCTCAGCCCGTGGGGGTCGACGGGATCCCTCTGCTTCTCGCTGCTGCTGCTGGCACTTCTGGGCATGTTCCCGGGCCAGGCGATCTGACCAGGCTGAGAAGGACTCAGGTTCCTGGGTCTCATGGGAGGCATCACCTGTTTGGGAGGGTGGGATGGGGGTAGTCGGAGAGAGACTGTGAGAAGGTGATGGGCCTCAAGAGGGAGGGAAGCACAGAGGAAGGGGCAGAGGAGCCTAGTATGATGCATTCATGCAGAAGGAAAGCAGCTAGCGGGGAAGGGCAGCTGTGGATGGCAGAGGGCTTCTCACCTTCAAATCTCCCCATGACTTCCTGCCACTCGTCCTCCAGCTCACCCTGGAGCTTCTGTCTCCATTCCCGCTCCTTGGAGGCATCATCTTCTTCCTCCTCTTCAGCAGAATCCCAGGGGGGTCCCCAGCCCAAAATTTGGCCAGGGGTCTCCCCATCCTTATTCTTTATTCCCATGGCAGAGGGACAGCGGCTCAGCAGTGGCAGGAAGAAATCGGTGTAGGCTGTTGGTGGGAGAGCAGGGAGCAGAAGTTAGCTGGGACTCCCACTCCTTGGCAGGGCTGCCATCTTGAATCCTGCTGCTCACCCACTCTCTTAGTCTTAGAGCAATGGAAGGGTGGCCCACATGGATGCCCCCTGGGTATCAGGAAATAACCATCACTGACAAATAGACTGATAGTTTACCACATGCATGATAAGTGTGGTAGTTTAAAATATTCTCACCTGTGTCTCTGCAAACTATTTCAGTGTCCTAGAAATTCTACTCTGCCAACAGACATTTTCTGACCTGCCTCCAGCCACCAAGGCAGTGCCAAAATTCTTTGACTATGTATTTCACTTTTGGCTTAAAAATACTGTCACTATATAAATCCCTTATTTTCTCACCTGAAACCATACACCAGACTGGTAAACAATCTGAACACTCTAGGCCATAAATACACAAATATATAATGCTTATCTTTTATTATCACTTATCAGTAAACTGAGTAAAGTAAATGTTTTCAGGGACATTTCTCTCAGCCATCCTTACTAGGGGATGATGGAAGAGGGGTGGGGAGGGGAACCAGCAACAAGTATGAGCCACAGAATGCGGGCAGCAGCAGAGCAAGCTCTTTCCAAATGACTGCTGACTGAGGGCAGGGGAAAGGGAGCAGAGTATGACAGAGGGTCTCACCCACGGGCTGAGAGAAAACAGGAGAGGAACTGACATTCCTCAACTCCCCTTTTCTTCAGTCCCAACCTCGCTGCATCCGGCCCAGGGTTAGTTGAGCGCCACACTACTTCCTTCACTGCCAACCCGGGCACCCTGTCCAGGGCCACGTGCTGTGGCTGCCAACCACCTCTTTCACTGGTGGGGAGGGTGGGGGGTAGAAGAAGGGGAGGGAGGCAGCCTTCCTTCCTGTGGACCTACTTTCTTTCCCCAGGGTTAGAGGAAATGGGCTAGCAGTCCTTAAATCTTTATTCGGTAGTGCTGGAAAGCACTGTTTACCTGGCAGAAAGCTCGAACAGGGGAAGGCACAGCCAGGAAGGCAGGAATACAGAATGACCCAGACTTGGCTGGCCAAGGACCACCATCCCTACCCAAACCACATCAGGGTGAGGGGAGGGGGACACTTCTCCCTAGTGCTGCTGTGACCTGTTATAGGCCCTCTGAACCTGTCCCACCCAGGGAGTACCTGGTCCTGTCTTTCAGTCACACATTCCCCATCTGAGCTCACTGCAGGTGTGAGCATGGTGGGTGCTAAGGCTTGCATGGGAGATTTATAGTCACAGGTTTTAAGGAGTAGGGCCTCCAACTATAAAAACATAAGTAAACTATGGCACAGAATATTAAACAGCCACTACAACTGAGGCATGTGTTTGAAAAATGCTAGCTACAAAACCGTAGAGAGGATGAGATCCTAACTGTCTGAAACAAGAGACCAAATCCTATGGCTAGAAAAAGAGGCCGGGTGTGGTGGCTCATACCTGTAATCCCAGCACCTTGGGAGGTCAAGGCAGGTGGATCACCTGAGGTCAGGAGTTCGAGACCAGCCTGGCCAACATGATGAAACCCTGTCTCTACTAAAAATACAAAACTTAGCCAGGAGTGGTGGCATGTGCCTGTAATCCCAGCTACTTGGGAGGCTGAGTCAGGAGAATCACTTGAACTGGAAGGCGGAGGTTGCAGTGAGCTGAGATCATGTCAGCCTGGGTGACAGAGTGAGACTCTGTCTCAAAAAAAAAAATAAATAAAAATAAATAAATAAATAAATAAACTGGCAAAAAATACGTACAATTTCTAGCCTATGGGTGGTGGGGCTGTGGGTGACTTTCCCCCCAATTTTATTTGACATTTTAATGTGAAAGGGATAAAGTTGAAATTTTCTTTTTAAAGAAAGAAGAAAAAAATGTGCTATTAACAGTGTACTGTCTTCCCTTCCAGTCCTGTCTTGGTGTACCTAAATGCATACATATGACACATTTATTCAGAGATATGTAACCATACTAAAATATTGCTTGTCAACTTGCTTCTTTCATTTAACATCTCATTTATATTATTTTCCACAGGAGTATACACAGTCTACCTCATTCTTTTTGATGACTGTATAGTTAGTGTTCCACTGTGTGTACAAAACAAATCTCCTCACCCCAATCTCCACAGACTTTGTTTCCAAAACTGTTCAGCCTCATGAGTACCTTTGTGGACTTGCTACAGTCTTTCTGTGGCGGTAGATTTTCATAAGTGGAATATCTGAGTCAAAAAACATGTATAATTTTGTCAAATTGCTCTCAATAAGTTTGTGCCAATATACAAGTGTGCCTATGTCTCCTTTACCAAAATTCAATATCATCAACCCTTTTAATTTCGTCAGTTGGGCAGATTGAAAAATGATTTTATTAATGATTTTTTTTTTTTTTTCATTTTTTTGGCTTTTTAAAAAAATTTTATTTATTTATTTTTTTTAAGACGGGGTTTCACCATGTTGGTCAGGCTGGTCTTGCACTCCCGACCTCAGGTGATCCGCCCGCCTTGGCCTCCAAAGTGTTTGGATTACAGGCGTGAGCCACTGCGCCCAGCTGGCTTTATTTATTTTTTGTGTGTGTGTGTGAATGAACTGCTCATAATCTTTGTCTGCTTTCTCTTTGGAAATTATACATATTCCCCGTCTTAAAAAAAAAAAAAAAGAAAAAAAAGGCCGGGCGTGGTGGCTCATGCCTGTAATCCTAGCACTTTGGGAGGCCGAGGCGGGCAGATCACGAGGTCAGAGTTTGAGACCATCCTGGCCAACATGGTGAAACCCTGTCTTAAAAAAAAAAAGGAAATTATACATATTGACATGAGAGTTCTATATATTGTATGTGTTATACATGTTATAAGTATTTTCCTCATCTGTGTTTAAAAACACTTCATTTTTTTTTTTTAAATTTGAGACAAGGTCTCGCTCTGTTGCCCAGGCCGGAGTGCAGTGGCATGATCTTGCTTACCGCAAACTCCACCCCACCTGGGCTCAAGTGATCCTCCCACCTCAGCCTCCTCAGTAGCTGTGACTACAAGACTACAGCCACGTACCACCATGCCTGGCTAATTCTGTATTTTCTGCAGAGGCCAGGTTTCACTGTGTTGCTCAGGCTGGTCTTGAACTCTTGGACTCAAGTGATACACCTACCTCAGCATCCCAAAGTGTCAGGATTACAGGTGTGAGCTGCCGAAAAATTTTCATGTAGTTAAATCTGTATCAACATATTATTTTCTGACTTTTTATTTCATTTCACTCTTAGGAAGGCTCTATTTTCAGATTATAAACCTTTCCCTGGTCGGGTGCGGTGGCTCACGCCTGTAATCCCAGCAATTTGGGAGGCTGAGGCAGGCAGATCATGATCAAGAGATCAAGACCATCCTGGCCAACATGGTGAAACCCCATCTCTACTAAAAATACAAAAATTAGCTGGGCATGGTGGCACGCGCCTGTGGTCCCAGCTACTTGTGAGGCTGAGGCGGAAGAACTGCGTGAACCCAGGAGGCGGAGGTTGCAGTGAGTTGAGATTGCACCACTGCACTCCAGCCTGGCGACACTCCATCTCAAAAAAACAAACAAACAAAACAAACAACTTTCCCTGCATTTTCTTCTACTACTTTAAATATATACTTACTTTTATTTTTAGAAATTTAAAAACTCAGCTGGGCGCAGTGGCTCACACCTGTAATCCCAGCACTTTGAGAGGCTAAGGTGGGTAGATCACGAGGTCAGGAGTTCAAGACCAGCCTAAGCAAGATGATGAAACCCTGTCTCTACTAAAAATACAAAAATTAGCTGGGCATGGTGGTGGGTGCCTGTAATCCCAGCTAGTCGGGAGGCTGAGGCAGAGAACTGCTTGAACCTGGGAGGCAGAGGTTGAAGTGAGCTGAGATCATGCCACTGCCCTCCAGCGTGTTGCTGTAGTGACAGAGCAAGACTCGGTCTCAAAAAAAAAAAAAAAAAAAAAAAAAAAGACATTAAAACTCAAAAAAGTACAAAGTATAATACAATACACACCCCTATTCCTACCACAGGGTTTGTTAATATACTGTCATGTTTGTAACATTGTTTATTTTAAAGAAATAAAATAATCACAGATAAGGGTAGTTTTCTGGATACTGCCTTCCAAGTTTCATTTCTCCCCAGACCATCCGTCCCATGAATTTGGTGTGTACCTTCCTGTCATATTCAGGTGTTTAATCTGCTAGAATTTACTTTTTGATTAGGTGTGAGGTAGGACTCTTGTTTTTCTCTAGAAGAGCCAAATGTTCCAACATGGTATATAAAATAATTCACCTGGCTGGGCGCGGTGGCTCACTCCTGTAATCCTAACACTTTGGGAGGCTGAAGCGGGCAAATTACGAGGTCTTAAGTTCAAGACCAGCCTGCTAACATGGTGAAACCCTTTCTCTGCTAAAAATACAAAAATTAGCCAGGCATGGTGGTGTGTGTCTGTCGTTCCAGCTACTCAGGAGGCTGAGGTGAAAGAATCGCTTGTACCCGGGAGGCAGTGATTGCAGTGAGCCGAGATCTGGCCACTGCACTCCAGCCTGGGTGACAGAGCGAGACTCCAATTAAAAAAAAAAAAAAAGTTCACCTGGTCGGGCACAGTGGCTCACGCCTGTAATCCGGCACTTTGGGAAGCGGAGGTGGGTAGATCACCTCAGGTCAGGAGTTCAAGAGCACCCTGGCCAATATAGTGAAACCCCATCTCTACAAAAACAAAAATTAGCCAGACACAATGGCAGGTATCTGTAATCCCAGCTACTTGGGAGGCTGAGGTAGAAGAATCACTTGAACCTGGGTGGCAGAGGTTGTAGCGAGCTGAGACTGTAGCACTGCACTCCAGCCTAGATGACAGAGTGAGACACTGTCTCAAAAAAAAAAAAAAAAAAAAGTTCACCTTTCTCCAGTATTAGAAATGCCCCCTTGATAGCAACTTAGCAGTATAGATCAACTATTCCCAATGCCCTTTAATATGTTGGACTTTCATACTGAGAAAAATAAATATAAAAAACATTTTAGCTGAGTGCAGTGGCTCATGCCTATAATCTCAGAATTTTGGGAGGCTGAGGCAGGCAGATGGATCACGAGTCAGGAGATCGAGATCATCCTGGCTAACATGGTGAAACCCTCTCTCTACTAAAAATACAAAAAATTAGCTGGGCATGGTGGCACACGCCTGTAGTCCCAACTACTCAGGAGGCAGAAGGCTGAGGCTTGAACTTGGGAGGTGGAAGTTGCAGTGAGCCAAGATCCCACCACTGCACTCCAGCTTGGGCAACAGAGCGAGACTCCGTTTCAAAAAAAAAAAAAAACCATTTTGTGGAATGGGTGCGGTGGCTCACGCCTGTAATTCCAGCATTCTGGGGGGCTGAGAAGGGCGGATCACTTGATGTCAGGAGTTCAAGACCAGCCTGGCCAACATGGTGAAACCCCATCTCTACAAAAAACACAAAAATTAGTCTGGGCACGGTGGCTCACGCCTGTAATCTCAGCACTTTGGGAAGTCGAGGTGGGTGGATCACCTGAGGTCAGGAGTTTGAGACCAGGCTGGCCAACATGGTGAAACCCCATCTCTACTAAAAATACAAAAAATTAGCCCTGTGTGTGGGGGGGTCCCCTGCAGTCCCAGCCACTTGGGAGGCTGAGGAAGGAGAATTGCTTGAATCCAGGAGGCAGAGGTTGCAGTGAGTCAAGATACCACCACTGCACTACAAATTGGGTGACAGAGGGAGACGCTGTCTCAAAAACAAACAAACAAACAATTAGATGGGCATGGTGGCGAGTGCCTGTAATCACAGTTACACAGTTACTTGGGAGGCTGAGGCAGGAGAACTGCTTGAACCCAGGAGGCAGAGGTTGTAGTGAGCTGAGATTGCACCACTGCACTCCAGCCTGGGCAACAAAGCGAGACCCTGTCTCAAAAAAAAAAAAAAAAAAAAAAAGCATTTTGTGGAGGAAAAATATACTTTGTTTTAGTGATGGAAGCATTGATCTTCTCTGACCTATTAGAAGACATGAGCTCTATCTGAAAAGAATGGACACACTATCTCTTTAAAAAACGGTCCTACCGCCGGTGCAGTGCCACGTGCCTGTAGTCCCAGCTACTCAGGAGGCTGAGGTGGGAGGATTGCTCGAGCCCAGGAGTTCTGGGCTGTAGTGTGCTAATGCTTAGTGCAGACACCAAGTTCAGCATCAATATGGCGACCTTCTGGGAGTGGGGGACCACCAGGTTGCCTCAGGAGGAGTGAACCGGCCCGGTCAGAAACTCCCATTCTGATCAGTAGCAGGATCGTGCCTGTGAATAGCCACTGCACTCCAGCATGGGCAATATAGCGAGACCCTGTCCCCCAAAAAACAAAACAGAAAAAACCCATTCCTTTTAGCTGGGTATGGTGGCATGTGCCTGTAGTCCCAACTACTCGGGAGGCTGAGTCAGGAGAATCACTTGAGCCCAGAAGGCGGAGGTTGCAGTGAGCTGAGATGGCACCATTGCACTCCAACCTGGAATGAGACTCCATCTCAAAAAAAAAAAAAATAAATAAAATAAAAATAAAACCATTCTTTTAAAAAATGTCAATATCAGCAGCTTATACTGATGACTGACTGATGCTCAGAGGAGGAACAGGAAACAGCAGGTGGGGTGGACAAAGGGGGCTTCAAGGAGATTGCCGCCAGGCGAGATGGCTCACGCCTATAATCCCAGCACTTTGGGAGGCCGAGGCGACTAGATCACGGGGTCGGGAGTTTGAGACCAGCCTGGCCAACACAGCAAAACTGCATCTCTACTAAAAGTACAAAAATTGGCCGGCTTGGTGGTGGGCACCTTTAATTCCAGCTACTCGGGAGGCTGAGGCAAGAGTATTGCTTCAACCTGCGAGGTAGAGGTTGCAGAGGGCCAAGATCGTGCCATTGCACTCCAGCCTGGGTGATAAGAGCTAGACTCTGTCTCAAAAACAGAAACAAAACAAAACAAAACAAACAAACAAAAAAAAAAAAAAAAAAAAAAAAAAAAAAAAAAAAGAGGTGGGGCTTCTGCTGGGCTGTGAAGGGAGAATGACTTTTAGCAAAGTGGAAATCAGCTGGAAGGGAAGGTGACAGGCTAGAGATGAGCAGGCTTGGCTCTGTGTATGTGTAGCACAAAGCAAGGCTGGAAAGCCAAATGGAACATAAATTGGATGGCCTCAGGCACTTTAAAGCAGGGCCACAGCCTACTTGTACTGTGCAAGAGTAGAGTGGGTGATGGGTGTTAAACGTCTAGTGTTGTGCTGGCACAGTGAAGAAGTGCAGTAAATGCTACATTTTAAAAAATTAAATAAAACGGCCGGGCGCAGTGGCTCAAGCCTGTAATCCCAGCACTATGGGAGGCCGAGGCGGGTGGATCACGAGGTCAAGAGATCGAGACCATCCTGGTCAACATGGTGAAACCCCGTCTCTACTAAAAATACAAAAAATCAGCTGGGCATGGTGGCGCGTGCCTGTAATCCCAGCTACTCAGGAGGCTGAGGCAGGAGAATTGCCTGAACCCGGGAGGCGGATGTTGCAGTGAGCCGAGATCGCGCCATTGCACTCCAGCCTGGGTAACAAGAGGGAAACTCCGTCTCAAAAAAAAAAAAAAAAAAAAAAAAAAAATTAAATAAAACATATTAAAAAACCAAAAACCCAAAAACCCAGATTGGCTTTGGGCTTTATTTTTTCTGCAAAAACTGTGAGAAAAAATACCCCTATTTCTCAGTTTTCGTTAACTCTGCTTTATGTAAAGGTTATTGTCTGACTGAGGTTTGTTTATACACAGTCTTTGACAGCTAAGACCTACTCCCCATGTTGGGCTGAGTTGGTGGTTCTAAAAAGAAGTCACCAAAAGCTTAAAAGGTAGGGGCCATTCATGATGTCTCATTGGCTGTGATAACCCAGCCCAGTCACTCCAATATGTGCTGGCACATCCTTCCTCACACCTAATGTAACAACCACCACCAGGGGATTCTGGGTCATTTAATCTGTTCAAAGAAGATATTTTAATTTTTCTAAGGCAGGGTAGTCTATAAAAAAGCTGGAAGCTTGACTCTGCAGAGAGCATAAAAAAAAAAAAATGCTGGAAGCTGAATGAGATGAGCCTTTCAATCAAGGAGTTAGAAGGCCATCTGGTGGCAGGGCTGGCAGGGGACCAGGAATAAATAAGGCCAGAGAGGACACAAAGATATGGGAGTGAAGGCCCTGAGCTGGGAAGACAATGACCTGAGAGCTGCGAGATTTCAACCAAGTTCCTGAACCTTCTGGGCTCTGCTTTCCTCATCTGTAAATGGGATACTAACACTCTCACAAGCTTCTTAAAATCCAGTACGATAGGATTGGGTGTGGTGGCTCATGCCTCTAGTCCCAGTACTTTGGGAGGCTGAGGTGAGGAGACTGCTTGAACTCAGGAGTTGGAGAACAGCCTGGATAACATAGCAAAACAGTCTCTACCAAAAATACAAAAAATTAGCTGGGCATGGTGGTGTGTGTTTGTAGTCCCAGCTACTAGGGAGGCTGAGGTGGGAGGACTGCTTGAGCCCAGGAGGTAGAGGCTGCAGTGAGGTAAGACTGCACCACTACACTCCAGCATGCGCAACAGAGTGAGGCCCTATCTCAAAAAAACAAAACAAAACAAACAAACAATAAAGGAAATTCCTACCACACTATCAGAGGCATTTTTACTACTCTAAAAGCCTTAGTTGGGGAATATAAAAATAAAAATAGCATACTTATTATTTGGCAAGTGTCAAAACTGCACTAAGTGCTTGCCTCATTTGCTCATTCAAAATCCCGTTTGTTTGGGAGGCCGAGGTGGATGGATCACCTGAGGTCAGGAGTTCGAGACCAGCCTGGCCAACTTGGTGAAACCCCGACTCTACTAAAAACACAAAAATTAGCCAGGCGTGGTGGCATGTGCCCGTAATCCCAGCTACTTGGGAGACTGAATCAGGAGAATCACTTGAACCTGGGAGGCCGAGGTTGCAGCGAGCTGAGATCATGCCACTGCACTCTACCCTGGGTGACAGGGTGAGCGACTCTGCCTCAAAAAAAAAAAATAAAATAAAAAAAGCTACTCTTTTGCCTTCCAGGGTTCTGCCTCTTACAATATGAGCTCTCAAGTTAGATGCCTATACTTGGTAAACTTAGTTTTACGTAAAAACAACAACTGAAGAAACAAATCTGATTATGCTAGCCTATGTCAGGTATGTTAAAGGAAATTTTTAAAAAGGGAGGTTTTTGGCCATATGGGGGAGGTTTCGGGGGAGGGGCCTTTTGTCTATACTTGAGCTGGGGGATGCTATGAGTAGCAAACTCAAATTGAGTTAGGATTGTTCATCCTGATCTAGAGGTTTTCCTCTAATGTTCTTACTCCAGAAGGAAATCTCTAGATGGGGAAAGGTTTTGCCTTTTATTCTAGTAAGAAGGGTTCTAACTCTAAAGAGCTGCTTCCACCACATTATAACATCACCAGGTTCCCCATCTAAATCCTTCAGTGTCAAATGTTTTTGGGACTTGATAGGGCTAACCTAAAAGTACACTTACTGTATATTAGGTAGCCCAGGAGGGCCTGGGCAGCCCCAAGAACCTAACACTTGAGTGTTTCTGCAGGGAAATGTATGAATATTGACATCAGTAGGATAAGAACAAATCATAGAAAGCTTACTTTAGTTCAGATTAGGTTTCTGTCCCCAAATGAATTTTGGTGGCAGCCTGATGAAAAATGTTTGGTTCTCAGAGTGTTTTTGAATTTAGAATTGTGGGTAAGGGAGCATGGACTTGTTGATAACACAAACAGGAACAAGGCCTGGCATAGCGGCTCATGCCTGTAATCCCAGCACTTTGAGAGGCTGAGGTGGGCGGATCGCTTGAGGTCAGGAGTTTGAAACCTGCCTGGCCAACACGGCGAAACCCCATCTCTACTAAAAATATAAAAATTAGCTGGGCATGGTGGCACACACCTGTAATCCCAGCTACCTGGGAGGATGAGACAGGAGAATCACTTGAACCCGGAAGGTGGAGTTGCAGTGAACCAGGATCGTACCACTGCACTCCAGCCCAGGTAAGAAGGGTGAAACTCCATATTAAACAAACAAAAAATGAAAAAGAAGCCGGGCGCGGTGGCTCACGCTTGTAATCCCAGCACTTTGGGAGGCCGAGGCGGGTGGATCACGAGGTCAAGAGATCGAGACCATCCTGGTTAACATGGTGAAACCCCGTCTCTACTAAAAAACTACAAAAAATTAGCTGGACATGGTGGCGCGTGCCTGTAATCCCAGCTACTCAGGAGGCTGAGGCAGGAGAATTGCCTGAATCCAGGAGGCGGAGGTTGCGGTGAGCAGAGATCGCGCCATTGCACTCCAGCCTGGGTAACAAGAGCGAAACTCCGTCTCCAAAAAAAAAAAAAAAAAAAAAAAAAAAAAAGAAAAAGAAAAACAGGAACAACAATCACCAGCATCTACCAATTGCTTATCTTGTGTGCCAGGTACTCTTATTATGTATCTTATTATCAGTTGATTCTCAAAACAAATATGGCACAACATGCGTACCTTGAACATGGGCACAATAACTGTACAATGCTATAAGGTATAACACAGGACAATGTAGCTGTTAAAAGCATGGACACTCTATCTAGGCCACCTGGGTTATAATCTCTGCTCTACAAGTGAATAACTGTAACTTTGGCAAACTTCTCTATGCCCTGTTTCCTCATCTGGGAAATAGGGGATAATATCAGTACTCACCTCGTAACATTGTTGTAAAGGTGTTACTTTATGAGAACTGCCTGGCACATAGCAAAGGTTATGATTTTCATTTTTGCACATGGGCAAACTAAGCCTCAGGTAACCTGTCCAAGAATACACAGCTATCAAGTGTGAAGCTGGGATTTGGAGTTGGGGTTTGAATCCAGGCAATCTAACTCCAGAGCCTACCTTCTATGCTACTATTTGGCTACAAGCAAACAACTTGTCAAGGAACAAAGTAGCTACTAAACTAGACAAGATGTGAGATTTTAAGACCAGTTGCTGTTTTGGAAATGTTGGGTTCTTCAGACAACGGTAGCTCAAGAATGTAATGGCACAAATGACAGTGACATGCCAACTTGGTTAACTCCTTCCCTAGGTACTGATGACCAAATAACTAGCTTATTTCTCGGCTATTGGTTGGCTTTCATTTCAGGTCTGGTCAGTTGCTCATGACCTTGTTCCCCACTGGACAGACTCACCATCTGGGCCCTGGCGGGCAGCAGCATGCAGTGCCGTGTCCCCATGGCGGTCCTGGTGGGCAGGGTCAGCCCCAAGCCGAAGAAGCAGGCACAGGGCAGGGGCATCGTGGCGGGCACAGGCCCGGTGCAGTGGTGGGGGCTGCCCAGCATCTACATCAAGGCCTGGGTGTCGCTGGAGGAGGGCTTGGGCCCGGACCAGCCGTCCTGCAGACAAGTAACGACGGAAGCGACGTTCTCGGCGTTGGCGACGGGAAATGGAGGCCATGGAACTCTTGGGCTGAGGAAGGAAAAAAGGCAGCAGTCAGGACTTCAGCCTTGGCTGGTGCTTCTCCCTCCATCTCTGACATCCCCTGTTGTTTCTCCCTTGGTTCCGTTTTTTTCTAACAACTTCAGCAAGAGATGAGGCCTATTCCAACCCTGATCCTTTATCAGATTATAGATTGGAAAAAAAATTTTGGGGGGGTGCTAGGATCAGAAATTTAATTTTTTAATGTCAAATTCGAGAAAAGGGTAAATAATTGGTTTAAGGCTCAGAAGCCCAGGTAAACTTTTAACAAAGAACTTTAAAAAACCCAACAAGGCCAGATGGGGAAAATTTTTATCAGCAGAATTCTGAGTTTTAAAAAGTCACAGATAATCTCCAATAATGATCTAGAAATTGAATATCATGTACCCGGCAGACAGATGTGGAGGCTTCTTCCTCTGGGACCTGGGGGGAGGGGTTACTCATCAGACCTGCCCCCGCCCCCCCCAGTACCCCCAGAGCTGTAGGCCCCAAGGCCTGTGTTTAAGACGCTCGGAGACTGGAGGCGGGAAGGGCGGAGACACTCCAGGATGGAGGAAATGGCGCAAGCTGAGACGCAGGTGGAGGGCGGAAGTGAACTGTGAGGGGCGTTACCGGATGTTGTTCCGCCCCGACAGGGTGGTTCTTGGTTAGCTGTCCCTGGGGAAACTAGGGAACTTAAGCTAAAAGGTCCGTCTGAAACCAGAAGACTGGACTAGAGGCGAGGAAAAGGAGGCGAGGGGAGGTCAGGGAGAAAAGAGAGCTATTTGGAGATTTTTTTACCCGCCTCCTCTAACTTGGCGGAGAGAGGAGATGGTTCCGTGATGGACAAAAAGATGAGAGAGAAAACGGGAGATAAAGACAGGATAAAAATCACATTAAATGTGGAAGACGAAAGCAAAAACCACCGTGGGCCAAGAACAGGGACAGATCAGAAAAAAGAGAAAACATACAGACAAAAGACGGAAGAAGACTAGCGTAGGACGGGGCAAGTGAGATGCAGAAATTTGGACTTAAGAAATATGTAGAGGCCGGGCGCGGTGGCTCAAGCCTGTAATCCCAGCACTTTGGGAGGCCGAGGCGGGTGGATCACGAGGTCGAGAGGTCGAGACCATGCTGGTCAACACGGTGAAACCCCGTCTCTACTAAAAATACAAAAAATTAGCTGGGCATGCTGGCGCGTGCCTGTAATCCCAGCTACTCGGGAGGCTGAGGCAGGAGAATTGCCTGAACCCAGGAGGCGGAGGTTGAGGTGAGCCGAGATCGCGCCATTGCACTCCAGCCTGGGTAACAAGAGCGAAACTCCGTTCCAAAAAAAAAAAAAAAAGAAATATGTAGAAAAAGATGGAGATGTTAACGGAGGCGGGGGAGGGGACGGGGGGTGGAGAAAGAGAGAAAGGGGGACTCTTCTCAACACACGTTGCACAACGATATCCTTACCTTTTCACCCCATTCACAACCCCTTGTGCTTCCTCTGATACCACCAATCAAGCTCTCTTTCTCTGACCCCAGTACTCCCCAACTCCGCCCCTGCCTCATCCCTAGACCTTTCCGACTGCGAAGGCTAACCTGTTGTAAATCCGCAGCTTTGGGCCTGGTCTCTGCTGCTCCCAAGCGGTCCCTTTGAGTACTGCCTGAGCGAGAAGTGCTGGAAAGGAGGACGAGTCATCAATGGGAGGATCAGATTGGGGGAGACACCCGGTGCAGGAGGCTGAGGGAGAAGGGGAGCACTAAGACCCAGGGGTGGTGGGGGACTGCAGCAACGAGCTGGAGGAGGAGAAGTAAGCGGTGGGGGTTGGAGCCATCTGGTACCTTGACTGTATTTCAAAACAGCATCGGCCATCACAACAGAAATGGCCAGTCAGTCCCAGGGTATCCAGCAGCTCCTGCAAGCTGAGAAGCGGGCAGCTGAGAAGGTGGCAGATGCCAGAAAGAGTGAGTCTCCTCTTTCCTCCCTTAGGAGTCTGGAAAGAAAATTGGGGGCGAGGGACAGCAAACATTTTGGGAAAACCCAAGGCTGGTGGGAAGAGAGCTAGGGTCTGGAGGCTGGTTAGGAGGGAAGAAATGGATAGATATTAGAATCTAGCACCTGGTTGGCCGAGAGAAGGCTGTATAACTTTCTGGAAGGGACTGACCCCTGCTATTACATTTTGTGTGGGGGGTCCATCCCCACCCACTGTCCTTTCTTCTGCCTCCAGGGAAGGCCCGGCGACTGAAGCAGGCAAAGGAGGAGGCACAGATGGAGGTGGAGCAATACCGCAGAGAGCGAGAGCAGGAATTCCAGAGCAAGCAGCAGGCGGTGAGTTGGGGCAGAGTTGGGATGAGACCCCGGTGCAAGTTGGTGGGTGCATCTAGTGAGGTGTGTATGGATGACTCAACAAGAAAATATGGTGGCAGCGGGCTGAGGCTGAGGGGACCCTGGCAGGGATCACGTCAGTGAAACTTTGTGATGATATGTAAGAGAGTCTAGGAGTTTTGAAGGATATGTAGAGCTGGTGAGGGAAATTGCCACAGTCTGCGTAAAGTATAACATCTATGTGGAGAATGATTAACATTTGTGGTGGAGGGTAGAGTTTTATGGCCACGGGTGGTGAGGTGGTGGGGATATTACAGTCTCTTTTAGGATGAAGCTGCATGTCAGGTCTAAGGGGAAAGGGAATTGTGTTGATCTCTCTTGTGTTGGGATATTTCTGTGGGATGGGGGTGGTTTCTGAGAGGGCCTTTCTTCCAGACTTTGCTTCACGATCTTTCCCTTCATATGCCTGGACCCTTGTCTCTCTGTTTCTGCTTTTCCCTCTCTTCCACCTCCCTCCCCATCCCCCAGGCCATGGGCTCCCAGGGGAACCTGTCGGCTGAGGTGGAGCAGGCTACAAGGCGCCAGGTGCAGGGCATGCAGAGCTCCCAGCAGAGAAACCGAGAGCGTGTCCTGGCCCAGCTTCTTGGCATGGTCTGCGACGTCAGGCCCCAGGTCCACCCCAACTACCGGATTTCTGCCTAGGACCACCGTAGGGCCTGACTCCTTCTGCCAGTTCCTTCCCTCAAAGAAATCCTCCAATCAAAATAAAAAATCACCTCCCACCATAATCCTTGTCTTCTTTCCACCCCCTAGAAATCCTGGGAGGCAGGATTCAGTAGTTTTCCTGTGAAACTTATAAATATCCTGCTCACATCTGAATCTCCCTGTTGTTCTTTAACCTTCACTGGGACTTTGTAAACTCTCAAGTCATTCTCACCTAACCCCTCTGTGAAATTTGTAACATGGGGAAGTAGGAATGTGGAAAACATCCTGACTTCAGCATCTGGCAGTATGGGTCCCACTCTTGACTCTGTCACTTGCTGGCTGTGAAACCAGGACAAGCTACTTAACTTGGTAGCCTCAATGTCCTCTCCTGTCAAACGGGGATGATAATAATGCCTACCCTGTGAGTGTTGCTTCAGTGATTATCATTCTGTAGAGTGTAGCATAGTTCCTCGCATGTAGTAGCAGTGATTCAATAAGTAGCAACCTTGTGATACTATTACCACCACCTGCACGCTGCCCAAAACCGACGCAGCTATTTCCTCACTTCTACCAGTGGCTCTCTAATTCCACATGTTCATTCTGTGACCTTAGTTATTTTCTGAATAACTGGTTCTTCTTTTTTCCCAGAGACCTTCTGATCTCCAAAAAGAGGAGATGATGACTTCATTTAGCTCCTCTCTTACAATTCCAGGTAGATAACTGCATTTTGTAGCCTGTCTTTGTTTTTCTTATGCTGATCTTTTTCTTTATTGGATTTTCCTCCTTTCCTATTTCCCCAAAGACTTATCAGATACTCACTGCTTTCTAAGATATAAAATGATACTGTGTCCCCTCATTTGCATGGCCTTCCTTTCTACATCCTTGACACCTTACTTTCCCATTGTAACAATAAAAAAAGTGTCAATAAAATAATTATTGGCAAATAAACTGGTGAGTTGAAGCAACCTCCTTTTGTCTCGTCATTTCTCATTTTTGGCCACTTTCTTTTTTTTTTTTTTTTTTTTTTGAGATGGAATTTTGCACTTGTTGCCCAGGCTGAAATACAGTGGTGCGATCTTGGCTCACTGCAACCTCTACCTCCAGGGTTCAAGTGATTCTCCTGCCTCAGCCTTCCAAGTAGCTGAGATTACGGGTGTGCGCCACCATGCCTGGCTAATTTTTGTATTTTTAGTAGAGATGTGGTTTCACCATGTTGGTCAGGCTGGTCTCAAACTCCTGACCTCAAGTGATCCACCTGCCTCAGCCTCCCAAAGTGCTGGGATTATAGCCATGAGCCACCACGCCCAGCCTTCAGTCACTTTCTTGTTCCTTGTTTACAAATTCCCTAAACAGCTCAAATGGCTATCCTTTGAAACCTGCTGGAGAAACAAGAACAAGCAAGTACTTTATTATTTCTCTAAACTGAGAAACGTGGTTCCTCATTTGGGAATCTGAGGACTATAGATGGCAACTGTAGAGAACAGCTGGAGTGTAGGAGCAAGTACTCTTTGTCCCCTTACTTTGCATTTTCTTCATAGCACTTACTGCTACTTGTTTTCTGAAACAAGATCCCGCTCTGTTGCCTATGCTGGAGTGCCAGCTCACTGCAGTCTTGACCTCCTGGACTCAAATGATCCTCCCACCTCAGCCTCCTAACTGAAACCACAGGCGAGTGCCACTATGCCTGGCTAATTTTAAAATTATTTTTGTAGAAACGGGGTCTCACTGTTGCCCAGGCTGGTCTCAAACTCCTGGGCTCAAGCAATCCGCCAGCCTCAGCTTCCCCAAGGGTTGGATTACAGGCATGAGCCACTGCACCCTGGCCACTTATTGATACTTGACATTGTATTTGTGTTTATGTGTTTTCTTCCGTTATGTAAACACTGTGAGAACAGGGTTGTTCACTGCTGTGTCCCCAGATCCTAGGACAGCACATGGCACAGGGTAGGCAGTTGGTAAATACTTTTGAATAAATTAAATGATACTTGGGAAAGCAGCCCTTCTATGACACCATTCTTGAATCAGTTACTTCATTTTATTACTGAAGATAAGCTTGCTTCACCAAGGATTTGAACCAATGAGGTAACCTGTAGTGTATTTAGCAATGGGATTCTTTGAGCAGGGAGGCAGAATACAATAGAGAATTAGAGGTGTTTGCATTCTGGCTGCAACCTCACCAGCCGAACTGCTTGGAACATGTTGCTTTGCCTCTGTCAATGAGATGGGAATAACGGTTCCTACTCCGTAGTATTAAATGATTAAACGTGCTAACAGGGAGAAGGCAAAACGTTTGTTATTTGTATTACACGGCGACAAAAATAAGACATAATCATACATCATGTCTTATTTTTGTAGCTCCCCATGTCAAAGACAGGGAAGTCAAATGTTTCATGCAGAAAAAAATATAGGCTGAACAATGGGACTGTTGGGGCGGGGCCAAAAACATCTGCTCAAATTAACAGTATTAATCGGCCAGGCGAGGTGGCTCACGCCTGTAATCCCAGCACTTTGGGAGGCCGAGGTGGGTGGAACATCTGAGGTCATACATATGTGAAACCCCATCTCTACTAAAAACACAAACATTTGCTGGGCGTGGTGGCGGGCGCCTGTAATTCCAGCTACTCGGGAGGCTGAGGCAGGAGAATCGCTCGAACCCGGCAGGCGGGGTTTGCGGTAAGCCGAGATCGCGCCATTGCACTCTAGCCTGGCCGAAAGAGCAAGATTCCGTCTCAAAACAAAAACAAAAACAGTATTAATGAAATGTAGTACAACCCTCAAGCCCTACTATTAACACTTGGGGCAGAATCCAGGCCCAGTCTCCCGCTCGGATTCAGAACATCTTCCGGACTCACTGGCCCTAGGGCATCAGCTACCTCGGACAGCATCGTTTTGTGAAAATACCGCCCACCAGCCCCACGACAGGGAAAGAGTCGGGCAACACCCATGAGCACGCCAGTTCCCTGAGACTTCCCTCAGCTAGGGTCCGCCGTTTCCTAGTGCGTGCACAGCCGCCCTCAGGTCACCTTCACTACAGGGCGAAGGACCCCGTGGGAACTCGCAGGCCTCGCCACTCGTTCCTCGCGCGTTCATGGAGGGGTGCCTAGAGAGAAGACCTGCGTGGCAAAAACCTAAACGAAGAGATGAGGGGCATGGAGAGGAGTAGAAAAAGACCAGAAACATAACAGTGGGAGGAGATGTTAGTTTCCTTTATAACTTTTGTTACTGGCGGTAGCAGGGAAGTTAGAAATGGTTTTAAAACAAATTTCAGACAGGCATTTTCCAAAGGCAAGCCTGGAGCGCGCGGATCTATACAACTGCGGAAGGCCCTGTTTCCGGTCCTTTGCGCCTGCGCTCTTGCAGCCAAGAAGGCGGGAGGCCACAGCAGAGAGAAGCCTGCAACCGGAAGTGAAGGCAGATTTCCCTCCTTCGTCGCTGTTGCTGCCGCCATACGCGCTCTCCCTGCTTAGGTAAGCTTTGGTCTTCGCTACAATCCGTTTTCATCTGCGCTTCTCCGCACCCATCCCGTCACATGGGTTCCTGATACCCTTTTCACAGGCGATGGTCTGATCGCTGGGGCCTAGTTGGTTCGTTATTTCTGTAGCCTGCATCCCTTTCGAGAGCAAATAGCTCCTGGGGGGAGGAAGGGTAGCTAAGGGGGGGCCCAATCCAAGATGGTGTCCTCGGCGCCATTGTGTTCGCTTTGCTCCCTTCATCCAGTGAGTTCTTCTCATATTGGAGGCCTCATCATCAATGAGAGGCGGCGCTAGGCGTCCCTTAGTCTTGGTATTTGCGGAGGGCGGGGCTCTTCTCACCTTCCTTGTCCTTTCTTGGGCCATTTCTCGGCCCACGGTGGGACTGGGAGGAGGAGCCGGTTTCTAGGCCCAGTTGGATTTTTCTCACTTCGACTTGCCCAGCCTAATTTGGAGTGCCTTCCAAGTGTTTACGATTGGTGTCATTGTATGTTTCTTCGAAAGGAGTCTCACCTTCATAGCGCAGCAGTGATGTGAGACCACTTGGTAAAGATTTTGTTGAAGCCTGGGTGGGGATTGCCTTTCTCTGTCAACTCTTAGCTTTCTTATTGTAGGGTGGAGACGTGAAATTTTTGTTGTTGTTGCCGAGCCATTTGTCTTGCACTGCCCCCCCCGCCATGCTAATTACACAAGGATATCTTAATGGAAGGGAGGGTACTGAGAAGTGGGAGGTGGACGGCGGCCATATGATGTTTTCATTTCGAAAGGTGAGCGCTTTGCGCAGTGATGACCCTCATCTATCACCCTTGACTGATGGCTGCTGAGTTAGGCATCTGCACGTTGGGATTATAATAGAGAAAGCACGGTCCTTTGAGGATTTTTCGGACTCTGTCATCTCCATTTTCCACTTCTCTGAATTATTAGTAATATTTTATCCTTTATTATCTATTCTGTTTCCTCCTTGTTAAAGATCAAGAATTTATAAGTTAGTCTTCCCGTTCCAATTATTCTGGTTTCTGCTACTAGGATTGCTAATCTTGTTGGGATCCTGTGTCCTAAGCACTTTCCCTGGGACTGCTTTTTCTATTCTGTTTGCTTTTCGCTCGTATGTTCTGTATCTGTTTTTCTTTCCAGTTAAAAGTTTCCTAGTTTAGGGAAGGTGGGAACTGGGAATGGAAAAGAGGAGGTGAAGGCTCTGCTCATGACTAAGTCTTGCTTCCCTCCCCCCCCCACCCCCCGCAGCACTTCTGTTAGAAACTAGTACTAGTATCTTTGCTTTCCTTTGCTGTTCCTCAACCCCCTAATTTTCACCCCTTGTTTTCACCTATTTTCCAAGAACCCATCCAGAGCCCCCTTCCCTTTTTCCCCTGCCGGCCCAGTTATGGCAGAGAACGATGTAGACAATGAACTCTTGGACTATGAAGATGATGAGGTGGAGACAGCAGCTGGGGGAGATGGGGCTGAGGCCCCTGCCAAGAAGGATGTCAAGGGCTCCTATGTCTCCATCCACAGCTCTGGCTTTCGTGACTTCCTGCTCAAGCCAGAGTTGCTCCGGGCCATTGTCGACTGTGGCTTTGAGCATCCATCAGAAGGTAAATTTTCTTTTGGGCATGTATGCTCATTAGGCTCTTTAAGGATAATAAAAAGATGCGTTCGTTGTTGCTCAGGTGGTAAAGGTTTATACTTAAGGATAGATCAGGGGCAGTTGCAGTGGCTCATTCCTGTAATCCCAGCACTATGGGAGGCCAAGGTAGGAGAGGGTCAGTTGAGCTCAAGAGTGCAGGAGAAACCTGGGAAACATAGGGACTCCTGTCTGTATAAAACGTTCAAAAATTAGCCAGGTGTGGTGGTGCACACATGGAGAGGTGTGGCAAGCCAGGGGAGGATTGCTTGGGCCCTGAAGGTTGGGGCTGTAGTGAACCATTATTGCACCACTGTACGCCAGCCTGGGTGACAGCGAGGGAAAAAATATCAGGAGATAAGTATCAAAAACAATTTTGGATATAGGAGGCTTATACAGGTTTATGGTTTCTTTTGTGATAGCAACAAAGGTTAGTGATCCAAGAGTAACTTACAGGTCTGCTATTCCTTCTTGTGACTGGCTTGTCTGTTTTTTTTTTTCCACCCCAAGACAGAGTCTTGCCCCGTCTCCAGGCTGGAGTGCAGTGGCGTGATCTTGGCTCACTGCACCCTCCGTCTCCTGGGTTCAAGTGATTTTCCTTCCTCAGCCTCTAGAGTAGCTGGGACTACAGGCGTGCACCACCATGCCTGGCTAATTTTTTGTATTTTAGTAGAGATAGGTTTCATCATGTTGTCCAGGATGGTCTCGATCTCTTGACTTCATGATCTGCCCACCTCGGGCTCCCAAAGTACTGGGATTAAGGCATGAGCCACTGGACCTGGCCTTGTCTGCTTATTTTTAATTTTGTCACTTCTAATTTGAAATTTCCAGAAAGCTCCTGGTTGGACCTGTAGGCCCCCTTTGTTGGGCCAGGCCACCTGTGGTCTCTGGAAGCCTCTATGACTGGTTTAAAGATGACTGGCTTCTGGGTCAGGTACCAAGTCCTTCATTTTGTTCAGGGTTGCAGTTAAGTGACCCAAAGTATGGCAGCCTAAGTAGGAAAAATGACCTGAGGCAGGTGTTCAAATGTCATGAATTGTTACAGATTAAGAAAAATAAGGACAGAGTCAGGAGCATTGAAGGTGATCAGTTGATAGATGCAAGGGAGTTGTTAGTAGGACTGGGAAGGCCTGGACCCAGAGGAGGTAAAGCTAGGAGGAATTAGGAGTGTCTGATTTTGAGGTGAATGTGGTTGAAGGAGCAGAGAGAGGTAGAAAGAGTCTGGAAGTTGGCAAGAACCAGGTAAATACTAGACTTTGAGAATTGAGTGGTAAGAAATGGGGTTGGCATGATGAAAAAGGTGGTACAGTTATCTGGAGACTGAAGTCTAATTTATCTTTCCTCCCCCCTTTTAGTCCAGCATGAGTGCATCCCTCAGGCCATTCTGGGAATGGATGTCCTGTGCCAGGCCAAGTCGGGCATGGGAAAGACAGCAGTGTTTGTGTTGGCCACACTGCAACAGCTGGAGCCAGTTACTGGGCAGGTACATTTGGGGAGAGTGCTGGGGAAGGGATTTTGGTTAGGATTATAAGGGAAGGGTGTTTTTGTCCTAGCTACATGATGCTTGCAGAGCCATGAGCACATAACCTCTGTTACCCTTGACAACCTGACAGCTGTGGGAAATGTTCTGTTGCAAGCATAGAGTTCATGATTTAGATCACAGAATTTAAGTCATTTATCATTGGCCAGGTGTATATTTTTGTGACAATCACTTCCCTAGAGGAGATAATGAAGGGCTGTACTTAAACTGTGTGTCTCCATCTGCTTCCTGCCTAAGGTGTCTGTGCTGGTGATGTGTCACACTCGGGAATTGGCTTTTCAGATCAGCAAGGAATATGAGCGCTTCTCTAAATATATGCCCAATGTCAAGGTAAGTCAAGGTAAAGAGACCTGAGAGTGAGGATGTGGCAAGTTGGAGAGATGAGAAACTTTTAATTTTGGAGAAACTATGGTTTGCCATGGTTTAACAGAGTGTTAAGATCCTGTGTAACAGGAGGATTCATAAGTGGGCTATGGATGATGCTCAAGACCACCCTTTTCTTACTACTTCATACTGAATTGAATCCTATCAGTTTGTTAATTTTGAGGTGTGTGTCAGAGAAAGCTGGAAACTTTAAAAACAGCTCCAGTGGTGTGAATTTTGAGGATTCTGGCCAAGCATGGTGGCTCATTCCTGTAATCTCAGTACTTTGGGATGGCAAGGTAGGTGGATCACTTGAGGTCAGGAGTCCGAGACCAGTCTGGCCAACATGATGAAATCCTGTGTATGAAAAATGCAAAAATTAGCCTGGCGTGGTGACTTGTACCTGTAGTCCCACCTACTTGGGAGGCTGAGGTGAGAGAATCGCTTGGACCCGGGAGGCAAAGTTTGCAGTGAGCTGAGCTTGTGCCACTGCACTCCAGCCTGGAGGACAGTGAGACTCGGTCTCAAAAAAAATTTTTTTTTTGAAGTTTAAGTTAAGCATTTTTGGCAAGAATGCCGTATCTCCTGTTACGCCACAAATCTGGTTGACCTATTTTTTTTTTTTTTTTTTGAGGCGGAGTTTTGCTCTTGTTACCCAGGCTGGAGTGCAATGGCGCGATCTCGGCTCACCGCAACCTCCGCCTCCTGGGTTCAGGCAATTCTCCTTCCTCAGCCTCCTGAGTAGCTGGGATTACAGGCACACGCCACCATGCCCAGCTAATTTTTTGTATTTTTAGTAGAGACGGGGTCTCACCATGTTGGTCAGGCTGGTCTTGATCTCTTGACTTCGTGATCCACCCGCCTCGGCCTCCCAAAGTGCTGGGATTATAGGCGTGAGCCATCGCGCCCGGCCTGACCTATATTTTTTACTTTATTTTCATTTTATTTCGAGATGGAGTCCTGCTCTGTCCCCCAGGCTGTGAGTGCAGTGGCGCGATCTTAGCTCACTGCAAACTGTGCCTCCCAGGTTCAAGTGATTCTCCTGCCTCAACCTCCCGAATAGTTGGGACTACGTAGTGCCATCACGCCCAGCTAATTTTTGTATTTTTAGTAGTGACAGGGTTTCGCCTTGTTGGCCAGGCCAACCTCGAACTCCTGATCTCAAGTGAGCCACCTGCCTTGGCCTCCTAAAGTGCTGGGATTACAGGCGCGAGCCATCGCGCCTGGCCTCGTTAGTGATTTTAGATTTACAGTAGGATTAGTGTCATGACAGTTTGATTACATGGCTGTTCTTTTCCCCCTTGAAACCAGAAAGTAGTTTCTGGTGTTACTTGATAGTGTACCAAGGCCCAGATGCCTAATTAACTGTTCACCTAATGCTTTTAACATGGTGTGATAATATTTAGCCCAAAGCAATAATTTCATGGGGTTTGTGTGGAGATTCTGGGTTTATTTAGGATAACTTGATGTTCTGTGTGTTTTTTGTGGTACTTTACACTCATGTGGTGATTTCTTGCTGTTGTTTATTTATTGCTATATTACTATTTGAGACAGAGTCTTGTTCTGTTACCCAGGCTGGAGTGCAGTGGCACGATCTGAGCTCACTGTAACCTCTGCCTCCTGGGTTCAAGTGATTCTTGCTGCCTCAGCCTCCCGAGTAGCACCCGCTACTGCGCCTGGCTAATTTTTGTATTTTTAGTAGACATGGGGTTTCTTCATCTTGGTCAGGCTTGTCTTGAACTCCTGACCTTGTGATCCATCCACGTTGACCTCCCAGAGTGCTGGGATTACAGGCGTTAGCCACTGCATCCAGCCTGTTTTTATTTTTTAATTATTTCCTGAGATGGAGTCTCGCTCTGTTGCCCAGCCTGGAGTGCAGTGGCTTGATCTCTCCTCACTGCAACTTCTGCCTCCCAGGTTCAAGCGATTCTCCTGCCTCAACCTCCTGGGTAATTTTTGTATTTTTAGTAGAGATGGGGTTTCACCATGTTGGCCAGGCTGGTCTTGAACTCCTGGCTTGAAGTGATCCGCCTGCCTCGGCCTCCCAAAGCGCTAGGATTACAGGTGTGAGCCACTGAGCCCAGCCTTATTTTTATTTTTATTTTTTGAGACGGAGTATCCCTCTTGTCACCCATGCTGGAGTACAGTGGTGAGATCTTGGCTCACCGCATCCTCTGCCTCCAGGTTCAAGTGATTCTCGTGCCTCAGCCTCCCGAGTAGCTGGGATTACAAGAAGTGCCACCATACCTGGCTCCTTGATTTTTTAAATGAAGCCTGGCCTCATAAATGAAGGAAGATGGTTAGATTAAGTCAGAAGAACTGAATTCTTGTCCTGACTGCTCTGAGTAGTCGTGTAACTTTAGGCAATCACTTTTGTTTATTAACTTCAGTGTTTGGTGGGGGGACATAAAATTTTTAAATTAGGTGACCTCTAAAAGTTTGTTGTAGTTTTGAAACATGCCAAAAATTGGTTTAGCTCAAACTGAGAGTGGGAACCCTGGGGGGATTAGACTCTTTCCTTCCTTGTTTTTGAAACTCTTTGCTCTTGGCTCGGTAGGTTGCTGTGTTTTTTGGTGGTCTGTCTATCAAGAAGGATGAAGAGGTGCTGAAGAAGAACTGCCCGCATATCGTCGTGGGGACTCCAGGCCGTATCCTAGCCCTGGCTCGAAATAAGAGCCTCAACCTGAAACACATTAAACACTTTATTTTGGATGAATGCGATAAAATGCTTGAACAGCTCGGTGAGTGGCAGTGCTGGGGCTTGGCTAATGCTGGGGAGTTGTTCTTTGGAGCCAAATGATGTTTATTTGAAACAG
This sequence comes from Sapajus apella, assembly GCF_009761245.1. Classification (NCBI taxonomy): domain Eukaryota; kingdom Metazoa; phylum Chordata; class Mammalia; order Primates; family Cebidae; genus Sapajus; species Sapajus apella. The sequence goes on along the minus strand of NW_022437128.1, from coordinate 380,447 downwards.
GAGCACCTCAGTGCAAGGACGACTCTTATCTATCACCCATGACTGATGGCTCTGGGTTCCCTGGTTTGTTTTTATTCTTTTAAGCACAGTAAAGGGTGTCATCTATCATCTTTCTACGATTTTTTTTTTTTAACCTTTGAGAATAGGGGACTTTGATAATTTTAGGCATACTTCGTCACCACCACTACCCTTTCCATTATAGATTTCTATACTGGGAGTCATAGGGGAGATTCTAAACTGAAGGGGAAGACCGTCTACCCTTACGGCATCTCCAGCACAACATACAGTCAGAATTTATACCTGAATAAGTTTCTAGACTCAGGTTTGGGATTAATGTAGAGAATGTTTGTAGGAGTTTGTGTGATGTGGTATTCTAGTGTGCTAAGTGGGGTTAATGAAGAAAGATTTTTCTGTCAGAAGTGAATCTTGGTGAATGAGAGTGGGGATGGACATAGGCTCCAGAGAAAAATTATTACAAATGATCTTTGGCAATTCAGTATGGCGAGCTATAAAGGCAGGCTCCAGGTAGAGATGTTATATTTGTCCAACTGGATAGAAAAGTGATCCAGAGGGTCATAGATGAACTTTGATAGCTGGAATGTAATACGTGCTTGATACTTGTAGTCTGCTGAAGGCTAGCCTGGGCTTGGGCAGGAAAGAGTTGGGCCTGTAAAGCATGTTTTAAAGGCCTTATGCCTGAGAGTGTCTGCACAGGGTTTTATCCCCATTTTACAGTTATGAACTTTGGGGTTTTTATCTTATTTCTTGCTTAGTTAAAACAAACAGTTGGAATATGATTCCAATGCTTAATTCCAAGTTCATTGCAGTCTTCACCTCACTGGGAAGTCTACCTTTAATCTGTATCATACCTGCTTATTTTCTCCTACAATTTTCTTTCTTGTTCTCGTAGACATGCGTCGGGATGTCCAGGAAATTTTTCGCATGACCCCCCACGAGAAGCAGGTCATGATGTTCAGTGCTACCTTGAGCAAAGAGATCCGACCAGTCTGCCGCAAGTTCATGCAAGATGTAAATACCCTTCTACCTTCTCTCCCTCCACTCCCCGCCCGCTGCCTCCTTCCCTTCCTCGCCCTCTTCCTCCAGACTCCCTTGTCATTCAAGTGCCAAGAAGGCGGCTTGTGCCCAGCTGGGAGTAATGACTCCTTGAAGAAACATACAGAAGCAGAGACAGCTAGTGTTAGGGTCTGCGCGGGTGCCAGGGAAACTCCGGAAGACTTGGTCGGGTTAATGTGAGAGCGGGTAGTGTTCGACTTTTTCTCAAAAATCACAACATTTTTGAACCTCTTCTCCCCTTGGGGGAGGGCAGGATTTTTCTGCCCTACCACCCACCCATCGTCTCTTACGTGCCCCCTACAGCCACGCACCCTCAAGGTGGCATCGAGCATACAGCTGGAGCCTTCTGCTCACCAAAACTCCTACTTCCCGGTGGCAGGAGAGCAAGAGAGGGACAGACAGATGGCAGGGCATGTCCAAAAGAAGAGCATCAGCACAAATGAATCCTCCCCTTCCCCACCTCCAGGGGTGGGGGCCTTTGGCACCTCAATCCCCGATACCCTACTCCTTCCACCCACATCTCCTTGCACCCATCCGGAACCTCGGTTGATGTGAGCCGGCAACAGAGAAGCACCGTGGCGCGGCGAGGGAATGCGGACGGCACCCAGCGGTGGATGGCGGCAGCGGAGGCCGCGGGGAAACCTGACCAGGAAGCTGAGGACCAAACCAGCCTCTTTTTCCGTTCCCGGTTTTTTTCCTGAACCCAACGCGTGCCGTGCCCCGTTTCCCCCCATATGTGTTGGGGAGGGGTGTCCTGAATGGGGTGGTAGATTTTTTTTTTCTTTTTCTTAAAAAATTTTTTTTTTAAAATACTCAGAGGAGAGGGACATAGGAAAGGTAAAGTGGATGTAATCGGGTGGGTGTTAGGGTTTGGGGCTAGGTGGGTCCGAATGCATAAGCAGTGGAGTGTGTTCTTCCCCTCCCTGCAGTGTTCCTTCCCGTGAGATAACTCTTTATCTGTATTTGGGGCTAGAATAAAATTTGAAGGAGGCCATGGAACTTGTCTTTAAAAAGCCTGCCTTGGCTGGGCATGGTGGCTCACCCCTAATCCCAGTGCTTTGGGAGGCCCAGGTGGGAAGATTACTTGAGCCCAATGAGACTAGCATAGGCAATGTAGTGAGACCTTGTCTCTACCAAAAAAGCTGGGTGTAGTGGCACATGCCTGTGGTCCCAGCTACTTGGGAGGCTGAAGCAGGAGGGTTTGCCTGAGCCCAGGATGTGGAGGCTGCAGTAAGCTGTAATGGTGCCATTGTACTCCAGCCTGGGTGATAGAGGCCCTGTATCAAAAAAAAAAGAAAAGAAAACCTGCCTTGTTTTTTTTCTATAACACTTGCATCATTTCCTATTTTGGCCTCTGGGTCGTCATGTTAACCATCTTCCCCAAGGTTGTATAAAAAGTGTTAGGAAGGCCGGGCGCGGTGGCTCAAGCCTGTAATCCCAGCACTTTGGGAGGCCGAGACGGGTGGATCACAAGGTCAAGAGATCGAGACCATCCTGGTCAACATGGTGAAACCCCGTCTCTACTAAAAATACAAAACATAGCTGGGCATGGTGGCGCGTGCCTGTAATCCCAGCTACTCAGGAGGCTGAGGCAGGAGAATTGCCTGAACCTAGGAGGCGGAGGTTGAGGTGAGCCGAGATTGCGCCATTGCACTCCAGCCTGGGTAACATGAGTGAAACTCCATCTCAAAAAAAAAAAAAAAAAAAAGTGTTAGGAAAGTTGGGTTTTGGAGTTGTGCTAATTTCTGTATGTTACTTTCCTCCCCTTCAGGGGGTCTTTGTTGTTTTAAAGATGAATGCAGTGAGGTGTGGTGGTATGTGCCTGCATTCCCAGCTATTCAGGAGACTGAAACAGGAGGATCACTTGAGCCCAGGAATTTGAGGCTATAGTGTGTTACGATTGTGGCTGCGAATAGTCACTGCACTCCAGCCTGGGCAACATACATCCTGTCCCTTTAAAAAATGCATATCTGCTGCTCTGAATTTGGTTTTTAATTCCACTTACTGATACCTTCCCTGTAAGCCTGTAGATGGTTTAATTCATAGTCAAGAGACAGTCTCATCTAAAACTACCCTGTTCTGGTCTGACAGCAAGTTACTCATCTTGAGTAATTTTTTGTTTCTCCGTAAGTGGCATTTTGACTGTCCATTTTAGCATTCGGATCTTAAAAGACATCCACTTTCCTAATGTACATGTGATTCTCTTAGTTGAAGTAGAAGAATCAAATGGAGCAGTCGTCCTCCCCCTCCACCCAATGTTCTTACAAGCAACTCTGATGAAATTATTCTGACCTTGAGTCATTGCCTCTCATCATTTCCCAGATGTTCGGGCCTTGCTCTCCCTTTGAGAGTCATCTCCCATTTTCTTTCTTCTCCCACCTCTATTTGAGGTAGTGGCATCTATGCCATTGGGTGGTTTCACTGCTCCTTTATGTCCTTTGCAAAGTTTCTTTCCCGTGATAGTTTTTGGGCAGTCTTAAAACTCATCTGATAGGAAGGAAATTAGATGTAATATGAGAAAGACCACAGTAAAATGTGGGTATTTTTGGGAATGGGGTGGGGTTTTCAATCTTCTCTTTCCTCCTCCCCATCCCCCCATGGGGTGTATTGGAGATCAACTTCCTCCACCCCCCCAGGTTTAACCCCCCCACTCTGCCCTCCTCCCGTTCCCCACCCCCTTCCTCCCCCCCCAGCCAATGGAGATCTTCGTGGATGATGAGACGAAGTTGACGCTGCATGGATTGCAGCAGTACTACGTGAAACTGAAGGACAACGAGAAGAACCGGAAGCTCTTTGATCTTCTGGATGTTCTTGAGTTCAACCAGGTCAGTTACACGTCTAGTAGGGGGATGAGCATTGGAGCACTCCAGCTGTAGCAGAAACCTGAGTCTTAAGTATACTTTTATTGAAACCACATGTGTGATGTGGCAGAGAATGGTGAGGGTATAAATAGAGAGGCTGAGCATGAGCAAGATGGAAGCTGCTTTTCTGTTCTGTGGCTGGCATGGATATGTCCTCAACCTCAAGGAAAATAAACTTCAAAAATTAAGATCCTTGGCCAGGCATGGTGGCTTATGTGTGTGATCCCAGCTTAGCACTTTGGGAAGCTGAGGGAGGTGGATCACTTGAGCCCAGGAGTTTGAGACCAGCCTGGGCAACGTGGTGAAACTTCATCACTACAAAAGAAGAAAAAAATTAGCCAGGTGTGGTGGTGTATGCCTGTAGTCCCAGATACTCCAGTGGCTGAGGTGGGAGGATAGCTTGAGCCCAGGAGATTGAGGGTGCAGTGAACTGTGATTACACCACTATGCTCCAGCTTGGGCAATAGAGGGAGACTGTCTCCAAAAAAAAAAAAAGTCCTTGAAAGGTTTTAGGAAGTTGTTAAAAGTCTTAAAACAACTTCTGGGGGACATGTTAGGGCTCTTAATTATTCAATTCTTCTAATACTGCTTAAAAGAAGCATTTCTGGCTTGGTGCAGGGCAGTGGCTCATGCCCATCATTCCAGTACTTTGGGAGGGAGAGGCTGAGGCAGGAGCATTGCCTGAGCCCAGGACTTCAGGACCAGTCTGGGTAACATAGGGAGAACCCCATCACTACAAATAGAGGGAAAAAAAATAGTAGCTGGGTGTGGTGGGTGGTATGCACCTGTGGTCCCAGCTGCTTGGGATGGTGAGGTGGAAGGATCTCTTGATCCCAGGAGGTGGAGGCTGCAGTGAACCACGATTGCACCACTGCAATCCAGCCTGGGTGACAGGGAGACACCATCTCAAAAAAACATTTCATTAATATACTTGTGAGTGGTCTATTTGCATTAAAAACTACTTTCTAGCCGGGCACGGTGGCTCAAGCCTGTAATCCCAGCACTTTGGGAGGCCGAGGCGGGTGGATCACGAGGTCAAGAGATCGAGACCATCCTGGTCAACATGGTGAAACCCCGTCTCTACCAAAAATACAAAAAAATTAGCTGGGCATGGTGGTGCATGCCTGTAATCCCAGCTACTCAGGAGGTTGAGGCAGGAGAATTGCCTGAACCCAGGAGGCGGAGGTTGCGGTGAGCCAAGATCGCGCCATTGCACTCCAGCCTGGGTAACAAGAGCGAAACTCCGTCTCAAAAAAAAAAAAAAAAAAAAAAAACTACTTTCTAGAATTAGGATAGCTCCCTTAGGTTTAGTATTTTGGTGAGCAGGAATATCAGTCACTCCTCCAGATCTTAATTCTAGTTTTTTACCACTTTTTCATGAGGCGACCTCATCCTTGCCACCTGCCATGTCTGGCAATTTTGGTTTCTGAACTCTGCTACCTCAGAGGACAGCCTCCTTAGGTAAAAATCAGTGCTGAGAAAAAGTTGTATTTCCTCTTCTGCTCTAAATACATAGTGGGGGAACAAGAGATGAAGAGGAATTCCTGAGAACACAATTACTGGAAACTCCCGTCTCCCACATAATGTCTCTCACACCATGGACCCCTATTCTCCAATTCCTGGTCCCCCTCCCCCCCACCCCGCAGGTGGTGATCTTTGTGAAGTCTGTGCAGCGGTGCATTGCCTTGGCCCAGCTGCTGGTGGAGCAGAACTTCCCAGCCATTGCCATCCACCGTGGGATGCCCCAGGAGGAGAGGTGAGTTGAAGATGGGAAAGATGTTTTATGTCCTTGGGAGAAAAAGACAATTGAGAGAAGGGAGTCTCAACATTTTTTAAATTTCCTTTCTCACAAAGGCTTTCTCGGTATCAGCAGTTTAAAGATTTTCAACGACGAATTCTTGTGGCTACCAACTTATTTGGCCGAGGCATGGACATCGAGCGGGTGAACATTGCTTTTAATTATGACATGCCTGAGGATTCTGACACCTACCTGCATCGGGTAAGCCCCACATGCTAAAGAAATCCTGTTCTCCCATTACCTTCTTTTCTATATCTTTTTGTGCATTACATCTTCATCCCTGCCTCTGGGAGTCTCTTTCCTCTTGGGTCCTCAGTACTACCCTCTGTCTCCTTTCCAGGTGGCCAGAGCAGGCCGGTTTGGCACCAAGGGCTTGGCGATCACATTTGTGTCTGATGAGAATGATGCCAAGATTCTCAATGATGTGCAGGATCGCTTTGAGGTCAATATTAGTGAGCTGCCTGATGAGATAGACATCTCCTCCTACAGTGAGTACTGATCTCATGAAACCCTTTAGATCTTCCCTATTCCTTAGTGTATTGGTCCTAAATCCCATCATCTAGGTCATGGGCACCTGATGTGTAATGGACACTTGACCGGTTCATGTCCCCTGGCCTTTGAAGCTGTGTTGGGATATTTTCCTGACCTGTGTGTGGGGTCTTTGTCTTCTCTCATATTACTTCCCTTCCCTCACCCGCATGTCTGTCCTCTGAACCCATACAGTACACCAGCATCTGCATGTGTACTGTGTGTTCCTGCCTTGCTTTCTCCCTTTTCTTGCCTTATTCTGACCATGCTACTTTTTTTCCTCAGTTGAACAGACACGGTAGAGGACTCGCCCATTCTGGAATGTGACTGTCTGGCCTTCAGGAGAGGACATCAGGGTGGGGGTGAAGGAGACACTACTGCCCCCATCCCTGACAGCCCCCACCCCATGGCTTCCGTCTTTTGCATCACCACCACTCCTGAACCCCCATTTCTGATTTGTCAGAATTTTTTTTTTAACAAAACTAAAAATGAAACACACGTGTCTGTGGTATCTGTAAGTGCTTCGTCCTTTTATTATATTTGGGGTGAGTTTATTTTAGGTCATGGTCCTAAATAAATTCCCTGTAAGGCCTGAGTGCCCTGCTGTAAGGTCAAAGGGAGATGGGACTAAGACTGCAGAGCCCTGGCTCCCCCACTACCTGCCAATTGCCTGTGCTTTGTGAGGGTCTCTTCTGCTTTCTCTGGTCTGAGAGAGGCTTGGATGTTTCTGATCCCGAAGCTCCAGGGGGGTGGCGCACAGTATTTCCAGTGCCAGAGGGTGCTGTGGGCACTGGGGAAAGCCTAGGCACTGCCTTCCAGGCTCTCTCGGTGCCGCCTCATCTGTTCCTTCAGCTTCTGGATCTTGAGCACCAGGGCTTGGGCCTCCCAGGCTCCTTCCTGCCCTTCCAGGAGCGCCTGGTATAGCTCCAGCTGCTGCTCCAGCAGCTGCTCAGCTTGGGCCAGCTCAGCTGTGCGGTGGGTCCCAGGGCCCTGGTAGGGGAAGTAGGGGAGGGAGCATCAGCCAGGGGAGGGGTCAGAGGCCCTGGGAAGTGAGAAATTCCACCCTCCCTATCTGTTTTTGACCCAGTAGCCTTTACTGAGAAGCCCAGGGAGCTCCCTCTCTTGGGCATAGGCCTCTGCAGGGCAGGTAGAGATCCCTGGCCCAGAGGCTGTAACCAGATGCCTTGAACAAGGATATGGGGTCACTGGAAAGGACTGGCTGCCCCTTTCTGCTAAGAAATAATTAACTGTTAGGTGAGGGGGAATTCCTGTTCAAGGACTTTGTGGACTGTGCTGCTGTGGATAGGGGTGGGGGAAGGGTGCTCAGAGTTCTGGGCTGGGGGAGGGGAGGAGAAGAGCTCGTAGCTGAACTAAAGAAGATGCAGGAGTAAGGGTGGTGCAGGGTGAGATTGACATTTTTTTCCCCCACCTCAGTACAAACTCAAACCCTCTGTCCCTACCCTTGGTGCCACTTACCCTGGGAGGGGACGTCATCTCATTGCCTCTGGAGCTGGTCTCTTCCATGCTTGCCTTGGAGCTTTGGGAGCAGCACCCACGGGAGCCCTGGGGTGGCAGGGACCAGGAGGGCAGGAGGAGACGAAGGAAATGGCACCGAGAGAGCCAGGACAGAGGGAGGACCATGGCGGGTGACCTGGCAGGGAGCTGTCTGAGCTGCCCAACAGCCACCAGGAACTGGTTCCCTCCAGGCCTTGGCCTCACTTCAGTGCCTGGCCCTGCCCAGGCCCCGTTCCCCAGCCCTGCCCCTGCCCCACTCTGCCCCCACCTCTCCCAGCCTACCCCCAGACAGAGTCCAGGAACACTTCCTGATGTGCAAAATGTTCCTGCTAGTTTAGGCAGAACTTGCTTTAGAGTGCCTGTGCCCAGCCTACCACAGGTTGTTTTTTTGTACTGTCCTAAAGTGTTTATTAGGTATGAATTTTACAAACATTATTTATATTAGTGGTAGCTGTGGAGCTGGAGAGGATTGTGCCTTCTCCAAGCTGCATGGCAAGAGCCACCAATAGCGTGGTAGAACTTCAGCCCTTTCCAAGACCACGGCTCTTTGGGCCTGCAGATGTCAGCACATGTGTCTTCTGTGCTTGTGGACTGCATTGGTGATCCACTGGGTGTCAGGTTTCCTTCTGATAGTGTTATGGAATGGATCAACTAGGATAACCCCCAAAAAATTTGTACATGAATCTTCAACCCAGTAAGAAGTACTCAGAGCTCCACAGTGGCATCCAGCTTGCTCCTCTGCAACAGACTGAAGACTGAGCAAACCAGCTGGTTAACTCCATGATAGGCTTGTAACTTGTGTTCTTTCTTTTTTTTTTTTTGAGATGGGAGTCTTGCTCTGTCGCCAGGCTGGAGTGCATGGCGCAATCTTGGCTCATTGCAACCTCTGCCTCCTGGGTTCAAGCAATTCTCTGCCCCAGCCTCTCTAGTAGCTGGGATTACAGGTGCCCACCACCACACCTGGCTAATTTTTGTATTTTTAGTAGAGATGGGGTTTCACCATGATGGCCAGGCTGGCCTTGAACTGACCTCGTGATTTACCCACCTCCGCCTCCCAAAGTGTTGGGATTACAGACATGAGCCACCATGCCTGGCAGCTTGTATTCTTAGGAACTGGGTTTTCGGCCACCAACAAACTTATGTATAATGTAACCTTGCTTGGCTGTAGCCCAGTAGTGTGCTTTATCAGACTGGGTGGGGATCCCTGTGGAGAGCAGAGAGCTGGTGGTACTGCCAGCAGCAGACCCTTAGAAGAAAGCGCATGAAATCAGACTGCTGCTTCTTCCAAAGCTCCTGGATGTACTTGTGTGCATCATCTTAGCTTACCCTGCTGCCAGACAGAAAGAAAGGCTACCGTAGGTCTTGTGTCTTTCTTAACACTCTTTTCTCACTTCTCCACTCTGCAAGATGGGAATTACATCACTGGTTCGCACCTGAGGAAATTGGCTCAGATGGTTTTGTTCGACACTCAATGGGCAAGTGTCTATTGGGGCCAGCTCTGGGCTAGATGTGCTTGAGGCTCCACAGCTGGTGGTTGGAAGGTCCTGGAGGGTTCATGTCCAGGTCCACCTGACTTGAAAACTCATCCTGACCTTGCTTAAGTGCTGATTCCCCTTTCGCCAATGCTACTCTTTTATTTTGCTTCCCTCTATTGTTCTTTGCAGACGCTGTTTTTATTTACATCAATCTGTAAATAAATGGGAGGTTTGTGGCAACCCTGTGTCAAACACATCAAGCAGGTCTGTTGGTGCAGTTTTTTCCAACGGCGGACAGACATGTATCTGTGTCACGCTGTGGTAATTCTCAAAACGTTTCAAGCTTTTTCATTATTATACCTGTTACAGTGAGCTGTAATTAGTTACTGAAGTTAACTATTGTGATTGTTTTGGAGCACCATGAGCCACACTCATATAAGACAGTGAACTTAATGGAAAAATGTGTGTGCTGTGACTGCGTCACCAACTGGTCATTCTCCCGGCTCTGCTTTCCCGGCCCTCCCTATTCCCTGAGGCACAACAGTATTGAAAGGAATAATCCATGAGGCAAATGGCAAACGTCATTGCCTTATTTTAAGAAGTTGTCAAAGCAGCCTTCAGCAACCACGCCCTGATCTATGGAGGCAAGACCCTCCCCCAGCAAAAAGAGGTTTAGCTGAAGCCTCAGGTGATTGTTAGCATTTGTTTAGTAATAAAATATTTTAAAATTAAAGTATATGGCTGGGCATGGTGGTTTATGCCTGTAATCCCAGGACTTTGGGAGGCTGAGGCGGGTGGATCACTTGAGGTCAGAAGTTCAAGATCAGCTTGGCCAACATGGTGAGATCCCATCTCTACTAAAAATACAAAAATTAGCTTAGCCACGTGTGGTGATGGGCTCCTGTAGTCCCAGCTACTGGAAGGCTAAGCAGGAGAATCGCTTGAACTCAGGAGACGGAAGTTGCAGTGAGCCAAGATTGTGCCACTGTACTCCAGCCTGGGCTACACAGTGAGACCCTGTCTTAAAGAAAGAAAAAAAAATTATACACAGTTTTTTTGTACACAATGTTACTGTACACTTAACAGACTGCAACATAGTGCAAACATAACTTTTAGACACAATAGGAAACTAGAAAGTTTGTGTGACTTGCTTTGTTGCCATGGTCTGGTGACAAATCTGCAGTATCTCTGAGGTATGCCTGTAATTTCCCTTTCCCTCTTCTTGCTAGCCCAGAATGACCTTGTTTCTTGTCCCTGTCTAGCCTACTCTGGTAGGTCTGGAAACTTTGTATCCCTGGTAACCTTGGCTCCTGGCATATGACACTGGTACAGGCCTCAAGCTCTGTTGGACTAATGAGGCTCCCCCCACACCTCTTGAAACTAGAACCAAAGTCCTGTGCACACACCGTGCATGTGTGAGCCTGTGCGGAGATGTCGGAGATGTCGCCTTCCTGCAGGGTGTTCTGAAGAGGTGTCCTGTTGTGACTGGAGGACACAGCCACTGGCCTGGAGGCAGAGGTGGCTCAGAAGGGAGTGGCTTGTTCCAATTGTGATCATCTGGAAACAGGAAGGTCTATAGAAAACCATGCGTCAGAAGACAGGATTGCTGGAGAGTGCACAACTGCTAGCCAGCTCGCTATCCAGGTATCACTCTGCACTGGGAGGGAAGGTGGCCTTTGCCATGGTGTAGAAGTCCAGGAACCAGGCAGGGAGGCTTTCCCAGTGGTCAGTGCTTCTCACAGTTGGGGGCCGAAGCACTTTAGATGAGGCCAAAGACTTCACATTCCTCATTAGCTGACTTTTCCCCACTTAAGTGGAAAAAGAACCCAGAACCTTTGTAAAACTTTTAGGGGAAAAGGGCTTTCCCTTTTGTCTCTTAGTGGTATGGTTATGCATGACTTATACTTTAATCGCAATGCGTACACAGCTTAAAAGTCTATTTTTTTTTTTTTTTGAGACAGAGTCTCAGCTTGTCACCCAGGCTGGAGTGCAGTGGCGTGATCTCAAGTCACTGCAACCTCTGCCTCCAGGGTTCAAGCTATTCTCCTGCTTCAGCTTCCTGAGTAGCTAGGATTACAGGTGTGCACCACCACATCCGGCTAATTTTTGTATTTTTAATAGAGACGGAGTTTCACCATGTTGGCCAGGCTGGTCTGGAAGTCCTTTACCTCAAGTAATCTACCCACCTCGGCCTCCCAAAGTGCTGGGATTACAGACGTGAACCACCACGCCTAGCCATTCCTTACTATCTGAAAACGCAAGTATGATCACACTATTTTTCTTAAAACTCACGTTGACATTTAATTGCTATCCTAGTGGTATGAAGATGTGGGATCTTTAGGAGTTGATTAGGTTGAATGGATTAATGCCATTGTATGGGATGATACAAAGTATCAGTTCAGCTTCTTTGCCCTCCCACCACTCACCAGGGATGATACTGCAGCCAGGCCCTCATAGGATGCCAATGCTATGCTCTTGGACTTCCCAGCCTCCAGATTTGTGGGAAATACATTTCTTTTCTTTATAAATAACCCAGTCTGTGCTGGGTGTGGTGACTCACGCCTGTAATTCCAGCACTTCGGGAGGCCAAGGTGGATGAAAGGCTTGAGCTCAGGAGTTTGAGACAGCCTGGGCAACATGGCAAAACCCCATCTCTACAAAAAATACAAAAATCAGCTGGGCGTGGTGGTGCACACCTGTGGGCCCAGTTACCTAGGAGGCTGAGGTGGGAGGATCATTTGAATCTGGGAGGTGGAGGTTGCAGTGAGTCCAGATTGTGCCACTGCACTGAAGTCTGAGAGACAGAGTGAGATCCTGTCTCAAAAAACAACAAAATAAATTAGCCGGTCTGTAATATTCTGGTATAGCAGCAGACAATGGACGAAGACACCTAGATTATGTTTTTTTTTTTTTTTTTTAATTGTTGTTTTTGTTATTCCTGAGTCTTGATAGAGTCTTAATCAGATGAACATTCTGGCCTGGCCTCTGCAGGAGGGACCTGTCTTCAGCCAGGGACAAGAGCGGATTAAGGCTAGCATCATCCATAGGGTCAAGGGGCTGCAGAGCCCCCTGAGGCCAGTGTGCTGATGAGCCCTTCAATACTGTATCCTACCTAGTGGATTGGCAGGACTGGGTGACTGATAGGAATCATTGTTGCCTCCATGGGAAAGTCTTATGGAGATGGTGGCTGAGGGATATTGAAGTTTAGCCATTACATTACAGTGAGAGAGATTATACTACTAAGTGTCAGAGACCTGCTGGGCACTTTCTGTTACTGCCACAGGTGGCTTTCACAGCAGCCTTTCAAGAGAGCTCTTTTTACTTTTCTTGCACATGGCTGTCCAGTTGTTCCAGCATCATTTGCTGAAAAGACTATCTTCTCTCTATTGTATTGTCTTTGCTCCTTTGTATTTATGTGGGACTATTTCTTGGCTGTCTATTCTGCTCAAGTGGATCAATTTGTCTATTCTTTGCCAATGCTACTCTTTCCTTCTAAAATTAATTTTTCAACCGACAAAAAGTGTATACATTTATGGTGTACATCGTGTTTATATATATATATAATACATACACATGCATACACACGTTGTGGAATGGATAAACCAAGCAATTTAATAACATGTACATTACCTCACATATTTTTTTTGTGTGTGATGAGAATGCTTAAAGCCATTCTCATTTTATTTTGAAATATACAATATGTTGTTATTAAGTTTAGTCACCATAAGGTATAATAGATCTCTTGAACTTATTCTTCCTAACTGAAATCTTGTGTTCTTTGGCTAACATCTCCCCAATTCCCCCACCTCCCAGACTCTCATAACCACCAGTTTACTCTCTATTTATGAGTCTGACTTTTTTCTATACTCCACATATAAGTGAGATTGTATTTGTCTTTCTCTGCCTGGCTTATTTCACTTAACATAATGTCTTCCAGTTTCATCCATGTTGTTACAAATGACAGGATTTTGTTTTTCAAGGCCGAATAGCATTCCATTGTGTATATATACCACATTTTCTTTATCCATTCACTGATGGACACTTAGGTGGATTCAATATCTTGGCTATTAAGAATAATGCCGCAGCTAGGTGCAGTGTCTCGTGCCTGGAATCCCAGCTACTTGAGAGGCTGATCGCTTGAGGCCAGGAGTTCAACAGAAGCCTGGGCAACATAGAGAGACTCTGTCTCTAAAGAAAAAAAAAGAATAATGATGCATTAAACACAGGAGTGCAAATACCTCTTCAACATATTGATTTCATATCCTTTGGACATACACTCATTAGTGGGATTGCTGGACCATATGGTATTTCCATTTAAAAAATTTTTACAGACTCTCCATACTGTTTCCAACAACGGCTATGCTATCCCCACCCTGTCTTGATTACTGTGGCTTTATAGGAAGTCTTGAAGTCAGGTATTGGTGGTACTTTGACTTTGTTTTTCTTCTATATTGTGTAGGCTAGGCCTTTGCTTCTCCATATAAAGTTTGAATCAGTTTGTTAATATCCACAAAATATCTTACTGAGGATTTTTATTGAGATTGCATTGATTCCACAGATCAAGTTGGAAAGAACAGATACGTTAATGATATTGAGTCTTCCTGACTATGAATATGGAATATCTCTCCATTTATTTAGTTCTTTGATTTCTTTTTTTTTTTTTTTTTTTGGGATGGAGTTTCGCTCTTGTTACCCAGGCTGGAGTGCAATGGCGCGATCTCGGCTCACCGCAACCTCCGCCTCCTGGGTTCAGGCAATTCTCCTGCCTCAGCCTCCTGAGTAGCTGGGATTACAGGCATGCACCACCATGCCCAGCCAATTTTTTTGTATTTTTGGTAGAGACGGGGTTTCACCATGTTGACCAGGGTGGTCTCGATCTCTTGACCTCGTGATCCACCAGCCTTGGCCTCCCAAAGTGCTGGGATTACAGGCTTGAGCCACCATGCCTGGCAGTTCTTTGATTTCTTTTGTCAGAGTTTTGTAGTTTTGTTCATATAGATCTTGTACATATTTTGTTAGATTTGTACCTAAGAGTTTTATTTTTGGGGGTGCTAATGTAAGTGGTATTGTGTTTTAAGTGGCGAACTCTGGGCCATGCGCAGTGGCTCATGCCTGTAATGCCAATACTTTGGGAGGCCGAGGTGGGTGGATCGCAAAGTCAGGAGTTTGAGATCAGCCTGGCCAACATGGTGAAACCCTGCCTCTACTAAAAATACAAAAATTAGCCGGGTATGGTGGTGTGTGCCTGTAATCCCGGCTACTTGGGAGGCTGAGGCAGGAGAATTTCTTGAAACTGGGAGGCAGAGGTTGCAGTGAGCTGAGATCGTGCCACTGCACTCCAGCCTCAGTGACGGAGCAAGACTCTGTCTTGGGAAAAAAAAAAGTAAATGGTAAATTCTACATGCTCATTGCTGGTACATAGAAAAGTGATTGGCTTTTACATATTAACTTCATATCCTGCATCCTTGCTATAATTGCTTGTGAGTTTCAGGAGTTTTTTATGTGTGGATTCTTTTTTATTTTCTACATAAACAATATCATCTGTGAACAAAGACAGTTTTATTTCTTCTTGCACATGTGTATACCTTTTAGTTCCTTTTCTTGTCTTATTGCATTAGCTAGGACTTCTAGTACCATGTTGGAAAGCTGTGTTGAGAGGGTCACTTCTGCCTTGTCCTGATCTTAGCAGGCAAGCGTTTAATTTCTCACCATTAAGTGTGATGTTAGCTGTGGATGTTTCATAGATTTTGTTTTTCAAGTTGAATAAGGTCTCTATTCCTAGCTTGCTAAGAGATTTTATTTTTTTTATCATCATGCATGGGTGTTGGCTGTTGTCAAATGCTTTTTCTGCCTCTATTGATATTACCATGTGATTTTCTTCTTCAGCCCATTGATGTAAAATCAACATTAATTGATTTTCAAATGTTGAAGTAACTTTGCATACCTGGGATAAATCCCACTTGGTCATGGTGTATTGTTCTTTTCACACATTGTGGATTTGATTTGCTAGCATTTTGCTGAGGATTTTTGCATCCACGTTCATGAGAGATATTGGTCTGTGCTTTTCTTTTTTTTGTAAAGTCTTCATCTGCTTTTGGTATTTGGCTAATGCTGGCCTCATGGAATGAGTTAGAAAGGATTCCCTCATGGAATCCTGGCCTCATGGAATGAGATAGGAAGTGTCTGTCTTAGCTTTGCCGAGGCTGCCGCCCCAAGCCCCTTACCATCAGCCCTGGTCAACCACATTGTGTTCAACGTCGCTGTTGGCAGTGAGCCCTTGGGCTGCGTCTTCTTCGAGCTGTTTGCAGACAAGCTTCCAAAGACAGCAGAAAACTTTCGTGCTCTGAGCACTGGAGAGAAAGGATTTGGTTATAAGGGTTCCTCCTTTCACAGAATTATTCCAGGGTTTCTGTGTCAGGGTGTTGACTTCTCATGCCATAATGTTACTGGTGGCAAGTTCATCTATGGGGAGAAATTTGATGATGAGAACTTCCTCCTAAAGCATACAGGTCCTGGCATCTTATCCATGGCAAATGCTGGACCCAACACAAATGATTCCCAGTTTTTCATCTGCACTGCCAAGACAGAGTGATTGGATGGCAAGCACATGGTCTTTGGCGAGGTGAAAGAAGGCATGGTTATTGTGGGCGCCATGGAGTGCTTTGGGTTCAGGAATGGCAAGACCATCAAGAAGATCACCATTGCTGACTGTGGACAACCCTCCTAAGTTTGGCTTGTGTTTTATCTTTTTTTTTTTTTTTTTCTTCTTTTTAGAGATGGAATTCACTCTTGTTGCCCAGGCTGGAGTGCAATGGCGAAATCTCAGTTCACTGCAACCTCCGCCTCCTGAGTTCAAGCGATTCTCCTGCCTCAGCCTTCCAAGTAACTGAGATTGCAGGCACCCACCACCACATCTGGCTAATTTTTGTATTTTCAGTAGAGATGGGGTTTTGCCATGTTGGCCAGGCTGGTTTCAAACTCCTGACTTCAGGTGATCTGCCCGCCTCAGCCTCCCAAAGTTAAATCTATCATTATTCAAAACAAATTTAATTAAAAGTGAAAGGAGACCAGGCACAGTAGCTCATGTTTGTAATCCAGCCCTTTGGGAGGCTGAGGCGGGAGGATTCCTTCAGCCCAGGAGTTTGAGAGAAGCCTGGGCAACTTAGTGAGACATTGTCTCTATAAAAAAAAAAATTAGCCGGGCGCGGTGGCTCAAGCCTGTAATCCCAGCACTTTGGGAGGCCGAGGCGGGTGGATCACGAGGTCAAGAGATCGAGACCATCCTGGTCAACATGGTGAAACCCCGTCTCTACTAAAAATACAAAAAATTAGCTGGGCATGGTGGCACATGCCTGTAATCCCAGCTACTCAGGAGGCTGAGGCAGGAGAATTGCCTGAACCCAGGAGGCGGAGGTTGCAGTGAGCCGAGATCGCGCCATTGCACTCCAGCCTGGGTAACAAGAGCGAAACTCCGTCTCAAAAAAAAAAAAAAATATATAAAAAGTGAAATGAATAGACATATATTAAAGAAATTAAATTGATAATTAATAACATTCAGAAACACAACATCACGCCAAATGGGTTTACTGATAAATTCTACCAAACATTTAAGGAAAAATGTTATACCAATTTTCTATAATCTCTTCCAGAAGACAGATACTCTCTTTGTTGTTGTTGTTATTTGGTTTTTATTTCATAATCATACACTTAATCATTTTATAATGATAAACTTTACTAAAAATACAAAAATTAGCTGGACGTGGTGGCATACACATATAATTCCAGCTACTCAGGAGGCTGAGGCAGGAGAATCGTTTGAACCCAGGAGGCGGAGGTTGCAGTGAGCTGAGATTGCACCATCTCTACTATTTTTAGTAGAGATGATGTTTCACCATGTTGGCCAGGCTGGTCTTGAACTCCTGACCTCAGGTGATCTGCCCACGTTGGCCTCCCGAAGTGCTGGGATTACGGGCATGAGCCACCACACCCAGCTGGTCCCTGGAACTCCTAAGCCCACACATAGGTAAGCTTGCAGTGTAGGGAGTGTCTGGGAGAGAGAAGGTAAATAAAGGTTAGAATTGCATTCCTATAGAGCTAAGTAAGAGGTGAACATACAGGGAAAAAGCAAAAAGATAAAGATAATTTTAAGGAAAATGGGGTATTCAGTTACAGGGCTGCCATAACAAAACCCCTCAGATTGGTGGCTTAAAAAACAGAAATTCGTTTCTCATAAATCTTGTGGCAGGAAGTCTGAGATCAGGGTGTCAGTATATTCAGTTCAGGCCAAGGGCCCTCTTCCTGCCTGGCAGACAGCTGCCTTCTTGCCATACCCTCATGTGGTGAAGAGAATGAGAGCGCCAGCCTCCTCCTCTACTTATAAGGACACTAATCCCATTGTGGGGTAATCTCTTGACCTCATCTGAATCCAATAACCTCCCAAAGGCCCAACTCTGAATCCCATCCTGGGAATTAGTGCTTTGACATATGAATTTGCCACACAAACATTCATTCCAAATCTTAAGATCAAAGTACTGGAAAATTTGGTTTCTGGTTCGTGAGGGCTCTCTGCCTGGCTTGTAGATGGCCACCTTCTCACTATGTGCTCCTGTGGCCTTTCCTCCGTGTGGATGCAGAAAGAGAGACATCTCTGTGTCTTCCTCTTAGAAACACCAGTCCCATCGGATTAGGGCCCCACCCTGGTGACCTTATTCAACTTTATCTCCTTTAAAGGTCCTATTTCCAAGTGCAGTCACAGTGGGGGATAGGGCATTTACATATGAATTCTCAGGGACACAATAATTCAGCCCACAAGGTGACTGTTGTGTGTGTGTGTCTGTGTTTGTGTGTATGTGTGTGGGTGTGTTTGTGTCTGGTGCCTACCAGTTGGTCTCAGTTTCCTGAGGCCCTCGAGAGAATGATGCTCAGCACTGCCCCAAACTCGTGGTCTAGCCACACCAGCACTGCAGCCCTGCATTCCCTGACCACCAACTCTGATATCACTTGGGCCCAGGAAGGGGGCATCTAGGTTGCAGGGTTATGGGCAGCTGCGGCCCAGGTGGCTGCTGTAGCCCGGCTGCAGTGTGGGGGCCTCTGGGGAACTCTCCACAGGCTTTGGAACCCCCAGTGTCCAGGTTCAGTCCTCAGGGTAGAAAGGAGATTTGGGGTCAGGGCTGTGGACCTCCTAAACTCTGGGGTTGGAGGTGGCAGAGACAGGGACCTGAGGGTCCAGACCCAGGTGCTTGGGTCACCAGAGAAGAAACAGGCAGCATCTCAGGATCTGTGGGCAGCTGTAGGGTCCAGCCCTACAGGGTCCCATGAGTCCCTCCCTGTAGGTGTGGAGATGAGAAACTGTGGAAATAAAAGACACAAGACATTGAGAAAGAGAAAACAGAGTTTGGGCCCAGGGGTCCACTGCCAACCAAAGTGCGAGTCCGGCAGTGGCCCCGAGTGCCTGGATGCTCAGACTTTCATTGAGTACAAAGCCGGGGGGAGGGTAGGTAAGGTGAGGTAATGGTGGTCAGTGATAGGGTCAGGTAAGTCACGTGTCTTCAAGATAGGGGCCCAGGACTTTCAAGTAACCAAGATGAGGAAAGAACCTAACATGTCAACACTTTTTCATACTTGTCAAGAAAGAACAATGACATTAAGATTTCTGTTACTATTACTGATTTTATCTTTTAAGAAAAGGAGGAACCAGGTGCAGAAGCGGAACATGACAGTTGACATGGTACGTGACCACTGAAGCACAGCACCACATAGAGACAGTTAAGCCCCTGGATGTCTGGGGGTTTCCCTGACAGCCGTCAGGCCTATCACAAGTGCTTGGAGGAGTGGAGTTTTCTCCTAGCTCCCCTGAGGGAGGAGATGTCTCGGACATTTTGTACATCTTCCTTAGCTGGCTAAACAGTGGGCGCTTTCCCAGCGCTGGCACTGCGGCACGGCTGAGGCGCCCTCCAGCAGCCCTTATGCGGGCCTGACAGAGGGCTTGGAGCATCTTGCCTTAGGGTCACTTTTTCACATTGTCACCTCAGTTCCATGCTTCATTAACCCGATAATCATTAGTAAGATTAAAAGAGTATATTGAGTATATATATTTCTGTAATTACATATGAATAACTATGTGATTATTTATGATTATATAGGAATAACTATGTAACTATATCTGTAATTCTTTTCTAGTTCTGTATTCATGTGGAAACAGGCTGAGGCTTCAAACCCTTGCGGTACTTGCAGGGTCTCCCACCCACAGGCATTGGGCTGCAGAGGGGACAGGGGCTGCCCTGGGAACCTGGGAAATGGGTATTTGTTGCCTGGGTCCTACCACAGGGTCCTTGTAGACCATGATGGAGTCCCATCTCGTGTGTCCAGCATATGGTCTTTGGGGCCTACTGGCCTGGCTCTAGCTGTCATCGGGGAGGAAGGAAGCAACCCTGACAGGGGCTTCTTAGTGCTGGGCTCGGGTATGGCTAAGATGTCCTAGGGCAGAAAGTGGGACTCTGGAACCCCAAGAATTTGGGACCCAGCCTAATCCCTACAGCTGTGGTACAGACACCTGCCCTTCCCTCTCCAAGAGCAGGAAAACCCTCTCCAAACACGGCCCCCCAGGAGTCCCCTACCCCAGCTCCTCCCTCTCCTCTCCTCTCCCCAACCCTCCCCTCCCCTTCCCTCCCCTCCCCTCCCCTCCCCTCCCCTCCTCTCCCCTCTCCTCTCCTCTCCTCTCACCTCTACCCCGTATGTCCCCCTTTCCTCCCTGTCTTTGCTTCTCCAAGAGCCTCTACCCCTCCCTGGACCTAAGGCCCCAAGGGCCCTTCCTCTTAGATCCTAGGGTCTGACTCCCTGGACTGAGTCCCAGGTGCAGGGTCTCCAGTCCCAAATGCAGCAGAGGGAACAAGTGACAGGGATTCGAGATTCCAAGAGCCCATCCCAGGAGACTGAGGGCACCCAGTATGTTTGTGGGGTCCACTCAAGACCTAGGAACCACCTGTTTTGACCTGGAGACCTTGCTCTGGCCTGAGGCCAGAGTCCACTGTCACTGAATGCGGCGGTAAATGCTGGAAGGGGAGGAAACGCCTCTGTCAGCATGGATTTTTGGAAACACCGTCAGATCCCAAATCTGACGTGGGATGGCGGCGCCCTCTTGTGTTCAGACCCCTGTCCTGCGGCTGGGAGCCCAGGGACACCCAGGGCAGGTCCTGGCTGAGCAGGCGAGGTGGGAGCTCAGGGCCACTGTCCTTAGCCCTGTGGGCACACGGGGGCGCCGCCACGCTGCTCTCAGATTCCCACTGAGCCGCGGGGAGGGGTCTGGGCTGGGTGAGGGGGACACCGCGGACCCGGGATGGGCGCGAGTGCGGGTGACGGAGCCTCCGAGGAGCCACTGACGGGGGCGGAGGAGAGGCGGGCTCAGAAGACTTGTGCGGTCCCTGAGGCCTCTGCCTCCTCCCTGCGGCCCCTCTCTCCGTGCCCTTCAGGGCGACAGTCTGGAAAACTGAAAGAAGAAACATTTTTTTCCTTTCTTTTTTTTTTTTTTTTTAAAGATAGGGTTTCTCCATGATGACCAGGTTGGTCTTGAACTCCTGACCTCAGGTGATCCACCCACCTCGGCCTCCCAAAGTGCTAGGATTACAGGCATGAACCACCACACCCGGCAGAAACATTTTTTTCTACTCTCTCTTTTGCTTTTTTCGGAGCTCCTTCCGATGGCAGTGGAGGGCGTCCAAAGCGCCGCTGCCACGGTGCCGGCTGCGGTGGGTGCGGGCGCGGGCAGGGGTTGTCGGGTGCTGACGTCGAGGCAAAGGGTCCCTGGGACGTGGCGCCCTGGGAGCAGCTGAGGCGGGGCGGGGCCGAGCCGCCCGCGGGGGGAGCTGTACAGTCGGCGCCGAGGCCTGGAGGCAGAGCGGGGCTCAGGGCGGCGCCGCGCCTGTGCACTGAGCGCGGGGGCTGGCCCGGAACGTGTAGCAGTGGCCGCGCTTCAGGGGCCGAGGGTGGGAAGCGGGAGTGGCGCAGCGCCAGCCCTGCCTAGGGCGCCAGGATCCTGGGGCTGGGCTGAAAGTTTAGTGAGGGGCTGCCCGAGGCTGCGTCCCCAGGATCCATCCGGCGTCGGGGTGGCCGCCTAGCCTGGCACTCTCAACAGCCGGGTCCAGGGTTCGCGATCGGCTCCCGGAGGCGCCCCCTGGCAGGGTTGCTAGCCAGGCGAGGGGGAGCCCCG
The DNA here is from genome assembly GCF_009761245.1 of Sapajus apella. Taxonomy (NCBI): domain Eukaryota; kingdom Metazoa; phylum Chordata; class Mammalia; order Primates; family Cebidae; genus Sapajus; species Sapajus apella. The sequence continues at coordinate 358,991 of NW_022437128.1, read as the reverse complement.
GGTCGCCCCTGAGCGCCGGGGTCGCAGGGGGAACTTTTGGCGATGTCACCCCTGTCCCGGAATCCAGACCAGGCCGGCGAGGGCCTGGAGCCCCGTCCCAGGATGCAAGGAGGCCGACGGGGCAGCAGGAGAGGGTGTGGGAGCCGCAGTGGATCCTCTGTGTCCTTGTCCCCAAGGCAGCCGACTGTGCCGCCCCCACCCTCACACAGCCGGGCAGGACGCACTCCCAGGCCCGGAGGCTCCGCAGCAGCCTCGACCTTGCTCCCACTGTGCCTGGGAGCCCACAAGCGCCCCCCCAAAGGTGCAGCCGGGACTCACGGGACCGGCCGGGAGCGTCGGGTTGGTTTGTGCGGAGTTGGCAGGGGCCACCATACCACTTGTACCTCACCCTCTGCCACTGAGGAGAGGCGCAGAGAAGGGGTACCGTCGGTGCTGTACACTCTGCAGAGCCAGGGACAGGTGGGAGCCCCGCCCCTCCCGAGTTGGCAGGGTGGGAGCTCCCCAGGTGCAGCTGCAGCTGCCCAGGCCACCACTGCCAGGCGCCTGGACCTCCTGGTGGTCTCGGTGCAGGAGGGCCTGAAGGTTGGGGGCTGGGCTGCCAGATACGCAGACTGGAGTAGGGACTCGTGCCTTTTCCGGCTGCCCATGGACCAATGGGCACACACTTCCTTCCCTCTGAGGTCCATAAAAGCCCCAGGCTCAGCCAGAGCAGGGTAGAGGATGGAGAAACAGGATGACCAGCTGCAGAGAGCAGCTACCCGCTCTGCTGAGAGCTGAACACTGGAAAGGACACCTGCCTACAGAGAGAACTACCCACTGCCAGGCTCCTCTGAGCTGTTCTAACACTCAGGAAAGCTCCTCTTTGTCATGCTCACCGTCCACTTGTCTGCCTACCTGGAGGTAGGACAGAAGAACTCCAGCAAAGACCACAGGTTTCTGGCCAGAAAAGCAACACCCCAAAGATCCTGTAACACTTCTTGATGCAGCAACAATAACATGTGCATAACTATCTCAAGAAGGGCACATGAGACGCTGGGAATATGCTCGTCTCTGGCAGGGAACCTGTGGGCATGGGGTCTGGGAAGGGAGGAAAATTTTGTCTGTAAACGCTCTGGAATATCTTGAAGGTTTTTAAAATTTTATTTTATTTTGAGATGGAGTCTTGCTCTGTCACCCAGGCTGGAGTGCAATAGTGTGATCTTGGCTCACTGCAACCTCCACCTCCTGGGTTCAAGCCATTCTCCTTCCTCAGCCTCCCAAGTAGCTGGGATTACAGGCACCTGCCACCATGTCCAGCTTTTTTTTTTTGTATATATATATATATTTTTTGAGACAGAGTCTTGCACTGCTGCCAGGCGCCTGGCTGGAGTGCAGTTGCACAATCTCGGCTCACTGCAATCCCTGCCTCCTGGGTTCAAGCAATTCTCCTGCCTCAGCCTCCCGAGTAGCTGGGACTGCAGGCACGCGCCACCACGCCCAGCTAATTTTTGTATTTTTTTAGTAGAGACGGGGTTTCACCATATTGGCCAGGATGGTCTCAAACTCCTGACTTCAGGTGATCCACCCACCTCGGCCTACTGAAGTGGTGGGATTACAGTTATGAGTCATTGTGCCCAGCCAAAGGTTCTTTTTAAAACATGTTAACCTGGGGTGCGTGTGCTGGCTCACACCTGTAATCTCAGTACTTTGGGAGGCTAAGGCTGGTGGATTGCTTGAGCCCAGGACTTGAAGACCAGCCTGGGCAACAAGGTGAAACTCTGTCTCTACCACACACACACACACACACACAACCAAAAAACAAAAATTAGCTGAGTGTGGTGGCACACACCTGTACTCCCAGTTACACAGGAGGCTGAGGTGGGAGGATTGCTTGAGCCCAGGAGGTGGAGGTTGCAATGAACCTAGGTTGCATGCACTGTGGCACTCCAGCCTGGGTGACAGAGCCAGACCCTGTCTCAAAAACAAAAGAAAACATGGTACATGAAAAATCCCTCTCATTGGTAAAGCCCTCCCAGTGGCCCCAATTTACCCACACATGGAGGTGCAACGAGGTCCAGGCTCAGGCCCTCCTCAGGTCGCTCCTCCAGCATGCCCAGGTGCCCACACCTCAGAGCCTCTGTATGGCTGCTCCCCTGCCTGGAAACTCATCTCCAGGAGTTTCTCCTGGGGGTCCCACCAGAGGCCCTTCCTGGACAACTCACCTCCTGTGGCATCCACAGCCCTCCTCCACCCTGCTTTACTTTTGTTCACAACCCTTTCACTAACATTTAAAAATATATTTAATTGCTTATGGTCTCTCTGTCTCTCTCTCTCTCTCTCTCTCTCTTTTTTTTTTTTCCCAGAATACAAGTTTTATGTGGACAAGGACAAAGATTTTATTATTTTTTATTTTAATTTTTGAGATGGAATCTCGCTCTGTCCCCCAGATTGGAATGCAGTGGCACGATCTTGGCTTACTGCAATCTTCTCCTCTCCCCGAGTTCAAGTGATTCTCCTGCCTCAGTGGCCTGAACAGCTGGGATTATAGGCGCCTGCCACCATGCCTGGCTAATTTTGTATTTTAGTAGAGACAGGGTTTCATCATGTTGGGCAGGTGATCTGCCCGCCTGGGCCTCCCAAAATGCTGGGATTACAGGCATGAGCCACTGCACCTGGCCAGGACAAATATTTTAATTGCAGATGTATTTCTGTTGTCCTGAATAGTGCCTGATTGTTATATTTGTTGAGTGAATGAATGAATGGATGCAGGCACAGACTCAGACACCCCAGCAGAGAAACAAAGATGCTGCCACACACATGAACATGTTCTTACACAGATACTCTCCACACAATGACACTCACACCCAGAGCCCACACACACTGCCACTTTCTCATACAGATATTCTTCAGGCTTAATTTTTATTCAACATGATGTTGTAAACATTTCTCTTGTGACTCTGTATTATTAACTTTTAAATTTTCTCCAAATTACTGTAAAAAGTTGCAGTGTTAAAGTTTGAAAGAATATAATGGTCACCCTAGAGCTAATGCATTTATTATAATAAATTATTGTTTTTTCTTTTTCCTTTTTTTTTGAGACAGATTCTTGCTCTGTCACCTAGGTTTGGTGTAACCTTGGCTGACTGCAACCTCTACCTCTGAGCTCAAGCGATTCTCACCTCCGTCTCCCAAGTAGCTGGGATTACAGGCACATGCCACCAAGTCTGGCTAATTTTTCTGTTTTTAGTAGAGATGGGGTCTCGCCATGTTGGCCAGGCTGGTCTTGAACTCCTGGCCTCACGTGATCCATCTACCTTGGCTTCCAAAAGTGCTTGTATTACATGCGTGAGCTACCACACCCAACCCATAAATTATATTTCTACAATTTTTCTGAAATGCCTGAAAATAATTAGTCAACAGCGTGACCCTAATTCCTAATCACTTGTCAATAGCATGACCCTCCACCTCTTAAGAATAACATCTTTTGGGCTGGGTGCGGTGGCTCACGCCTATAATCCCAGCAGGAGGCCGAGACAGGGGTGGATCACCAGGTCAAGAGATCGAGACCATCCTGGTCAACATGGTGAAATCCCGTCTCTACTAAAAATACAAAAATTAGCTGGGCATGGTGGTGCGTGACTGTAGTCCCAGCTACTCGGGAGGCTGAGGCAGGAGAATTGCTTGAACCCAGGAGGCGGAGGTTGCCATGAGCCAAGATCGTGCCATTGCACTCCAGCCTGGGTAACAAGAGTGAAACTCTGTCTCAAAAAAACAAACAAACAAAAAGAATAACATCTTTTGGCTGGGCATTGTGGCTCACGCCTGTACTCCCAGCACTTTGAGAGGCTGAGGTAGGCAGGTTACGAGGTCAGGAGATCGAGACCATCCTGGCTAACACAGTTAAATCCCCTCTCTACTAAAAATACAAAAAATTAGCTGGGCCTCTACTAAAAATACAAAAAATTAGCCGGGCGTGGTGGCTCCCATCTGTAGTCCCAGCTACTCAGGAGGCTGAGGATAGGAGAATTGCTTGAACCAGGGAGGCGGAGGTTGCAGTAGCCAAGATTGCACCACTGCACTCCAGCCTGGGCGACAGAGCCAGACTGGATATCTGCATGCAAAAGAATCATGTTGGACAAAAGTTGTAGCCTTTCCTACAACATACTCAACAATTAACTCGGAAAGGATCAAACAATTAAACTTAAGAGTCAAACCTGTAAAAGGCTTATAAGAAAACATTGAGGAAAGTCTTGTGGACATGTGATTCAGTAGCAGTTTCTTGGCTGGATGACCCAAAGCACAAGCAATTAAAGAAAAATGGTAAATGAGACCTCATCAAAATTTAAAAACCTTTTGCATCAAAAGACATTATTAAGAAAGTGGAAAGAAATTGCACAGAATAGGAGGAGTTCCACCTTTTGGCTATTGAGAATAATGGTGCTGTGAGCCAAGTGTACAAGTATCTATTTGAGTTCCTGCTTTCAATTCTTTTTGCATGTGCTTTTTGCATCCACTTTGTGTCTGTTTCCTCATCCCAATTATATATCTGATGAGGAATTAATATTCAAAATACATACAAACTACGACTTATCAATTAAAAAAAATCCCTATTTAAGAATGGGTAATGGACATGAAGAGATAATTCACTAAAGAAGAAACACAAATGGCCAATAGACTCATGAAACGTGCTCAGCTTCGCTAGGCTGACTTGGTGATGAGGTGGAGAAATTGAAATCCTTGTTGTACTGCTGGTGGGAATGTACAATGTTTCAGCACCATGGAAAGCAGTATAGTAATTCCTCAAGAAAGTAACAATGGGATTACCATATGATCCAGCAATTCCACTTCTGGTCATATAACAAAAAGAACTGAAAGGAGGTACTCAGGTTCTCAAACAGACATTTGTACACTTGGGCTCATAGCAGCATTGTTTTCAATAGCCAAAAGGTGGAAGCAAGCCAAGTGTCCATAAATGGATGAATGGATTAAGAAATATGGTATATACACATGGACTATTACTCAGCCTTAAAATGAGTGAAATTCTGACACATGCCACGACACAGATGAATCTTGAAAACATTATGATCAGTGAAATAAGCCAGAAACAAAAGCTCAAATATTATATGATTTCACTTACATAGAATAGGCAAATTCATAGAAACAGAAAGTAAATGGAAGTTACCAGGGGCTGAGAGTGGGGAGAATGTAGAGATATTTTAGTGGGTACAGAGTTTCTGCTTGAGATGATGACAAAGTTCTAGAAATGGATATTTGTGGTGGTGGCTTTAGAACACTTACAATGTTGTGCTTTGTAAAGACACCTACAAAAATGTGCTTAATGCCAATGAATTGTACCCTCAAAAATGATTAAAAAGTAAATTTTATGCTGTGTATGTTTAATCAAAATTAAAAACAAATATGAACAGTAAACTCAATCACTTCTCATTCCTCTACGGCCTCCACCCCAGAACCATCCTCCCTAGGATAGTAAACCGGAAGGGCCTTCCAACTGGGCTGCCTGCTGCCTCTTACACAGCTGCCATTACCCACACAACAAAGGCACAGTGAGCCTTTCAAATGGGAATTAGAGCACATCCTGACCACCACATCCCACAGACACTCCAGCTTCTTCCCTTCTTAGCACAATGAAACTCCAATCTCTCACCATTTCCTACAAGCCCTCAACACAGGGCCCCTCTGGCAACTCTGGCCTCATCCCACCCCTCTCAGCAACAGCTCACTCGTCTCCACTCACAGCAGCCTCTTGTCACTGCTCTGTCCTGTCCCTGCCACCTGCCCCTGCTGTGACTCCCATATGTACCTGCTCCCCAGCAATCCACATGGCTCACTCCTCACATGATTCAGGTCTCTGCTCAGATAGCCAGTGATCAAGTTCTCAGAAACATCTTGTTCAATGACCTTGTCTAAACTACATCCCCTGCTACCCTACCACCACCAATCTTCTGGCCTAGGCATATCTTTCTCCATGGCAATTATCAGTAATACTAGATTTTATTTGGTTACTGGCCATTGGTGTATCAGCGTTCCCCAGAGAGAGACAACCAACTGGATAGGTAGATACAGCACAGAGAGAAGAGAGGATTTATTAGTAGAACTGAATTACACAATTATGGAGGCTGTGAAGTCCCATCATAAGCCATCAGGAATCTGAAGAACCAGGGAAGGCAGTAGCGTAGTTAGAAGGTAAGAAGGCCCCGTTGGTGCAGGTGTCAGAGTCCGAAACCATAGAACCTGGAGTTCTGATGTCCAAGAGCAGGAGAAGAAGGGTGTCCCAGCTCCAGAGTGAGTCAATGAGACTTACCTCTGCTTTTTTGTTCTATTTGCAACCCCAGGTGATTGGATGATGCCTTCCTACATTGAGAGAGGATCTTCCCCACTCAGTCCACCAACTCACACATCAATCTCCTCCAGAAGCACCCTCACAGATGCACCAATCAATAATGTTTTGCCAGCTGTCTACATATCCCTTAACACAGTCAAGTTGACACCAAAAATTAACCATCACAGTTAGTATTATATATGTTCTTTGAACAAGGACTCTTGTCCCTATATCCCCAATGTCATCATTTGTAAAGAATTAGGGTTCAATAGTACTTATCTATTAAATGCATGAACAGGTCGGCACAACAATTTAGAGACGAGTTTGGCAATGTGTATGAAAAGGCTTTAACATGTTCAGTCTTTGGCCTAATATTTATCATTTGAGCAATCTACGAATATTTTCAAATCCCAAACATAGAAGAACCTTTATGTACAAATATGCTCTCAAAACATTGTTTACAAGAAGACACGATGAAAGCAAATGGATCCAACAGAAGTTAAGTTATGTCTCCTTGTTTGAAGTGAGATATAGTTTATGCAGACTTTGTAACATGAAAACTACTTGTGTAATAATATACTCAACAAGAATCATTCAAGACAACCATAACACATGAATGCAACTTTGTCAATTGAAAGCATATATAAAAATATGAGGACAGGCCGGGCGCGGTGGTTCAAGCCTGTAATCCCAGCACTTTGGGAGGCCGAGGCGGGTGGATCATGAGGTCAAGAGATCGAGACCATCCTGGTCAACATGGTGAAACCCGTCTCTACTAAAAATACAAAACATTAGCTGGGCATGGTGGCGCGTGCCTGTAATCCCAGCTACTCAGGAAGCTGAGGCAGGAGAATTGCTTGAACCCAGGAGGCGGAGGTTGCGGTGGACCGAGATCGCGCCATTGCACTCCAGCCTGGGTAACGAGAGCGAAACTCCGTCCCCCCCCAAAAAAAAATATGAGGACGAAACTCTGATTTTTTAATCTTGCCCAAATTCCTATCTAAGGGGTCTGGGGAGTCAGGGCCTACAAACCATACAGCCTCATCAGATGGGTTTTATTTAACCCTATATATTGTGACTTAGTTTCTAAACTGCCCCTGGCATAACATTGTGAGACAAGGAAGAAAATAAAAATTTTTTACCCTCAAAACATGTTCCTTTGTCACATTTTGAAATGGCCCTGCAAGCTGTCCTTTGTGGGAGAAAATTCACATCTGCAAAGAATCCCTATTAGCATAGCTAGACCGGCTGGGCATGGTGACTCACGACTGTAATCCCAGTACTTTGGGAGGCAGAGGCAGGTGGATCACCTGAGGTCAGGAGTTCAAGACCAGCCTGAGCAACATGGTGAAACCCCATCTCTGCAAAAATACAAAAATTAGCTGGGCATGATTGCAGGTGTCTGTAATCCCAGCTACTTGGGAGGCTGAGGCAGGAGAGTTACTTGAACCCTTGAGGCAGAGGTTGCAGTGAGCCGATATCGTGCCATTGTACTCCAGCCTGGGTGAGACTCCATCTCAAAAAAACAAAAAGCAACAAACAAACAAACAAAACATAGTTAGATTATTTCCTTCCAGGCCCCTCCAATTCTGAATAGATTAACTGAGTGTCTAGCACCTTTTAAAATGTCTGAATTGGAAACATTTGTCATTCATTGTCTCTAAGAGCAGCAGCTGTGAGACTTCAAAAGAACCTTGGTCTCTACAATCTTTTATATAACTTGAACATTTCCTTTCTTTTTTTTTTCTTAAATTTGAGATGGAGTCTTGCTCTGCCACCCAGGCTGGAGTGCAGTGGTGCCATCTTGGATCACTGCAACCTCTACCTCCAGGGTTCAAGCGATTCTCCTGCCTCAGCCTTCCTGGGATTACAGGGATGCACCACCATGCCCAGCTAATTTTTGTATGTTTGTAGAGATGCAGTTTCACCATGTTGGCCAGGCTGTTTTCAAACTCCCGACCTCAAGTAATCCTCCCACCTCAGCCTCCCAAAGTGCTGGGATTACAGACATGAGCCACCACATCCAGCTGAACATTTTCTTTCTATTGATCCAAGGTCCTTAGCAAAAACTCGATTGTCTACCACAAAGTGTTCAAATTTACCTATAATCTGGAAGCCCACTCCCCACCTGCTTTAAGTGGTCTCATCTTTCTGGAACAAACCAGTGTATCCCTTAAATGTATTTGAGTGATGTCTCATGCCTCCCTAAAATGTATGAAACCAAACTGCACAGCAACCACCTTGGGCACATGTTCTCAGGACCTCCTGAGGGCTGTGTCATGGGCCATGGTCACTCATATTTGGCTCAGAATAAATATCTATAAATATCTTCCAGAGTTTGACTCTTTTTTGTCAACATGTATATGTACATAGAAAACAACAGAATGAAAATCAGCACCGTTGTATAGGACAGCTCCAGGGACCACCACTCACACTGCAGTCTAAGAAAGTTCAGTAACATGGTTGTTGGGATTTTCTAAGTGGAGATTTAAGTGGTATTTGTATCTTTCTTCTGAACATTTTCAGGTCTTCTGTGACCAAATAGATTCTGAGTCTTATACTCTAAAAATCATATATTTTAAACTTTCAAAATAAAATACTTGAAGCAAAATAACAATAAGTGGCCAGGGGCAGTGGTGCATGGCTGTAGTCCCAGCTATTTGGGAGGCTGAGGCGGGAAGATGGTTTCCGCCAGGAGGTTGAAGCTGCAGTATGTTATGATCGTGGTTGTGAATAGCGACTGCTCTCCAGCCTGGACAATATAGCAAGGCCCATCTGTAAAGTAATAATCACAATAAAAGCAAGTCCAGATCTCCTTCCTACACCTTCCTAAAGCAAATTTCTCATTTGCATTACACAGGGCAGAAATGCCTATTGATGAGTCCTTCAGAGAGAAAAAATGAATTATTCCTCCACACTCCATGATCCACCCTTTCGTTATGGAGTTCAGCTGGGCAATCAATGCAACACTAAGAACGCCATCAACTTATAGATTACTATTTAAATATATATAATTCCCACCATACCTGAGAGAGGGAGATGGATTCTTCCCTCCTGCAGATGAAAAGCTGAGTCACTGAGAGCCTGAAGAGTTGGTCTGGGATTGCTGAAAATGTTGGCCTTGAGACTGAGGGGACACTCATCCTCCTGCAGGTCCACCTGGGCATAAACCACATCAATGGAGACTCCACAACAGCAGAAGGAGCAACTGAGACCCAGGAACGTTCCCACCTGTAGAGAGTCCACACCCAGTGGAATGCAGCTGAAGGATGGGCCAAGATTAGAGTCCAGCTTTTTCCTTCAGCTGGGGAGGAAGTTGAGGGGGTCAGTCAGCTGCATGTGACATGTATGGTGGAACCTAGAGCTATAGTTAGTTCCTCTGCTGAGAACTTTACCCTACAGAGAAAAAACTCTACACTCACTGGTAAGCAGTTCTTTCCAGAATTGTGGATTCTTTTTAGAAATGCAAACATGACTCCCTTAACATTAATGTCAACTATTGGTCCTCTTACTAATCATCTTAATTAAGTAATCTCCAAACTCCCGCTGAAAATTAGCCCCAGAGTTGCATCTGAGCATTTGGATCCAAGACAGGAAGTCATTTTGAGGTTTGGACCTGGCTGATCTGGGACTGTCTTCTAAAAGGAGGCTTTTTACTTGCAGAGGAGCAAGGATGAGCTCTGTTTTGAGGAGAAAAGACAGAGGGACGAAACTCAGGAGCTTACCATGCAAAAGATTTTGGAATATATTTTTCAACTTGTTGCCACTTAATTGTTGGTCAACCCAATGAGAACAACTGCTGGTGCAGTGTGGGTAACACCCCCAATGGGCACCGAGAAGGAGAACTGTCCAGATGTCAGGAACAACTAGTGTCTGAAGAATATCTTAGTTTATAGTGTTATTGCTCAGCTGTTTCCTTTATATAATCCTTCATATGTAACCATATATTAGTTTATAGAATTAGTGCTTAAAGTATAACTTACTGCTTACACATATCTAGCATACTTAGTTCTATATAATCTTTGCATATAATCATATAGGTATTGTAGTCGCAGCTGTACTGACACATTCAGTGCTGATTTATAGAATCCTTCTATATAACCATAGAGTAGTTTGTAGTAGGAGGAATGCCTAGAGCAGTCACAGAACAGAAGCAGCACATGGGAAAACAGCCAGCCCAGGACAAGAACCAAAGATCCAGGCGGTGGCATCCCTGCCTTGAAGGGCATACGCTGTATAGCAGGCTTGGAGCAAGTGCCTCTCCTCCTGATAAAGGAGTTGTAGTACCTTGCATCCAGTTCCTGTGGAAAGTAGGCCTCAGGCCTGAGATCCTGAAAGTAACCAAGGGAGAACAACCCCTCTGGTGTGACCGGTCACAGCAGCTGTACACCCTGTCAGTCTTTTCTCCCTGCTGTGCTAGCGCAAAGAATCCTCCCATAAATATCTTAAGAGAAGAGCACAAGTCTGTCAGCTCCCACTGCATTAAGCTTACAGTGTCCTTCTATTAAAAACCCTTTCAAGTTGCCAGCCCCCAGATAAGAAGTGTTGGGGTTGGACTTGGAAGAGCAAGGGGTGTTGAGGATGGCGAGCAAGCGGCTCGCGCAGCAGCTTGGATTAATTAGGAGAAAGTCAATTGCATCAGCAAATGGGAATCTAGGAAGAAGCAAATCCAAGCAGTTGTTTGACTACTAAATTGTCATTGATTTTGAATCGACATACTGGAATGATGGGAAACGCCACCATAGCCAGGAAATAAATGAATTTCCTGCAGTGTTGCTGAACACATCAACAGGACAGATTGAATGTGAGTTCCATGCTTATGTTCAACCTCAGGAACATCCAATTCTTTCAGAATTTTGCATGGAATTGACAGGCATAAAGCAGGCTCAAGTTGATGAAGGAGTGCCTCTGAAGATTTGCTTATCTCAGTTCTGTAAATGGATTCATAACATTCGGCAACAGAAGAACCTAACTTTTGCTGCTGGGGTTTCAGAGCCTTCTACTTCTGAAGTAAACTTACATGCATTTGTTACTTGGTCAGACTGGTACTTGGGGGTTTGCCTGGAGTATGAGTGTAAAAGAAAGCAGCTGTTAAAACCTGTGTTTTTAAATTCTTGGATTGATCTCAGAGCAACCTACAAGCTTTTCTATAGGAGAAAACCAAAAGGACTAAGTGGTGCCTTGCAGGAAGTGGGAATAGAATTCTCAGGACGAGAACGATCTGGGTTGGACGATTCTCGGAATACTGCCCTTCTTGCTTGGAAAATGATCAGGGATGGCTGTTTAATGAAAATTACAAGGTCATTGAACAAGATTCCCACTCAGAAGAATTCCAGCATTCTGGCCAGAAATTTGAATACAAATCAAGTTGAAGAAATGTCAGCCTGTAACAGCATCCAGGGTCCTAGCATATATAATAAGGAGCCTAAAAATACAATAAATTCTCATGAAAAAGTTCAAATGAAGTCAATTTGTGCAAACTTTCCTATAAAGGCACAGAAGGATCAATTACAAGTAAAGAACAATATAAAAACAGGTCTTCACAAAGTCAAAAGTTGCTTGTCTATTATTAATTCTAAGTCCTCTACTTCTCTGGGGCATTTGCAGTCTCCTACCTTGAATTCACCTATCTATATCCAAAAGCAAGGAAAAAATGATCATCTTGCATTTAATACCAAATCTAAGTCTTCAACAGCTGGTTCAGAATTGGTACTTGTTTCTACCACCATTCCAACTGTTAATCATGTTTCTGATATGGAAATGAGCTCTACCCTTGGCTGTTTACCTATCTTGGCTGATTGGGAGGATGTGGTTTTACTGCCAGCATCTCAGCCTGAGAAAAACATAGACTATACACTTCCCATTAGTGATTCAGACTTAGAGATCTCATTTAATTCTGGAGAAAGATTAATGGTTCTGAAAGAATCAGAAATGCCAAGTCATGAAAACTTGGGAGACATAGAGGAAACTCTTCAAAAATCTGAGACTTCTAAGTCTGTTGTATACAAGAGTCCTCACACTACTATTTATAATGTAAAAGAAGCCAAAGATCCAGGTTCATATGTTTCTGCCTTTAAGTTACTTGAACACAAATCAAGTACCTGCAACAGAGTTAATGCCGATATGTCTCATCCTTTAGTTTTGGGGAAACATCCTCTTCTTCCAGGTGGTACCAAAAGGAATCCATACAGTCCTCAAGCTTTCCCACCAGCAAAAAAACAACTGTTCACTATTCATGAAGAAAAGCCTACGTCATCTGATTGCTCTCCAGTAAGAAGTTCTTCCCGGAAGCTTTCCCCATCTGTATTACCTTCTATAGTTAACCTACAAGAGCCTTGGAAAAGTGGGAAAATGACACCTCCCTTATGCAAGTGTGGGCGAAGGTCTAGGAGACTTGTTGTTTCTAATAATGGACCGAACCATGGAAAAGTCTTCTATTGTTGCCCTATTGGGAAGTACCAAGAAAACAGAAAATGTTGTGGTTATTTCAAATGGGAACTTCAAAAGGAAAGAGCCAACAGCATAGTTCCATTTCATTCCACAGGGGGACTCACTTTTAATTCTCCAGAAACAAGCCATCTTTGTGACCGAAATTTAAGTATTTCCACCAAAAATTCCTTGAGACTCAGGCCTTCAATGAGGAATTGATAATCTTTCAGGTATGAATTCTAATTGTTTTTTGAATTTCCAAACATGAGTATTCTGATAACATCTTACACTATTTTATATATTAATGTTTATGAATTCATCATACTTTCTTCAGGAACCACAAATGTCATCTTTTGTTAAGAGTATTTATTAGATTACATATAATAAGCAACAATAGTATATGATCTTTCTTTTAAAGTTAGACCTTGAAGCAAGTCTTAAACTATTTTTAAATTATGTGCACAAAAATGTGACTAATAAAAATCCCTGGTCTATTTTCAGTTAGATACATGTACTTTGAGAATTATCATAATCTTCTAACTGGTATTTTGTATTTTTCTAAAAACTTTTATAAGTTCTTTAGTTTTATTTCACAGCTTGAACATTGATTCTGATTTGTATATCAACATATCAGAAGAATTAGTCAACTAAAGTTTGAAAACCTACGTAGCAGAGATTTGGTTCAGAAACTGCTTCTATACTATACATTTAAAAATTGATCAATAATTGATGACATTCTTTTTATATTAAGAAATGACGGGAACATTGACAGTAATGCAGAGGAATTTACCAAACATTTTATTTCTAAATTTAGCCTCTGATATCATAACCACAAGATATTTTAAATCAACAGTTTCTGAGCATACTACTACAGTTTTTATCACCTCTGCATCATCTTGTGGTTTCTAGAGATTGACAGATAATATGTTTGTTTTATAGATATGGTAGTTAATGAAACACATTTAAATTGTTTTCCATTCTTTCTTCCTCAGTTCATTTCTTTTTGTCTTCCCACTGATAGTCTTTGGCAGCTCTTGAATAAATTCTACCTGTTGGCATCAAGGGGAAGAAAATTAGCTTGGAAATTTTTGTCTTTACATAAAGCCAATTATATAGCAGCTCAATTATGAATTCTAGGAGAAAGAATTAGAATACTCATTGGAATGGGTTTTGGGTAACAACCAAAGAAGGGAAAACGGTATTGTTGAGGACATTTGTCTTGATATTAAGCATTTACTGCAAGTCCAAAGGACCAAACAAAATAGGTTTAGGGTTTCATTTTTATCTCAAAGATTCTGATTCTTACCCATATGTCATCAGTTCAGTTTGGGACATGTGGTATGCAACATGAGTGAAGAAAATAGTCATTAAAAGGTAAAAACAAACAGTTGAAATTTTCCATAACACTGAGCAAATATTCATCGTAATTAGGATACCTACCTTTCTGGGATATTTGTAAGATGCTGTAGTTTTTTTAACATGCTCCTGAATCTCCTTTATTAGTTGTTCTTGATCATGTGACTTGTAATCAGGGTTCAGAACAATAAAAGCCTTTACTACCTAAAATAAATATTTGAAACACCAGGAAAAAAAAAAGAAGTGCTGCACACGACACCTGTTGCACACAGCCTACCTCCTTGCCTTGGTGACCTAATGGGGGTGGACCCCTTTTCTGCACATGACCCTCTACTACTGCGCATGGTACAGCCTCCTGCTGTGCATGGCCCACCTCTCTGCCCAGGTGACATAATGGGGTGACCCCCTCACTTGTAATTCATGTGATTATGTATGCCCTATCACTAAGCCTATAGATGATGACCTCACTCACGACCCTGCCCCCTGCTTGTATCTAATAAATACAGATGTTCTTGGGCATTTGGAGGCTGCTGCCACTGATCTCCACTCACAGGTGGTGTGGCCCCCCAAGTCCAGATGCTCTTCACCAGTTCTTCAGTGTCGTGTCTCTTTACTTCTTGGATCCTGCACCTCACCACAGCATAAGGGACACCCCACAACCCTGTGGGGCCTCCACAGCTCTACATGCAGTCCAGGAATCTGTGCTTTAAAAGCTCTCTGAGATTTCTGTGTGTGTGCTGATGTTTGACGAGCACACTGTCCTGTAGAGTAGTGGCCCTTGGAGCTCCCTATGCCACCACGTTCTCTGATGTCAGTTCCCTCAGCTGCTTTTGAGTTGTGCATATGCATCAGAATTCCTGGTCTGCTAATTATTTCCAGGAAATGTATTCATTTGGTAAAGATTCATCAAGCACCTGTCTTATTCTGGGTCCCGTTCTCTATGTAGCAGTCTCAGAAAAAAGAATGAAACTTCCTTGGACCTCATGGATGGCACAGCCTAGGTGGAGGTGGGAAGATGGATAAGCAAAGTGCAACCTAACAAATTAAGTGTTTGACATTATTTATTTCCTTTGAAGTCTATATTATTAATATTTTATAATAATGGTATTAATTTCCATATATCTATGATTACCAATTAATTTTTCTGTTTTTCTTCCTTCCTTTCATTTTTTGGTCTTCGTTTCTTCCCTTTTTAATTTTTTTCGGGAGGAAGTTTCGCTCTCGTTGCCCAAGCTGGAGTGCAATGGCATGATCTCAGCTCACTGCAACCTCTGCCTCCTGGGTTCAAAGGATTCTCCTACCTCAGTCTCCCGAGTAGCTGGGATGACAGGCATATGCCACCATGCCCAGCTAATTTGTTGTATTTTTAGTAGACAAGGGGTTTCTCTATGTTGGTAAGGTTGGTCTCCAACTCCCGACCTCAGGTGATCTGACCGCCTCGGCCTCCAGAAGTGCTGGGATTATAGGTGTGAGCTACCATGCCAGGCTTTATTTCTCTTTTTTTTTTTTTTTAGAGATGGGGTTTCACCACGTTGGCCAGGATAGTCTCGATCTCTTGACCTTGTGATTCACCCGCCTCGGCCTCCCAAATTGCTGGGATTACAGGTGTAAGCCACCGCGCCAGCCTATTTCTTTTTTAATATATCTTAGTGACATTCTAAATATTTGTAGAGGAAGTATTTTGCTGAAAAACCAACAGTTTTATTTATATAAAAAGTCTTTGTTTGATTATTTTTTTTGCTTTGTTTTTGTTTTTGAGATGGAGTCTCACTCTGTAGTGCAGGCTGGAATGCAGTGGAGCCATCTCTGCTCACTGCAACCTCTGCCTTCCAGGTTCAAGTGATTCTCCTGCCTCAGCCTCCCAGGGAGCTGGGATTACATGAGCCCACCACCATGCCTGGCTAACTTTTGTATTTTAAGTAGAGACAGAGTTTCGCCATCTTGGCCGCTCTGGTCCCAAACCCCTGACCTCAACTGATCTGCCCGCCTTGGCCTCCCAAAGTTCTGGGATTACAGACGTGAGCCACCATGCCTGGCCTTTGGTTTTACTGTTGAAAGGTGGGTTTGCCAGCCACAAATTCCCAGTCTGACGTTGGTTTTTCCCTCAGCTGGTGAATGCTGATGTCTCTTCTGGCTACTGTGGCTGACAGGGAGAGATGTCAGCTACGTTCCATTCCAGATGCATTTTAAACGACCTGTGTTTCTTCCATGGCTGCTTTCAAGATCACTGTTTGTCTTTACCGTCTGAAGTTCCGGTGCAGTCTGAGCCGATGTGGATCTCCTTTCATTCACGGGGCTGCGTAGATCTTTACTTAATCGTTTGCCATCACCTCGTTATGGAATACCTCCTTTTAGTCACTCTCCTTTCATCTTCTTGGAGTTTAATTAGACTAATGTTAGACCTCATTCAGCCACCGTATAATTGTAGTAGGCAGAATAATGGCCCCACAAATATATTCAAACCCTAAGCTCCAGAACCTTTGGTTGCATAATCTTACATAACAAAAGGAACTGCAGATGTGGTTAAGTGTGTGGACACTGAGAGGGATATTATCCTGGATTATTTAGGTGGGCTCCATCTGATCAGGAATTCTTTTTTTCTTTTGTCTTTTTGACTTTTATTTTAGGTTCAAGGGATATACATTCAGGTTTGTTACATGGGTAAATTGCATATTATGGGTGCAGATAATTTTGTTACTCAGGTAATCCGCACAATACCCGATAGGTAGCTTTTTAATCCTCCCCTCCTCCCACCCTCCCCTCCAAAGTAGGCCCCAGTGTCAGCTGTTCCCTTCTTTGTATCCATATGTACGCAATTTCTAGCTCCCACTTATAGGTGAGAATATGTGGGATTTGGCTTTCAGTTCCTGCATTCATTTGCTTAGAATAATGGTCTCCAGCTCCACCCACGTTGCTGTGAAGGACATGATTTTGTTCTTGTTGTTGTGGCTGGGTAGCGTACCACGGTGTACACGTACCACATTTTCTTGATCCAGTCCACTGTTGATGGACATCTAGGTTGATTCCTTGTCTTTGCTGATCGAACGGTGCTGCACTGATCACGAATTCTTAAAGGTGGAGATAACTGAAGAAATGTAGGTCAGATGTAGTGTGGAATTTCATCTGCAGTCATTTCTGATCTAGTGAAATGTGATTGTTTCTTTTTAAATTATTGAATTAAGTGGTAAAATGCATTAAAAGATTTAAAGTTTAAATATTCTTGCTTTCTTGGGATACATCATGAACACAGTCTGTTATTTTTCTCATCTATTTTACTTCTAATTATTAATAGTGATTTTTCTATCATGTTTCTTTGTTATTTGTTCCCTAACTGACTTTAGAATGAACACTATTTATATCTAATAAAGTGAGTTGTCTAGCTTTCCATATATTCTCCCTTTTTCTTGAATATTTTAAATAAGTCCAATAACCTTCCTTGAAGGTTTAGTAGAACTTCCCTGTGAAACAACCTCAATATGGCTGAACAGAAATAGAATTTTTACAACTGTTTTAACTTCTTTATAGTAAGTATTTTCCTTTGGCATAATTTTTAAAAAAATAATTTCAAGATTGTTTACATCTCCACTATAGCTGCAGTGGCATATTTATCTGTCATAACACTATTCCGTCATAACATATATTTATCATGTGCATTTATTAGTATGTTTTGTCATAACATATTTATCTATCATAACACTGTCTCGCTTCTGATTAACATTGCCTGTTTTTTTTCTCTGTTGAAAGAAACAGCTGCTTTTGGCAGGTTGGGTCCTCAGCAGTGGCAGCTGCCAGGTTCGCCTTGGTGAGTGGAGAGTCAATTGCTGTGCCCATGCAGTGTCCACCCCAGCCACCATGGTCACTTTGTGCAGGGACTCTACCAGCAAGCCCTGTGCAGCTGAGTGGCATCATCCATCAAGCCATCTCGCCCACCTGGTTCTAGGGAGACCCAGACCCTTGGAGACCCTCTGGTGGGTATTCACATGCAACCTCTATCTTCACACGCCCTTCCCATGGAAAGAGGTCAGTGCACACTTCACTATGCCACTCCCCAATTCTTCAACTTTATTTTCCCCAAGTTCCAGACTGGCCACGCAACCCATGAGCCACTGCCCATGATTCATTCATTCAGGCACTACTGGGGCATCATTTCACATCCTTCACCTCCTGTGATTCTGTTTGGGTTTGATTCCTAGTTCCTCGCTCGACAGCTATTTCCGAAGCTGTTCTGGTGTAAGTTCCCAAGCTCGCTGCTCTTGTTGTAGATTCTCCTCTTTATATTTGAGACATGGGCATTTATTTCCTGGAATTAAAAAAAATTTAACTGGTATTTTCAATGCAGCATTTTTAAGGCCTTGTAGTAGGAGAAATTCTATGTTAGTTTGGAGATAATTGTTTCAAAACACCAGAAATGTGTACTTGAATGGACAACATGCACGGAGGAAGGGGGACGAATCATAGGTGGGCAGTGGGTTTTGACCAAGTGAAAAC
The DNA here is from genome assembly GCF_009761245.1 of Sapajus apella. Classification (NCBI taxonomy): domain Eukaryota; kingdom Metazoa; phylum Chordata; class Mammalia; order Primates; family Cebidae; genus Sapajus; species Sapajus apella. Next base: position 340,399 of record NW_022437128.1, on the reverse strand, counting down.
TCAGGTAAACAACATCTTCATCAAGCAACAGGATTCTTGGCCTCCAAGAAACACCCGAGTACTACTCACTCATAAACCACCCTCCCCCCACTCTACAGTAGCCACTCTCTTGATTTGTAACACTGCAGATTAGTTCTGTAGTTCTGACTGAATGGAATCATATGTCGTTTTCACGTCATCGGCCTCATCATCTTTGTTGGGCTCATCATCTTGCTGTGTGTGGTCATAGCCTGTTCACTCCCATGGCCGTCAAGTGCTCTACTTTATACATGGCTCATACTCTTGTCCCTCCACTGTCAATGGGCCTTTGTGTTGTATCTAGGCTTTACAACCTGTGCTGCTATGAATAATTTTTCTTGTATTTTGGCAAAGACACATGCATTTCTTTTTTTTTTTTTTTTTTTGAGACGGAGTTTCGCTCTTGTTGCCCAGGCTGGAGTGCAATGGCGCGATCTCGGCTCACCACAACCTCTGCCTCCTGGGTTCAGGCAATTCTCCTGCCTCAGCCTCCCGAGCAGCTGGGATTACAGGCACGCACCACCATGCCCAGCTAATTTTTTGTATTTTTAGTAGAGACGGGGTTTCACCATGTTGACCAGGGTGGTCTCGACCTCTTGACCTCGTGATCCACCCATCTCGGCCTCCCAAAGTGCTGGGATTACAGGCTTGAGCCACCGTGCCCGGCCTAGACACATGCATTTCGACTGGTTTTAACTAAGAGTGATATTGCTGGGTCATAGCTGAGTGGATGCTTGGCTTCATCTCTCAAAAAACAAGCTTCTACTGAGTGAAAAAATAGTAGAAGAGGGTAAATCTCTTCTTTTAGAAGTTATTCAGCTAGTAAATAAGGAAGGAAGGAGAGACTGAGACTATAACTCTTTTGTAACCCTTAATGAATTAACAGATTTGGCCATTGAACAGCAATGGCCAAATTTAAGTGTACGGTAAAAATAAATAAATAAATAAATAAAACAAATAAAATAAAAATAGGTAAGTTCTTCCTTCTAATGTAAGAATACAATGCAATACCATAAACGAACTTAAGTACTCAAGAAAAAAAATAAAGCCTGCGTATAAGCAAATCTCTGCAACCAACTAGCAATTTATAGAAAGCACAGATTAAAAAGGTGCATATTAAACTACTCCTTGGGGTGCAGCCGGCAAAATGCAAACTATGAAAAACTCAACCAGACAATATAAATTTCAAGGAGGAACATATAGAAAAAAAAGAACACTAAAAAATACGCCAAGGTAAAACTAAACTACAATTTTAGATGATGAAAATGTAAAAAAGAGCAGAGAAGTGATGATCATAAAAGTCAGGCTGTGATTTTATGTGTGGGAGGAAAGAGTTTATCACTGAGCTGGGGCAGATGATGGGGGTTTCCTGGGCTGGCTGACAAACTCTCTGGTGGTTAAAGCATGTTTACCTTTTATTAAAGGGCAACATTTTCAGACAGGTTTTCTTTTTGGTACCTGTTGTATTTTATGACAAAAAAGCTAATGGAGCATAAAATAATTTAGAGGTCACGGTTATGTTTTGCACAAAGCCTGCTCTCCATACCCCTCTCCAGACACTGAGATCCCAAAAGACGTGGCAGCCCCAGGACCCCCTGGCAGGGCCACCTCACTTCTGGGTGTGGTCATGTCACTGGAGGCAATGTCCCTGGTCTATTCTGTGATGCCTGGAAGAACCTGATAGGACACACTTGAGCGGAAGCTGCCCTGTCACCTGCAGGTTCTTGGCCATCATTGTAGAGGGAGCGGGTCCTCATCCCTCCACAGGCCGGATCACAGCCAGAGCCTCCTCTCTGCATGGGGAGTGAGGCTGGTCCTTTCCCTGAACACAGTGACAGAGATCTCTCCAGAGGTGAAGATGACACCATTCTTCCTCCAACGTGGTCCAACTTCATGGTTTTCTGCTTTGCAGGAAAGTTGACTAAGGGAGGTGTTCAATGCAGAAATCCCAGATGGGAAAGATGGGCAGATCTCAGGGCTGTATTTGATCTGGGACAGGGTGGGGAATATCCCATCTCTTACTCATCCACTTTCCTGGTTCATTTGTTCTTCATTAATTTAGTCCACACCTCCCCAGCAGTCACTTTACGCCAGAACCCGACTGACTCAAATTCTTCAAAGTCAGAAAACCTGGAAGCACTCTCTATCCCCTCCCTGATGTCACACTTCAGCTCTGTGTCATCACATGAAGGCTCCAGCTCTTCAGGGCAGATGTTCCCCCACAGGGTCAGCCCCTGAATGTTGGCACCAGATGTCCCACCTCCATCATTTCACAGCGCTTTCTGTTCTGCTGTGAATCTGTGGGTCATCGGAAACTAGCAGGGGAAGGGAATGAGGAGGGGAGATTGTTTTCATGCCGTGTCAAGGCGTTGAGACAGACTTCTCCTTCTCCCCTGAACCTCATGCTTTATCCACTCCCAGACGCATGAAATAAAACACAGACCAGAAATGTCTATTTAAACAGTAAACATCTATAGTATAAAATTTTACAAAGGTAGTAGACATGAAGTAATGCATAAGGCTGTGACAGGGGGGTGAGGGGACCTCAAGGTGATAAGAAAGCTGGTCCTAGGCTCGTCAGGAGGAGTCATCACCAAGACACTCACTCATAAAGCTCACCTATGACATTCTAATTACTGTACATGTAATGTATTAAAATATAATAAAATAGGCTGGGCCTGGTGGCTCATGCTTGTAATCCCAGCACTTTGGGAGGCTCAGGTAGGCAGATCACCTGAGGTGGGGAGTTTGAGACCAGCCTGGCTAACATGTCGAAACCCGGTCTCTATGAAAAATACTAGAATTAGTCGGATGTGGTGGTGTGCGTCTGTAATCCCAGCTACTCGGGAGGCTGAGGCACAAGAATTCCTTGAGCTGGGGAGGCAGAGGTTGCAGTGAGCCGAGATCATGCCACTGAACTCCAACCTGGGTGAAAGAGTGAGACTTCGTCTCAAAAAAAAAATAAAATTATAATAATAGATAAACAATGGAAATGATGATACCAACTAATATGGCACAGCTGCAAACACCTCATGCCTACTAACACTTCACAGCCTCCGACAACAAGAAATAAATAGTGTTATGTTCTCTGCTACATAGGCCAGGGAACTGAGGCACCAAGATGGAAAGTGCTGGTGAGATCCAGACAGGGAGCTGAGTCCTAGCCGCCTGGCTGCAGAGTCTCGGTGCCCTGAGTGGAGCCAGTGGGCCCAGGAGCTGATATCAGAGGCTGAAATCCCAGCTGTGCGGCATCCCTGTGGTCTCCTGTCCCAACCACGTGTTGATCCAGGACCTGCAGGCTCATGAGCTCTGGAGAAAAGAGAGAAACCAGTGAATGCTCCACTGGGTGCAGAGTGTTGTGTTTATCTCCTGAGGACTTTTCTCTCTTCAGTTGCTCCAAAATCAGATTCTCTCTTTCTATGAGGGAAGAGGAGGCCCTCCTTTTTTCTTCCTCCTACCTGTTTTTTCCAGCCCCAAGACTAAAGGACAAGATGCAAGAGGGAACCCAGTGCCCTCCGCTCCTCTCAGGCCTGACCAGTCCTGTTAGAGTGAGAGGCCTCCCCAAATAGAGGCCCTGGCCCTTGCCCTCAGTCCCCAGGCCCTCCTCACCTGCAGAGGCACCTGCACACCAGGGCAGGCCCTGCCCACCATGGGCTCTGCCCTCTACCTGTGGCTCAGCACTCCTCCCCTCCCAGCCCAGAGCTGGCATCTCTTAACTGGGGACCCCATCAAGAAGCCTGGGGATGCCCAGCAGGCCCAGCATGGAACGACGTGGCTGCTACAGGATCTGCACCTGACCCTGGGACCCCCAGCTTGCTTCAGGAGGTCTGGCCTCCCCTGACCCTCAGCACCCACCCAGGCCTATGACCTGCTCTTGAGTCACCGCTGCTCCTGCGTGGTCCACTTACCCCTGGAAACGCAGCTCCACCCCAAGGCTGCTGCTTGGTGAGGCCGCGAGTCCTTCCTGCTCTGTCCCTAGCAGGGATTCCACCCAGGACACTGCCCTGGCAACCCACAAGGGATTTTCTCCATGTGGAATAGGGAACCCCTTAGCCTGAGGCTGCCTCTGTCCACCCTCTGCATCTGGGAACTGCCACTGCCACAGCCACCATCTTCCACACAGACCCTCCTGGAGAGGGAGCTCCAAATTTGAGTTCCTGTTTCATTTAATATGCTTTACAACATCAGTATTAGAGGAAATACTGTCAAGATTGTAGAGCTGAAATTATGAACATCTTTATGGGACATCAACATTGAAAGCAGGAATTTTGAGACATTGGCACATGGCTTTCATACCCTTTTCCTGGCCAAAGCCCCAATGACCTGTGAGGAAACCAATCATGCTCACAGAAAACCAGAACTGACAATCCCTCTACAGGAGACACCGCAGGTGAGAGCAGGAGCCACCACACACCTGCTCTGCCCCTGCTGCGGGTGTCTCCTGGACGGGGCCCTCTTGCTGCAGGGCAGGGGATAAACCTTCCCATCTGCCCAGGCCTGGGGGGCAAACAGAGAGCGCAATTAAGTTGAACGATGAGAAACCACGACCCCTACGGCCAGGTACACAGAAGTGGGGAAACGACAGAAAGACCCAGGTTTCCTGGATGCCCCAGCCCCTCACTGTCCCCTGCACTGCCTCTGTCTTTACAGAAACACAAAACTTCCTGCTTTCTCTTTTCGTCTCCCGTCAAACAACCTGACTGTGGGGGAAATGATTCTGACTGTCCCTTACTCCAAACTTACCAGGCAGTGACCACCTTGAGAAAGGGAAATGGCCTCCGGGCGGGCAAGGTCAGGCCACAGAGCACAGAACAAAGCCCCAGAAACACCAGAAGAAAACACTTGGAGGTAGTTTGAGAACAGGGACCGCAGCTGCCCTGATGAGGGCCTGGGCCCTGCTCTTCCAATGGCCCGGGGACATCTGCTTATCTACTCATCTATATCATCTGAATGGAAACTCAGGGAGGCCAGGTAGTGGGAACCTGGAAAGAGCATGGCCTCGAGTGACACAGAGGACATGACACTCCGGAGGCAGCTCCTGAAGGAGATGCATGGGGAGCTGCAAAGTGGACAGAGATGGCCGTGTGCGACCAGGACCCTCCTTGTTACAAGAGGGCCTCCAAGGGTCTGCACAGGCAGGGCCCCCAGTCCGGGCCTCATATATCTTTTACCTGGTGTCTCCCCCACCAAATGGCTGGAGGAACAGGGGAGAGGGATGCAGAGAGGAAGGGACTAGGGGCACCGCCTCCCCTCGGATTCCTCTCCAGTTTCTAGCCCTCCCCAGGTGACAGCTGCCTTTACTATTTGCTCCCTCTGAGGCTGTGATCATCCAGGCCCTCAGCACTCTGCATGTGATTCCCAGCTCACCCCACCTGGACGCGCCCTAGTGAGCCCAAGAGACAGAGGGACCGGGATGAGGACAGAGCAGGTGCCATCCTGCTGCCCAACCCTCACCTGCAGCAGGAAGAGGCCACAGCTAAACATTCGAGGGCCTTCCCTGGCCCTAACTTGAGAGGGATTTAGGGGTGTAGATGGAGATATGGCTCCCGTTCTCCCAAATACCCCAACTTCCAACACCTGTTCCAGAAGCCTGGTCACCTACATGCCTATCTGTGCAGGAGCAATGAGGGGACCCTAGTGCCCAGACAGGAGCCCTCCCATCTACAGCCACTGCCCTCTTTTCTCACCTGGACCCTCTGCAGGTGATGTTCTCTTCTTCTTGCAATGATGGATGCAGTGAACAATACTAAAAACAATAATGGCAACAGCAATAATACCAGCAATAATAGCAGGAGCAGGAGCAGGAGCAGCAGCAGCAGGAACATGTGGACTGGCTGTCCGTTGACTCTCAAGCACCAGCACCTTCCCTGAAAAAAGGCACTTGTTATACATCAGGCAGAGACCCACAGCTGACCCTCTCCAGGGTCACCTTAGGCTCACCAGGGGGGACAGGGTGAGTGCTGTGATTCCCGCTGTGTTCCATGTAGCAGGTGAACCTCTGCTCCTCTCCTTGGCGAATACTGATGGTCACCCAGATCTGGTAGGTTCCATTCCCATCAGGCAGGACACCCTCCGACTGCTGGTCGTTGTGGCTCAAAGATACCCCATGCTGACGCCAGGTCAGTGTGATATTTGGGGGATAGAAGCCGGAAGCCCAGCATGTCACGTTGATGTTGCCCTCTGAATCCTCACTGCGGGTGACATTCACCATGGGGGGCACTGGAGAAGAAAATGCAGAGTCAGTGACGCCCTGCTCCCCTCTAAGGGAGATGCAGGGAACAGAGCTGCTCCTCTCCACTGTTCCCACTCTGGCTGAAGCACTCACAGACCCCGGACCTTCTGTAAGTCTGTCCTCACCCTGGGACCCAATTCCTCTACGCTGGCAGGAGGATGGGCCTCGGGACTGTGGCCTGAAGCTCTGGGATCCCCACAGTGATGCTGAGGAGGGGGATGTTAGGGGTGGACTCCTGGGTCTGGGGCCAGGAGGGAGGAAACTCTTTGGGATGGGCAGGCTGGGAGGCAGATGGGGCAGCCCTGGCCCTGAAGGCTTCTTCTCCTGCCTGCCACCCATCCCATGCTCAGGATTCTGTCGGAGGACCCCCTGCTTTCCCAGATTCCAACACTGGATGGTTCAGTCCCAGACCCACTGTCTTTATCCACTGGCTCTGACAGGAGAGGAAAATCAGGACACAATATGTCAACAGGAAACGCCTGCATCCAAAGCACTGGGCAGGTTTCCCTGGTCAGAGCTGGGGGGTGAGGCAACTCTAGCAGAACTGTGGGGAGAGGAGAGCCCCTGCCCAGGGTTGGTACCTGTTCTCCCGACGCACACCAGGGATTCCAGATATCCCTGCAGTTTCTGCCGGCAGTCTGCCCGCACAGTGCCAGCTTTCTTTACATTTTCCTTCAAGACATTCATGATGTTTATAGACAAGATCTGAGCTCTGGAGGACTCATGCACTGTCCATTCCTGAGTGTCCAGGTTTTGGGAGAGGAAGAGCTCCCCATCATAGTAGAAACGCCGGACGCCCTTGGTGCTACCATCTTCATTGATCTCACAGAGTCTAATCTCCTGGAGGGAATACAAGGCTGCCCCCACCCAGCAGTGACTTCTCCATTCCTGAACCCCTCACCTTCCCACCCAAGTGAGGAACTCAGCCCAGCGGGGACCCTTCCCTTGCCCTCCTCCGCCCAGCCTCCCTGTGCTGGCTGAGTGCTGGTTCACCTCCTTGGTGAGCTCCACTGACCCCCATTCCTCACCCCCAGCCCCAGCCAGATCCAGTGGGAAGAGACAGGTCGCTGCTCTCTGCCCTAACTTTTCCGGAAAAGGCCTCTCCTGTCACTCTTGCCCCTGCCCACTCTCACCTCCTTTCTTCCCCTTAATATGAGCCAGGGTCATCTTGAGGTTCTTCTCATTCTCTATCAAGTCCTCGATCTCTGTGTGCCAGGGCTCAGCTCTCCGGACTGCTTCTTCCCACTGTCCCTGGGGCCCTGCTGGGCATTTCTGCCTGTCACAGAGCAGGAAGAGTTGACCATCCAGATATCCCACAGCAAGAAACCCTGATTGCACAGATCCATCCCGGGACAGCACTGTGAGGTTATAACGAAGACTGTGAGGCTCTGGGGAAGAGAAAATCACAGATGAAACTTCTTCCTGGAAGTAACTTCACGTGATGCTTAACACACAGGTCTGCTGTCCTGACCTTCCTGAGGAGACAGGAAATGTACACGGGCAATGGGACAAGAATGAGCATTTCATATACAAGGAAAACTGGGAAGCTGGGAGGACAGAGGAGGGGACTGAGGAATGGAAGAAGGGGGAATGGAGATGGCAAACTTGTAGGCCAGGTGCCAGGGCTGGGTGGCCAAAGGCCCCCTAAGGGTATAGGGGCCACGGGGAGAGGCTCTTCTACAGGGATAATGGAGAAACATGAAGGCAGTGGTGGAAGGAAGGTCTTGCCAGAGGGGAGGCGGGGAATGGGAAGAAACTCAGGCTAAGAGGGACCCATGTCCAGTGTGGCTGTGGTGCACAGGTGACAGTGAGATGGAGGCAAGGGGAGCTGCTTCGAGAAAAGACTCATCATGGGCATGGTGAGGGCAAGGGAGGGGGCGGTTATGAGGCGCAAGGGACAGGAAGGTTGTAGCCCCAGAGAAGTTTATAGTGGGGTCAGAATCCCAGAGGGAAGCAATGGCGTGGGCTTGGGTCCCAGTGGAAGAGTGGCATGACAGCATGACAAGGCCGCAGGACAGCAAGTGCATGCACCTGCTAGTGTCCACCAGGGTGGCCAGGTGTCAGGTTCTCAAAGAGTCAGTCCATATTTCAGTAAATAGTGCTGGGGGAACTGGATGTTGAAATAAAATAAAATGGCACCTTTAATTTGTACTCTATACAAAAATTAACTCAAAACGAACAAAAGACCTAAACTCTAAACTCAAGAACTAAAACTTAAAAATTTCTTAGAAGAAAACATTGGGGATAATCTTCATGACACAGGATTTGACAGAGCTTTCGTGGATGTGACACCAAAGCACAGACAGAATAGAAAGAACTGACAAACTGGACTCATGAAAATTAAAACATCTGTGCATCAAAGGGCACAATTAGAGCGAAAAAGCAATCAATGCCTGAAATGAAACAAATATGCAAATCACATATCTGATAAGAGATTAGTTTCCAGAATACGTAAAGAAGTCTGACAAAAACAACAAAACAGTCAACCCACTCAAAAATGGGCAAAGTAGCCATGAGAAGCTATGTCGGGGAAAAATGGGCAAAAGCCTTGAATGGCCAGTTCTTCCAAGAAAATATGCAAATGATCAATAAACACATGAAAAGATGCTCAATATCAGTAGTCATTAGTAAAATGCAAATCAAAACCACAATCATATATTGCTGCACAGCAAAGGAAACAGGCTGGGTGCGGTGGCTCATGCCTGTAATCCTAGCACTTTGGGAGGCTGAGGTGGGTGGATTGCTGAGTTCAGGAATTCAAGCCCAGGTGGGCAACACGGTTTCATACTTACTAAAAATACAAAAATTAGCCAGGCATGGTGGTGTGCCACTGTAGTCCCAGCTACTTAGGAGCCTGAGGCAGGAGAATTGCTTGAACTTAGGAGGTGGAGGTTGCAGTGAGCTGACATTGCACCACTGCACTCCAGCCTGGGCCACAGAGAAAGACTGTCTCCCAAAAAAAGAAAAAAGAAAAAAAGAAAGAAAAAAACCCTCCTGCACAGTGAAGAAAACAATAAACAAAGTGAAAAAACCATCCAAGAATGGGAGAAAATATTTTCAAACTATTCATCTTACAAAGGATTAGTAACTGAAATATATAAGGAGCTCAAACAACTCTATAGGAAAAAATAATCTAAGAATCCAATTTAAAAATGAGCAAAAGATCAGAATAGTAATTTCTCAAAAGAAAGACTTACAAATGGCAAACAGGTATATGAACAGGTGCTCAGCATCACTGGTCATCAAATAAATGCATCAAAACTGCCATGAGATGTCATCCCGCCCCAGATAAAATGGCTGTTACCCAGAAGACAGGCAATGAGGAATGCAGCAAGGATGTAGCAAAAGAGAACCCTTGTACACTGTCGGTGGGAATGTAAACTAGTACACCACTATGGGAAACAATGTGGAGATTCCCCAAAACTAAAAACCTACAGAACTGTCATATGCTGCAGCACTCCCCCTGTTAGGCATATACCTCAAAGAAAGGAAATTGGTATATTAAAGAGCCATCTACTTTTCCATGTTTATTGAGGCACTATTCAAAATAGCTAAGCTCTGCAAGCAACCTAAGTGTCCATCAACACACGAATGGATAAAGAAACTGTGGATCACATGTGTATGTGGAGTACTATTCAGCCGTCCTGCCATTCGCAAAGAACTGGAGGTCATTATGTTAAGTCAAATAAGCCAGGAACAGACAGACAAACTTTGCTTGTTCTTTCTTATTTGCAGCAGCCAAAAGTGAAAACAACTGAACTCATGGGGAGAGAGAATGGAATGATGACTACCAGACGCTGAGAAGGGCAGTGGGGAGTGCAGAGTGGGATGGTTAATGGTTACAAAAATATAGTTAGAATGAATAAGATCTTGTAGATAGCACAGCAGGGTAAGTCAGCAATAATTTACTGTACATGTAAAAATAACTGAAAGAGCATAATGGGATTGTTTGTAGCACAAAGAAGCTTGTTGTGATAGATACCCCATTTACCCTAATGTGATTATTACATATTGTATGCCTGTGTTAAACTATTTCACGTACGCCATAAATATATACATATGTGTGTACTACATACCCAAAGAAAAGTTAAAAATTAAAAAAAAAGCAATGGTAGGGGGTGCTGGCCAGAGACAGAAAACCAAGGTAAACGAGGAGACCCCAGCCTGAGGAAGGGTCTGCCAAAAGTAGTGCTGGAGGGGGAACAGTCACCCCAAGAGCAAAACAAAGATTTTAGGTATGTGGTGTAGGGAGTGAGAGCCCACTGGGGTCAAGGAACCGAAAGAAAAGAATGAAGGTCAAGGAACAGTGGGACCAACAGCCTGTTTTAGGTTTGGACTGGGTGGGGGGTGGGGAGATGGGCAGAGCAAGAACTGGAGGGCAGCGTGAGCGCGGGGCAGGAGTGACTGTGGAGGAACTTGGGTTAGGGTGAGGACAGGAGGGGAGGGTGCTCTGTGGGGGGTGGAGTTTGGGAAAGATGAGAACTTGCTGAGGGCCCAAGGCAGGTGGGCAAGAGGTAGGAGCAACACAAGGTCCCCAGGTGGAGAGGGGCGGAGGAACCAGCGAGGGATGGTCCAGCACTTGTGGGCTGGAGGGTGGGGTCCTCCAGAGGGTGAGGCTGAGGATAAAGGAGAGGGGAAGGGGCCACCGTGAGGCAGGGCCCAGAGCAGGCACCTGCACTGGAGGGGAGGGGACATCTGCACTGCCCTGTGTCCTGCCTAAGACCCAACTATCATTAGCACCAGGTCTCCCCCTGGGTGGTCTGGAGGGAAGTGGGATGGAGGAAAGACCCCTGGACAAAAGGCAGCACCGGAAACTTAGGGTCAGGGACAGATGGGAGTGGGAGGCATAAGGGCAGCACTGGGTGAAGGCTGCTTGTAGGAAAGGCCAATAAAGGGACCTGCTGTGGCGGGGGCAGGGGATGAGGGCAGAGGACATTCTAGAAATGGATCAGAGAACTGCAGACAGGAAGGGGTAGCAGAGAGCTGGGAGGGCAACAGGACCCAGGGGACCCCGAGATGGGCAGGGAGGAGGGGCAGGGAATCTGTTGTCCTTAGATCATTGGTCATTAGTAGGGGTGGGCTGCGATAGAGGAGAGGAACCCCCTCACCAGCTGAGAACCACCAGCTCCCAGGAAAGGACAGGCCTTCAGGGACCTGGGAGCCGCCCCCAGCGGCTGCCTTAGGGGCCGAGCAGGGAGGGCTCTAAAATGCCATTCACAGGAGCGGCCCGCTAGTGGGGGGCGCCGCCCGGGACCCCAGGGGTCTCAGAAGGGCTGGTTTGTCCGAAAAGTGAGAGGAGGTGGAGGCGAGGCGAGGAGAGCAAGTGCAGGACAGAAAAATGCAGGGGCGGGTGATGCGCGGTCCTGAGGAGAACAGAAAAGAGACAGGAAAGCAGGGCTGAGGTGTGGCGGCCATGGGCCGCGTCCAGCTCCCCGCACCCCCGACCCCGCACCTGAGCCCCGCCCAGACCGCACAGCGCTCACTGCGACCCACCGGGACCCCAGGAAACGTCCCGCCACTCCCGCTCCGCCCAGGCCCGCCAGGAACCCCACTCACCAGCGGCGGCTCCCAGGAGTGTCAAAGGGAAGGCGATGGCCAGAAACAGCAGGACCCGACCCAGCCCCATGGCCAGACGTCGCCACCCTCTCAGAGGCTCAAGCCATGGCCGGCAAAACCCGGGGCGGGAGAGGTCCCGCGGAAATTTAGCCACCTGCCCCGCCCCCCAGCGACCTCTTATCCAATAAAACTGAGGCCCGGAACTTAGGGCCACTCACGAGAGGGAAGGGCGGGGCCGCGTTCATAAGAAAAATTTCCCGGGGCTTGAGACCTGCTGAGCCTGCGAGACCTGGGGTCCTGAAAAGTGAGAGCGCGCGGGAGCGCAGCTAAAAGCGGGGACCAGCTACGAGTAGCTGAGGGTACAGCTCCAATCTGATGAGCACGGCCAGGGCCCTGCCGCCCTCCCTGCATCGCCATCACCCATCCCCGCACCCCCACCCTAAGGAGTGCGAGCCTCACCAAGCCCCTTTCGCCTGTCGCCCCATCAGGCCGGCTCTCACTGGCTTGTTCCTTCCAGGAGAGACCACGCCTAGTTATTCTTCCAACACACTTCTTGAGCCGCGCACAGCGTTACCGGCAATGAGAGCAGTGAGCAGATTTGCAGACTTGTTTCCAGATCTCAGCCACCTCTGCCTCTCAGAAGCACCTGCCCCAGGAGAGCCGCTCAGACGACAAACTCTTAGACGTTTCAGCTTTAGAATCACCTTCTCCTCCCTTCGACTCGAACCCAGGTCCCCTTTCGCCCCCTAATATCCCCTAGGTGTCTGAGGTCTCGCGGGGCCGCCTCTCTATTCAGTCCCTGGCTGATCACAGGCCAAGGATGCGACTCCCCATGGTTCACTACAACACCAAGCTCTCTCCAGACTCCCTTTTCCAGCCTGTCTTAGGACATCTGTACCTCCAGGACCATAGTGCCCTCCAATGTGACAGAACCACAAGAACTCTCTACAAGTCTCCCACCACATCACTCCGTTTCTCTTAAGAGCATCACCATCCTTGGTCCCTTCTGATTTCCTCTTTCCCCTTCATCTCCAGGAGTCAAAGTCAGCTCCTCCAACCCTATTTCAATCCCACAGCAACTACCTTAGTCTAGGCTTTTCCCTCCCTTCAGCCTAGATTACTGCACCGGCTTCCTAAACACTGTGCCTGCCCCAGTTGTAACCAGAGTGCTCCAAGCCAGCACAGCGCCACATCCGCTGAATGTCACACAGGATGCTTCCACTCTACCATGGAAACCACAGCTGCCAAAACCTGCTGTATGGCACCGCCCCCATTTCTCTGGGGACATCTCCCCAGGGTTGCAGTAAAAGTGGGCTCTGGGATCTCCTCACCCTATCCCCCCAGGATGCCACTGCCTAAGCCGCGTCCCTCTTCCAGGTCACTGTCACCTCTGCCTTAGAACCCATCAGAGCACACTGTATCCTCAAAATCTTCCCAGTGAGGCTGGTCTGACTGTAGTGGTGTTTACAACGAATTGATCACAACCAGTTATGGATGTCTTTGTTTCTTACTCACTCCCACTATTTCACTTGATTAGCCTTAAAAAAAAAGGAAGAAAAGTTTTTCAAGCAGACGGTTGTTGTGGTGGCACAACCTTGTGATTATGCTAAAAGCCACTGAGCTGTACATTGTAAAAGGATAAATTATGTGGCATATGAATTCTCAATTCTCAATAATAATAATGCTGTCCGAAAAGCCTCTTTCCACTAAGAGAATTGCCTTGTCCCCAGCGCACATCTCTTAGTCTTTCGGACATTTAGCCAGTGGTCTTCAAAAAAGCCACTGTATAGAACCACATGGAGAGTTTTTAATATCCATGTTTCCAGGCCACAGTTCAAACCAGTTAAATCAGTAAACCTAGGTTGGATCTAAACCTTGGTTGGACCTAAACTTTAGTATCTTTTAAAGTTCGCTAGTTGATTCCAATGTGTAGTCAAGCTTTGGAACTCCTAATCTACGCCCTGGTTTCAACCTTCCTCATGGTACAGATGGTGCCCTGTGTGGAATCTTTTTTTCTTTTCTTTTTTCTTTTTAAGACAAGAGCCTTGCTCTGTCACCCAGGTGGATTGCAGTGGCATGACTATAGCTCACTGCAGCTTCCAATGCCTGGGCTCAAGCAATCCTCCCACCACAGCCTTCCGAGTAGCTGGGACCACAGGTGAGTGCCAGCACACCCAGCTGTCATCTGCCATCTTCTACCCTCCCCTATTAGACTATGAACCCTCCAGGATCAGGAACTGTGTCCATTTCCTCTTTGTCAGCCTCACAAGTATCTTTTTAAGTTGAACTATACCTGTCATTACTATTACCCTATGATCCCTAGCCTACACTTTTCTGTGGATGAAAATGTAATGTATTTAAGAATTTTAACAGTTTCTCAGTTTTCCCATCCACATTCACTAGTAATTTATTTTGATCCTCATAATTTATCGTGTAAAGCTGGGACTGGGGTCCTGTCTCCAACTTAGGAAGACTATTTTCACTGCTAAAGATCATAAGCCTAGTGAGAGGCAGAGAGGGAGATGGACCCAGTTCTCCTGCTGCAGGCCCCAAGCCCTTCCCTCCTCGGTGTCTACCCTCCCTCCAGGACTTCCTCCGTGTGCCAGCTCCAGCATAGGGTCTCATTCCGCTCACCCCCCAAAAGACTTTTCACAGTCAATAACAAAAATAAATATGCAAGGTTTGTTCCAAGGCATTCAGAAGTGGTTGCGGGGAAACATAAAGCCAGTCCTCTCCAGGGCCAGGGGAGGCCGAGATGGTCTTGAGTTCCAGGTAAGTTTCTCAGCGGCCAGGCCTGGCATCTCCTCCCCCACCACACCTCCCAGGTCTTCTGTCCACCTCTAGTCCCCTCCACCCCACCTCCAGACTCTTCTGCTCTGCCCCCATCAACTACGTTTTCTCTCTTAGCACCCGGCTTAGATCCCTGGACTCACGAGCACGGAGGCGACTTCCTCCTCGCCGACTTTAGGCGCCACGGCGGCTGAAGAAAGAGAAACGGAGAAAGAGAAACCGTTAAAGAGACAGGTCCGGAAAAGAAAGAGAAACGGCCCAGGGTGGTGGTTCACAAAACCCAGGGCGGGGCTGCGCCTGGCGCCCGCAGGCGTTTCGAATATTTCGGCCCAGAGTTCACTGCTAGAACCGCGATCACCTTTCGCCCCGCCCCAGTCTACGGAGAATGACAAATGTTTACTAACATGGAAAGGGAATAGGCCCGGCGTGGCGGCTCACACCTGTAATTTCAATTCTTTGGGAGGTCGAGGCGGGCGGATCATGAAGTCAGGGGTTCGAGACCACCCTGGCCAACATGGTGAACCCTCATCTTTACTAAAAAGACGCAAATTAGCCGGCAGTTGTGGCGGGTGCCTGTAGTGCCAGCTAGGCGGGAGGCTGAGGCAGGAGAATCACTTGAATCTGGGAGGCGGAGGTTGCAGTGGGACGAGATCGTGCCACTGCATTCCATTGTGGGCTACAGAGCAAGACTCTGTCAAAAAACAACAAAGAAAAAGAAAAAAAAAAAAAAAAAAAAAAAGCAAAGAAAGAAAGAAACGAAATAACGGAGCTCTCTGCTGGGGAGGGCCGAGCTGTTAGGCTTCTGGTCTCTAGCTTTGGGGCACTCACACCAGTCGCTGTAAAATGCAGACTCCGAAGCAGGAATTCCGAGTCCGGGGTGGAGCCGATCTGGAATCTCACTCGCTTGAAGCAGCAGCGCGGTGGATTCGGATCCGGGTCAGTAGGGAAATGCGACTCAGACGTTTCCACCGGCCGCCCACGGATTCTACAATCCGAAAACGCTTCCTGCTGCTCTGTCACCCCAGGAAGGCAGCGCCCGCCTCTGGGCTGTTCTGATGGAAACGGGCTCCCCCGCTCGCAGGAAAACCCACAACAAAGGGGCCAGGAAAAAGCCCCTCAGGGTCTCGCCACTTCAGTGAGGATCCGAATTTACACCCTCCATCAAAGACTGCAGTGACCTTTACTGAAATGATACAAGACCCGCGGGGCCCAGGGCGCTCGGCTCACAGAATGCGGAGACAGCGCCGCCTCGCGTCCCTTCCCTGACCTGCCCAGGCGGACGCGCTGACGAGTGTTGGCTTCGAGGCTGGAATACACCGAGTTCAAGGGCAGAGAGTGAAAAAAGAAGTGAAGGATGGAGGGGTGTGTTGAAGAAAGGAGGGAAGAGATAGGAAGAAAAGGGGAGAGAAGTAAAGGAGAGATTAAAATTTAAAATACGTAGTTTTATTTCTCTTAATTTTGCCATTTGTCTAGTTTTACTTCTGAACATTTTTACTGTAGATTTCTCTCTCTCTGAGTCTGTAAATACACGGCTATGATTGTAATTTCAGAGCCTGCGAGGGTGAGTGGCAGACAGCATGACCCTCTTCCTCCAGATGTGTCAGGGTGTGTCTCCCGGGCCCAAGAACACAGCTTGTTTTGCTTTGTTTTACATAAAGTACAAATCTCAAGGAGGATAATATTTTATTTTTATTTTTGAGACGGACTTTCAGTCTGCCACCCGGGCTGGAGTGCAATGGGGCGGTCTCGGCTCACTGCAACCTCTGCCTCCCAGGTTAAAGCTATTCTCCTGCCTTGGCCCCCAGAGGAGATGGGACTACGGGCGCCCGCCACCACGCTAGGCTAATTTTTCTCTTTTTAGTAGAGACAGGTTTCACCATATTGGCCAGCTGGTCTCGAACTCCTAGTGATCTTCCTGCTTCACGATCCTCCCCACCTTTGCCTCCCAAAGTGTTGGGGTTACAGGCGTGAGCCACAGCGCCCGGTGGTTAAAGCACATTTCAATCATCTCCCAAAGAACAGCTACACGACAAAATTCTATGCAGTCATTAAAAAGAGTAAGATCCATTGTAAGTATTGCTGTGAAAAGATGTGCCCAGCATACTTTCAACCTTTTCTAAAAGTTTAGGTGGTTGACGCCTGTAATTGCAGCAGTTTGGGAGGCCAAGGCAGGTGGATCACCTAGGATCAGGAGTTTGAGACCAGCCTCGCCAAAGTGGTGAAGCCCCGTCTCTACTGAAAATACAAAAATTACCTGGGTGTGGTGGCAGGTACCTGTAGTCCCAGCTACTGCGGATTCTGAGGCAGAAGAATCGCTTGAAACCGGGATACCGAGGTTGCAGTGAGCTGAGATCCTTCCACTGCACTCCAGCCTGGGCGAGTGTGCCACTAGTATCACTTACATAATTTAATATGTATTTTAGGTGTGGGAAAACCTGGAAGATTCCTCACCAAAGTTTTGATAGTGACTTGAGACTGCGATAACTTTGTGACTTTCATTTTCTCTGAAATGTTGGCATTTTATCTTTTAGTATAAACTTAGATTTGGGTGGGTTGCAGTGGTTCATGCCTATAATCAATCCCAGCTCTTTGGGAATCAGAGGCAGGAGGATCTCTCGAGCCCAGGAGTTCCAAGCTTCAGTGAACTATGATTGTGCCATTGCACTCCAGCCTGGGGGACAGGAGGAGACCCTGTCGCCAAAACAGAAAAATAAATAAAAATTTAAAATAATAAAACCTATAAACTTGGATTTATGCGAAGGTTAAGGAAGAGAATATTTCAGTTTGGAAAATATGAAGCTAAGCCCACACCGAAAGAGTTCCAGAATTTTAAAAACCAAAATGTTCATTAAAACCCAGCATGAGAAACTGTTTCAAGAGGATCCTTCATGTTTTCCTGGCATCGAATCTTTCTTAAAGTGCCTTTGAAAGAGATATTTTCACTGGAATAGAGAGATGTGTCACAATCTTTACAAAAGGGGTTGGCTGTAATAAAAAGGAAAACGCAAATCGAGTGGGGACGCAGGGGAACCTGTTCCATTTATTCTCAAAGCACGTTTGAAACCTACGTCGCCATAGCGTCCTTGGGTGGAGACAAAGTCGAGGTGGATCTTGTTCTTGGAGTATTGATTTGATTTTGCAAACGCTTTTCAAAGGCTTTCGGAAATCAGGCTGGCTTTTAGATTTTAAGCCTCAAGAGTGTTCTTTCTGGCAGTGAGCCTGTTAAGAATCCCGCCCATCTGGACGGTGCTGACTCTGCTTCCACCTAGTGGCAGTGACTGGAAGGACAGGGCATCGTAAAACCGCAGGGGTAGGTCTGCAGCCAAGGTGAAACCGCCTTTGCAAAATCAATGATGACAGTGAAAGATATTAAACCTAACTGACCCCATCTTGCTTCTAACCTCTAAGCTGCCCTTGTTCATTTTTGGGAGTAGGCCGAACTAGCCTTGGGAAGGAATTTATAGTTTAAAGGGAAACCTTTTTTTTTTTTTAATTTATTTTATTGCATTTTAGGTTTTGGGGTGCATGTGTAGAACATGGGAAACTTTTTTTTAGACGGCGTTTCACTCTTGTTGCCCAGGCTTAAGTGGAATGGTGCGATCTCAGCTCTGGGAAACCTCTGCCTTCCGGGTTGAAGCAATTCTCCTGCCTCAGCCACCCTAGTAGCTGGGATTACAGGCATGCGCCACCATATCCGGCTAATTTTGTATTTTTAGTAGAGATGGGGTTTCTCCATGTGGGCCAGGCTGGTCTCCGAATCCTGATCTCAGGTGATCTGGCTGTGTGTGTGTGTGTGTGTGTGTATGTGTGTGTATTTGTTTTTTTGTTTTGTTTGCTTGTTTTTGAGGCAGGGTCTCACTCTGATGGTCAAGCGGGAGCAGTGGCCCCATCACAGCTCATTGCAGGCTCCAACTCCTGGACTCAGGCCATCCTCCCACCTCAGCTTCCCAGTAGCTGGGACTGCAGACCGGAGCCACCACACCCAGTGTATTCTTTTTTTTTTTTTTTTTTTTTGTACACACTGGGTCTTGCTTTCTTACCCAGGCTGGTCTCGAACTCCTGGCTTCAAGTGATTCTCATGCCTCAGCCTCTCAAATGCTGAGATTACAGGTATAAACCACAACGCCTGGCCCATGTGTATGTACACAGAAAGTCAAAGTGCTAAACTTGGCACCTAGAAACATCCCCACCTTGGCCTTGCTTGCAAGAGTTGGTATTTTGTGCATTTGTGCTTTTATTTCAGGAGCTGGGACAATTATGTTAATCAGAACAGCAGAGTGCCAAGGCCCTTACCCCTAGAAAGCTTAAGGGACACTGTTTTATGGAGGAGATGAGATTGCAGGAGCCCCTCACTCCAAGTCTCCTGATCCTTCCTACACAAAGTGATGCTGAAAAAAAGTGCAGGACACTCCACTTCCTCCTGGGACCAGACAGGGAAGCCAGAGCCACCGTGGATGTCAAATTCCAGCAAAGAGGCACCAGTATGGCAAAATCTACACATCACATTTTAAAGCTCGTGCAATGGCTCAAAGAGAATCTACATCAAAAACCCAAATTCCTAGCTCGGGTGAGATCACCGAAGTTGCCTGTGAGGCGTCATGGAACCTGCAGGTGGAAAGGGCATCTTTATTTAGAGCTGCAGCCCAATTGCTCCTGCATCTTGGGGCCCCATGAAGGGACCCTCTCCCTTCAACATTGCACAGTCAGCACATTTCTGGGGAGAAATGTAGACTCTCCTTGGACTCCTGAGGTTTTTACACTTACTTGCTGACTGTGGACTTTGTCATCATCATTAAACATCTTACAGTGATGTAATTTGCTTTGAACGTCAGTGCAGAACAGGCAGCTGTTCCTGAAGCAGGAAACAAGGGACCGGTGGCCTGCACTGTCACCCCCTCCCTGGTGCTCTGATGCAATGAAATCGTGAGCTGACAAATCTATGGCTAGGTGAACAGTAAACTCCATTTCAGCAAATGTTTCAGATGTTCCTTCTTGCCTAGTAGTGTTCTAGCTTTACTCCAGCCTTAATATTTTCAAATGTGTATTTTCCTTGGTGTTGATTTTAAAATAATTCAAACGTATTTATTCCACTGGGTTTGTTGCAGTAAGCCACCTCAAATGTTGCTGTAGAACTAAAGTAAGCAAATAAATGTGTGGTTCTCCATGGCGTTACTGCTAACACCATCTTAAAAACGGATTAACCCAAATCCAATCACTTCTCAGTCCTCTACTCCCTCCTCTCTGGAGCCATCCTCTCCAAGACAGTAAACCAGAGGGCCTCCCAGCTGGGCTGCCTGCTGCCTCTCACTCAGCTGTCCATCACCCACGCAGCAGGCAGAGTGAGCCTTTCAAATGGGAAGTAGAGCTCATCCTCACCACCATGTCCCCCAGACACTCCAGCCTCTTCGCTTCTTAGCACAGTGAAACCCCAGTCTCTCACTATTTCCTATCAGCCCCTCGTCACAGGGTCCCTCTGGCCGCTCTGGCCTCATCCCACCCCTCTCAGCCCAGCCAACTCATCTCTGCTAACACTGCTCAATCCTGTCTCAGGCACCTCCCCCTGGAACTCTCCGTGTTCACCTGCTTCCCAGGGATCCAGCGCCCCCCCCCCTACACACCAGTCAGGTCTCTGCTCAAACATCCAGTGGTCAAGCTCTCAGGCACGTCTTCTTCAATAAAATATATCTCCTACCATCCTCAGCACGAACAGTCTTCTAGCCCAAGCATGTTTCTCCATAACAATTGTCACTAATATTAGAATGGTTTCATTTGTGGTCTGTATCACTGCAACATGTTCTTTGAGGCAGGGACCTTGTCTAGTCACCACTTGGATTTCCAGCATCTAGAAGTCCAAGTACAGAGAAGGGGCTCAATAAATATGGGTTGAATAAATGGGTGAATATAATTGGCACACTGCTTCTGAGAAGCAATTAGATAATATGTATGAGAAGGCTGAAAAATATTCATGCCCTTTGACTAATAACTTCTATTTGAGAAATCTGTGATTTTAAAAGAAAATGTAAAATATAGAAAGATCTTTAGGTATAAAGATATTAATTATCATAATGAAAAAACATACAAAAGAAGAGTGGCTAGGTCCTTTGTAAATAGTCTACAGCTGGTGAAAGCAGCATTCGAGAAGATTTTGTAATATGATATAAAGTTGCTTGTTAATAACGAAGTTTTGAAAAGCAAGATTCACAATAACTCATAAGCATGATGACACTAAGTAGTCCTGCACAGACACCGCACGCACAGGAACCAGGGGTGGAGACTCAGCGGCGGCTGCGAAGCGCAGCTCCAGGCCCTTCCCTCTGAAGTCCGAGGCTCTGCCGGGCGAAGGTTCATCCTGACCCTCCCAGTGGACACACAGGCAGTTTCCATCCTTCTGCTTCTTTACACTTTTTTATATTTTCTGTATTTGAGGAGGTTTTACTTTCTAAGAAGATAACATATCTATCAGAACTTTTTTAAAATTTGAAATAAAATTTTAAAGAAGTCCAAATGTTCATTCCCGACTCAGCTTGAAGGAAAGTCTCCTCTAGACTCCACAGGACAGAAATTCCCGTTGATGGCACCTTTAGAAGGTAAGAAAGGAGCTCTTCCTCTATCAAGCCTGACCCATCTTTGGGTTTTAGGCATCAGCTGACTGATAAAGGCAATGCTGAGAGTACGATCCATGTATAGATTCCCCATTGTCATGTAATATGAATCTCATCACACCTGAAGGAGTGGGATAGATTCTCTCATTTTCATAGTTTGGGCATCTGAGTCCCTGAGAGCCTGAACGCCTGACATGGATTCTCTAAAACTGTTGGCCTTGAGACTCTAAAGGGCCCCGGGTGTCCGGTGAAGCCCCCTGTGTGTGCACCTCACCCACAGAGGCTCCACAGCAGTGCGAGGAGCACCGAGGGTCAGAGCCCAGGTGAGATGGCATCAGGGACCATCCACATCCAGTCTGTGCAGAGGAGGGACTGAAGTGAGAGCCCAGCCCCTGCATAGGGGCGCTGCATGCGGGTCCCAGTGCTCCCGGAGCTATCAGTGTTACCTCCCGAAGACCCCAGACCTGCACATAGGAAAACTCTGCATTTCTGGTGTAGCATGCTTCTCTTTTGAGATGTATACGCTACTTCTCAAATCTTTTTTTTTTCTTTTTGAGACATAGTCCTGCTCTGTCTCTTGGCTAGAGTGCAGTGGCATGATCCTGGCTCACTGCAATCTCTGCTTCCCAGGTTCAAGCAATACCCTGCCTCAGCCTCCTGAGTAGCTGGGATTACAGGCGTGTGCCACCACACACAGCTCATTTTTTTTGTACTTTCAGTAGAAACAGGATTTCACCATATTGGCCAGGCTGGTCTCCAACTCCTGACCTTGTGATCCACCCACTTCAGCCTTCCAAAGTGCGGAAATTGCAGGTGTGAGTCACTGTGCTGGGCCTACTTTCCGAATCTTAAAACCAGTGATTGTCACTCCTAGTTACACCCCAAAGGAATAAGCCTCTAACTCCACTGAAAATTGCCTCATGATTTCAGCTGAGCGTTTTGAGCCACAGGCAGGAAGTACAAACCTGGCTGATCTGGAAGGTGGTCCTGAAAGGTAGCATGTGACTAGGTCGGCTCTGAGGGGCATGAATGTCCCTGATCAGAGGGGAACAAGACAGATGGGAATGTTCCTAAAATGAGCTTCAGTGGCCTTCTGCCCAGCACCAGCATTTGGAAAATCTCCCAGCCACGTTGGCTTGTGGTTTTTCATTCCAATTTCCAGGCTGCCAGGCCACTGCACCCAGTCCCTTCACTTGGTAAACATTTATCAAACACCTACTCTGTGCTGGTTATTGTTTTTTTTTTTTGAGACAGAGTTTCGCTCTTGTTACCCAGGCTGGAGTGCAATGGCGTGATCTCGGCTCACCGCAACCTCCGCCTCCTGGACTCAGGCAATTCTCCTGCCTCAGCCTCCTGAGTAGCTGGGATTACAGGCATGTGCCACCATGCCCAGCTAATTTTTTGTATTTTTAGTAGAGACGGGGTTTCACCATGTTGACCAGGATGGTCTCGATCTCTTGACCTCATGATCCACCCACCTCGGCCTCCCAAAGTGCTGGGATTACAGGCGTGAGCCACCGCGCCCGGCCGCTGGTTATTGTTTTAAGAGGAGCCTGGGACTGAGGTAAGAGGAAAGAAACCCTCCTTGCTCTCAAGGTGTGCCCAGTCTTGCTCAGACAGAAATCAGGCAGTTGTGGTGGGTCCTCAGTTGAAGTATTTCAAACAAAAGAACAGCCTGCAGACACAGAGAAGGGAACTTGCACAGGGGGGCTTGCCCAAGACATGCGCACAGCTGCACAAATAAGAAATGCTACACAGGAGACTTGCCCAGATATGCCGGCAATGGAAAATTCTGTTCTCCGACACATGCGCAGTAAGGGGAACAAGACAACATGGAATTACTTAAGCTAAGGACCCACATGGGCACTAGGAGGATGGGGTAGAGCTACCAGAAATTTGTGCCTTATGCAAATGAGACACCCAGCCCTCATCAGTTTCTTATAAAAGTCTTTGCATTCAACTGTAACAACGGCAACCCTCTTCCAAGCCCCTGCTCCACTGGGGAGAGCGTTCTTCTTTTGCTTGTTAAACTTTTGCTCCAACCTCACCCTTTGTATCCATGCTCCTTAATTTTCTTGGTGGTGAGACAAAGAACTCCAGGTAACACCTCACAAGGACTGACTGAGAGACTTCTGCACTGTGGTGCATTGACAAGACTAACAAACTGGCCAGTGGGACATGCACATTTGCTTGTGTGGGAAGTAGAAAAGTTCCTTTTTAAAGTTTCCTTTCTTGTTAAAGAATTAGTGTGCTAATAACTCTGTTAAGCCCTATCCTATGTAGCTGTTAAACATGCCATGCTTACAGGCACATAGTACATTCTATGTCCTTGAACTTTAACCAATATATCTGTGCTGTACCTGCTCACAGGCATGTCCCAGCTCTCCATTCCTTTTACCTGTTTGGAAAAGTTTTAAGTTGTTAGCCAATTGGGTTTTAGTTTAGATTGTAAGGTCTTGCTCCAGCCATCAGAGATCAGACCCAGCAGTAAGAAGCCCAAATGCTAAAAAATAAATTTGTGTGTTTTTCTTTGTTCATTGTACCCTTGTGGCAAGATGGGTAGCGAGAGTACCCTCCCTGCAGTCCAGGAGGTTAAAAACTGCGTTGCTGAAAGATTCTTTGAAACAGTGCTAATTTTTCTTTAGAGCACCGAGTATCTATTTCCAACATCTATTTCC
This sequence comes from Sapajus apella, assembly GCF_009761245.1. Lineage (NCBI taxonomy): Eukaryota > Metazoa > Chordata > Mammalia > Primates > Cebidae > Sapajus > Sapajus apella. The sequence goes on along the minus strand of NW_022437128.1, from coordinate 316,523 downwards.
CACAAATTGGGGACCCAGATGGGACACATCCCCCTCCAGAGTGGTCTTTGGCGAAGACCCACCTGGTCCCAGGAATAAATCAACCTGGTCTCTCAGCAACACGGGAAAAGGACGGCTTCAAGCTTTGGTCAAAATTCTAAAGGTTAAGTGAGTGTAAGTGTGCATGCGAGGGGGCAGTGTGAGTGGTTCCTCTCTGCAAGATCTGTAATGGTTTCATAAGGTCTCCTGGCTGGAGAAAGCAAAGGGAAAGCAAAGAAAGGAGTAGGAAAAACCTCCAAAAGGGCGGGGGAGGGATAGTTAAAATCCTCCCCTGGAAAAGAAAGGCAAAGGTAGCGAAGATGGCTCTGAAGGATCCCCAAAAAAGGCCCCCCGAGGCGCCGGCTGTTGGGGCGGGCCCAGGGAGGCAGAGGTCACAGGTGCACACGGTCCAGGCTGCTCTAAGTGGCAGTGTGTGGGCTGGCGCCAGGGCTGGGAATAAGGCAACAGCACAGGTGGCACCGCATGGCAGCGGCCGAAGATCACCAGCGAGGACCATGGCCAGGGGCTGCAGAGGCGGCGAGAAAGGCCAGAAAGCAGCAGAAGCAGCAGCAGCAAAAAGGTCCAAGGCCGCGCGCCGGGAGCCTAGCGGGGCAGTCAGTTGCGGTACCTGCGCCAGCAGGGGCGAGAAGACCAGCAGCAGGAGCAGTGCAGCCCAAGACGAGCCCCGCTCTGGTCAGCAAAAAATAAGAAAAAAAAAAAGTATGTCAAAAATGATAAAAGAATGTGTGTAAAAGAGAGACAGAGAGCAAAACTGAAGAAAGAAATAGTGTAAAAAGCAAAGAAAGAGAAGCTTTTCTTTTAAAAACTCAGGGAAAACAATTAAGCCAAAACATGTTAAAAAATGTTTAAAAAGGAAAATTCTGAAGTAAAAGAGGAGGGAAGTGGAAAAGTTTCTTTTTAAAGTCTCCTTTCTTGTTAAAGAATAAGTGTGCTAATAGCTTTGTTAAGCCTTATCCTCTGTCGCTGTTAGACATGCCATGCTTACAGGCACGAAGTACATTCTATGTCCTTGTACTTTAACCAAGATATCTGTGCTGGTCGTGCTCGCAGGCATGTCTCAGCTCTTCATTGCTTTTACTTGTGTAGAAAAGTTTTAAGTCGTTAGCTAATTGGGTTTTAGTTTAGATTGAAAGGTCTGACTCTAGCCAACTGAGATCAGAGACAGCAGTAAGGACGACCCCAAATGTGTAAAAAATCTGTGTTTTTCTTTTTTCATTGTACTCTTGTGGCAAAATGGCTAGGGAAAGTATCCTTCCTGCAGCCCAGCAAGTAAAAACTGCATTGCTGAAAGATCCTTTCTTTGCGGCACCGAGCATCTATTTACAACAACTTGGTAGACGTATATGTAGATCCTCGGCTCTGACTAATGAATGAATACCAAAAATCTCATAAATAATATCACTTGAGCTTTGTTTTGTAGTTTAAGTGGGAGCCCACAGGCACCAGGATAGGAGAGCTTTGCTCAGGATCCGGGAAGTGAATATCCTTCCTGGGCCAGGCCAAGATGCAGACTAAGCTGGTTGAAGACCCTGGTGCTTCCTGGCAAGAAAAGGTGTCCAACATCTGACTATCCAGAAGTCACAGCTACTCAGTATTGAGACCTGAAACGAGAGGGAGAGAGAGAGAGAGGAGAGAGAGGGAGAGAGAGAGAGGAGAGAGAGATGAGAGAGAGACAGAGAGAGAGAGAGAGAGGAGAGAGAGGGAGAGAGACAGAGGGTGCATGTGCTTGGGCAATGGAATGAGACTCCATCTGAAAAAAAAATAATTAAATGGTAAATTCTACATGCTCATTGCTGGTTCATAGAAAATGATTGACTTTTACATATTAACTTTACATCCTGCATCCTTGCTATAATTACTTGTTAGTTTGCTGAGTTTTTTATGTGTGGATTCTTTTTGATTTTCTACATAGACAATCATATCATCTGTGAACAAAGACAGTTTTAGTTCTTCCACATGTGTATACCTCTTAGCTCCTTGTCTTATTGCATTAGCTAGGACTTCCAGTACCATGCTGGAAAGCTGTGTTGAGAGGGTCACTTCTGCCTTGTCCTGATCTTAGCAGGCAAACTTTTAATTTCTCACCATTAAGTGTGATGTTAGCTGTGGATGTTTTGTAGATGTTGTTTATCAAGCTGAGTAAGGTCTTCTCTATTCCTAGCTTGCTAAGAGATTTTATTTTTTAATCATCGTGAATGGGTGTTGGATGTTGTCAAATGCTTTTTCTGCCTCTATTGATATGTTCACGGGACAGGGATTTTCTTCTTTAGCCAGTTGATGTATGGATTACATTAATTGATTTTCAAATGTTGAAGTAACTTTGCATACCTGGGATAAATCCCACTTAGTCATGGTGTATTGTTCTTTTCATACATTATGGATTTGATTTGCTAGCATTTTGCTGAGGATTTTTGCATCCATGTTCATGAGAGATATTGGACTGTGGTTTTCTTTTTGTGTAAAGTCTTCATCTGATTTTGGTGTTTGGCTAATGTTGGCCTCATGGAATGAGTTAGAAAGGATTCCCTCATGGAATCCTGGCCTCATGGAATGAGATAGAAAGTGTCTGTTTTGGCTTTGCAGAGGCTGCCACCGGGAGCCCTGTACCATCAGCCACAGTGAACCCCATCTATTCTTCAACATTGAGGTCAACGTCCGCCCTTGGGCTGCATCTAAAGACAGCAGAAAACTTTTGTGCTCTGAGCACTGGAGAGAAAGGATTTGGTTATAAGAGTTCCTCCTTTCACAGAATTATTCCAGGGTTTCTGTGTCAGGGTGGTGATGTCACATGCCATTATGGCACTGGTGGTGAGTCCATCTATGGGGAGAAATTTGATGACGAGAACTTCATCCTAAAGCATAGCGGTCCTGGCATCTTGTCCATGGCAAATGCTGGACCCAACACAGACAGTTTCCAGTTTTTCATCTGCACTGCCAAGACAGAGTGACTAGATGGCAAGCACATGGTCTTTGGCGAGGTGAAAGAAGTCATGGTTATTATGGATGCCATGGAGTGCTTTGGGTTCAGGAATGGGAAGACCATCAAGAAGATCACCATTGTGGACTGTGGACAACCCTCCTAAGTTTGGCTCGTTTTTTATCTTTTTTCTTTTTCTTTCTTTCTTTCTTTCTTTTTTTTTTTTTTTTGCGACAGAGTTTCACTCTTGTTGCCCAAGCTGGAGTGTAATGGCGCAATCACAGCTCACTGCAACCTTGGCCTCCTGGGTTCAAGCGATTCTTCTGCCTCAGCCTTCCGAGTAGCTGGGGTTACAGGCACCTGCTGCCTGTAAGTTTGTATTTTTTGTAGCGATGAGGTTTTGCCATGTTGGCCAGGCTGGTCAACATGACCTCAGACGATCCACCTGCCTCAGCCTGGCAAAGTTAAGTCTATCATTAGTCAAAATAAATTTATAAAAGGTGAAAGGAGGCAAGACACAGTAGCTCATGTCTGTAATCCCTGCCCTTTGGGAGGCTGAGGCGGGAGGATTCCTTCAGCCCAGGAGTTTGAGAGAAGCCTGGGCTTCATAGTGAGACCTTGTCTCCATATAAAAAATGTTAAATATAAAAAGTGAAATGAATAGACATATATTAAAGAAATTAAATCAAGAATTAACAACATTCAGAAACAAAATATCAGGCCCAAATGGGTTTACTGATAAATTCTACCAAACATTTAAGGGAAAATATTATAGTACTTTTCTATAATCTCTTCCAGAAGACAGATACTTTCTTTTGTTGTTGTTATTTAGTTTTTATTTCATAATCATAAACTTAATCATTTCATAATCATAAACTTAACTCTACTAAAAATACAAAAATTAGCTGGACGTGGTGGTGTGTAATTCCAGCTACTCAGGGAGCTGAGGCAGGAAATTAGTTTGAGCCCGGGAGGCGGAGATTTCAGTGACCTGAGATTGTGTCATCTCTACTATTTTTAGTAGCGATGGGGTTTCACCATGTTGGCCAGGCCAATCTCGAACTCCTGACCTCAGGTGATCTGCGCACCTTGGCCTCCCAAAGTGGGGAGGCATGAGCCACCACACCCAACTGGTCCCTGGAACTCCTAAGCCCACACATAGGTAAGCTTGCAGTGTAGGGGATGTCTGGGAGAGAGAAGGTAAAGGTTAGAATTGCATTCCTAAAGAGCTAAGTAACAGGTGAACATAGAAGGAAAAAGCAAAAAGGTGAAGATAAATTAAGGAAAATGGGTACTCAGTTACAGGGCTGCCATAACAAAGCCCCACAGATGGGTGGCTTAAACAACAGGAATTCCTTTCTCACAAATCTTGTGGCTGGAAGTCTGAGATCAGGGTGTCAGTATATTCAGTTCAGGGCGAGGGCCCTCTTCCCGCCTGGCAGACAGCTGCCTTCTTGCGGCATCCTCATGTGGTGAAGAGAATGAGAGCACCAGCCTCCTCCTCTTCTTATAAGGACACTAATCCCATTGTGGGGTAATCTCTTGACCTCACCTGAATCCAATAACCTCCCAAAGGCCTAACTCTGAATCCCACAATGCTGGGAATTAGTGCTTTCACATATGAATTTGCCACACAAACATTCATTCCATAACTAACTCTTAAGATCAAAGTACTGGAAAATTTGGTTTCTGGTTAGTGAGGGCTCTCTGCCTGGCTTGTAGATGGCCACCTTCTCACTATGTGCTCCTGTGGCCTTTCCTCCGTGTGGATGCAGAAAGAGAGACATCTCTGTGTCTTCCTCTTAGAAACACCAGTCCCACCAGATTAGGGCCCCACCCTGGTGACCTTGTTTAACTTTATCTCCTTTAAAGGTCCTATTTCCAAACGCAGTCACAATGGGGGTTAGGGCGTTTACATATGAATTCTCAGGGACACAGTTCAGCCCACAAGGTGACTGTGGTGTGTGTGTGTGTGTGTGTGTGTGTATGTGTGTGTGTGTGTCTGTGTCTGGTGCCTACCAGTTGGTCCCAGTTTCCTGAGCCCCTCAAGAGAATGATGCTCAGCACTGCCCCAAACTCGTGGTCTAGACACACCAGTACTGCAGCCCTGCATTCCCTGACCACCAACTCTCATGTCACTTGGGCCCAGGAAGGGGGCACGTAGGTTGAAGAGTCATGGGCAGCTGCGGCCCAGGTGGCTGCTGTAGCCCAGCTGCAGTGTGGGAGGCTCTGGGGAACTCTCCCCAGGCTTCGGGACCCCCAGTGTCTAGGGTCAGTCTTCAGGTTAGAAATAAAATTTGGCGTGAGGATTGTGGACCTCGTAAACTCCGGGGTTGGAGGTTGCAGAGAGAGACACCTGAGGGCTCAGGCTCAGCTGTTTGGGTCACCAGAGAAGAACGAGGCAGCATCCCAGGGTCTGTGGGCAGCAGGCTGCGGAGGGTACAGGGGCTGTCTTGGGAACCCTGGAAATGGGTATTGGTTGCCTGGATCCTACCACAAGGTTCTTGTAGCCCATGATGGCGTCCGGTCTCTTGTGTGTCCAGCACATACATGGTTGTTAGGGCCTATTGGCCTGACTCTAGCTGTCATCATGGAGGAAGGAAGCAAGCGTGACAGGGGCTTCTCAGTGCTGGGCTTGGATATGGCTAAGATGTCGTAGGGCAGAGAGTGGGACCCTGGACCCCCAGGAATTCGGGACCCGGCCTGATCCCTATAGATGTGACACAGACACCTGCCCTTCCCTCTCCAGGAGCAGGAAAACCCTCTCCAAACACGGCCCCCCCAGGTGTCCCCTACCCCAGCTCCTCCCTCCCCTCTCCTCTCCTCCCCTCTCCTAGTAACCTCTACCCCTTATGTCCCCCTTTCCTCTCTTTCTTTGCTTCTCCAAGAGCCTCTACCCCTCCCTGGACCTAAGGCCCCAAGGGCCCTTCCTCTTAGATCCTAGGGTCTGACTCCCTGGACTGAGTCCCAGGTGCAGGGTCTCCAGTCCCAAATGCAGCAGAGGGAACAAGTGACAGGGATTCGAGATTCCAAGAGCCCACCCCAGGAGACTGAGGGTACCCATTATGTTTGTGGGGTCCACCCAAGACCTAGGAACCACCTGTTTTGACCTGGAGACCTTGCTCTGGCCTGAGGCCAGAGTCCACTATCACTCAATGGGGAGGTAAATGCTGGAAGGGGAGCAAACGCCTCTGTCAGCATGGATTTTTGGAAACACTGTCAGATCCCAAACCTGACGTGGGATGGCGGCGCCCTCTTGTGTTCAGACCCCTGTCCTGCGGCTGGGAGCCCAGGGACACCCAGGGCAGGTCCTGGCTGAGCAGGCGAGGTGGGAGCTCAGGGCCACTGTCCTTAGCCCTGTGGGCACACGGGGGCGCCGCCGCGCAGCTCTCAGATTCCCACTGAGCCGCGGGGAGGGGTCTGGGCTGGGTGAGGGGGACACCGCGGACCCGGGATGGGCGCGAGTGCGGGTGACGGAGCCTCTGAGGAGCCACTGACGGGGGCAGAGGAGAGGCGGGCTCAGAAGACTTGTGCGGTCCCGGAGGCTTCTGCCCCTTCACTGCAGCCCCCCTCTCCGTGCCCTTCATGGCGACAGTCTGGAAAACGGAAAGAAGAAACATTTTCTTCTACTTTCTCTCTTTTGTTTTTTTCGGCGCTCCTTCCGATGGCAGTGGAGGGCGTCCAAAGCGCCGCTGTCGCGGTGGGTGCGGTGGGTGCGGGCGCTGGCGGGGGATGTCGGGTGCGGACGCCGAGGCAAAGGGTACCCGGGACGTGGCGCCCTGGGAGCAGCTGAGGTGGGGCGGGGCCCGGTCGCCCACGCGGGGAGTTCCACAGTTGGCGCCGACGCCCGGAGACAGAGCCCCGGCTCCTGTGCAAGGAGCGCGGGGGCGGGGCCGGCAAAGGGGCGTGGCCGCGCTTCAGGGGCCGAGGGTGGGAAGCGGGAGTGGCGCCGCGCTCCGGACTCTGCCAGCAAAGCCGCTGCAGTGCCCACTCTGCCGAGGGCGCCGGGTTCCTGCCCCTCGGCTGGAGGCTGAGCGAGGGGCTGCCTGAGGCTGCGTTCCCAGGATCCATCCGGCGTCAGGGTGACTGCCAGGTCTGGCTCTCCCGGCAGTCGGGTCCGGGGTTCGCCATCCGCTCCGCTGGCAGGGTTGTGAGCAGGGTGAGGGCGCCGGGGCGCAGTGGGGAAGTTGCGAGATGTCACACTCCCAACCCTCCCGGAAGCCAGGCTGGCCGTCGAGGACCTGGAGCGCCGCCCCAGGATGCAAGGAGGCCAACGGGCCAACAGGAGAGAGTGTGGGAGCCGCAGTCGATCCCTGTTGCCGTGTTCCCAAGACAGCTGACTGTGCCACGCCCACTGTCACACAGCCAGGCAGGACCGCTCCCAGGCCCCGCCACAGCCTTTGTGACATGATGAAAACCCCATAAAACTGCATACCTCAACCATACTTTGGCTTTCTGTTGAAACTGCTCTTTGTAACCCAAAATGTGACAGGTAAGCAGTCAAAACCCACGCCATCTTGGCCCCTGCGACTTGTAATAAGTAACTAAGGTCTGTAATTTCCACCCATACCCAATGTGTAAACTAACGCTTATCTTGACTTCTGTAATCCACTTAAGCAATGATCAGAATATCCACAGTCCCTTGGCCCTCTGAATGTCCGGAGTCCCTCACCCCCACCCCTCAGCCTCACTCCGCAGGTGGTTTACGGGCGTAAAAGGTCTTGACACCCTCCTTTCAGGGCCATGGGTTGGAGAGATGCAGTCCTCCGTGGCTGCCAGCAATAAAGACCCTGCAATTTGGCATACTTTTGTCTTGGTGTTGACTTTCTATGCTGGCTGCAGTACAACATTTTGGAGGTCCCACCGGGATTTTATCTTTGTCCATCACCAGACAAAAGTCATCTTGGAGTCTGGCCCTGGCGGCCACTCCCTCCTTGGGGATCTCTAGGGGAGACACCCCTGGGATATTCCAGGGCCCCAGAGTTCCGTCCCTGCGGAGGAAGAGCGACTACCTGGCAGACATTCACCTGAAATTCCTCAGGGTCCTGGGCATCTCCGGAGGGAAGTCAGGTCTGGGGACCGGTCTATCCGGGGGCCTGAGTTGGGGAACCAGGCACGGTCATTGCAACTCTGACCAGGCAAGCCTACCGTGAGATGTCACTGGAGGCTCAGGTTGCCTCACTGGAGGCTCGGGTAATTTAGTTTTCGGTTGTTTTCCATAACCTAGGTGTGAGTGAGGGTGAGTGTGTATATATGTAGACCCATGGCTGGAAGGCTACGGGGCTTGTATGGGCCTCACCCGTGGTTCCACAGGGACATCATAAGGCATAACGGTGATTCATCTCAGGACTAAAAATTCTGAGGTGACCAGGCCTGGCGTTTATATGCGTACACCTTAGCCAAGACACTCTGAAACATCCCTCTGGGACATGGCCGGGCAGGCATCAGACTGGTCTCCCATCTGGGGGGCACCCATCTTTTGTCTGTCAATCCTGTATGTGGTTCTGCCTTTATTGTAAATTCACCAGTTTTGTTAGACTCCTGTTAGCTGACATACAGTGGTTTAGACCTGTTACTCTTGAGGTGGACGATATTCTCCATTGGCTAAGTGACCATTGACTTCTAGGAACTCTAATTGAGTTTACACCCCTGGAAATAATTCTGTTCTCTTTCCTTTCCTTCTTCTTATTCTATCATTGAGGCCTCATTCTTCCTTTTTTTCATGTCCGAGAGAAAATTCTGCCCCCGACGACTTGGGCGTAGTTTTTTTTTCTCTGTCTTAGGGAATCTAACTTTAAATAAGAAACTACCAGCCCTCTTTGCCCATTTAGAGTAAAAAAAGAAGTTATTGTCTCTTCTGTCAAAAGAGGCAGAGACAGACAGAGAGAAAGAGAGGAGAGAGGAGACAGAGACAGGGGGACAAAGAAAAGAGAGAGAAAGTAGACAGAGAAGAGAGGAGGAAGATAGGAGAGAGGAGGAAGAGAGAGAGGACAAAAAAGTAGGGGAGGGAAAGAGGAGAGAAGGAAGAGAGAAGAAAAAGAGAAAGTAGACAGAGAAGAGAGGGGAGGAGGAAGAGAGGAGAGAGGACAAGAAAGTAAGAGAGGTAAAGAAGACAGAGGAGATAAAAAAGAGAGAGAGAAGAGAAGGGAGGAGAAAAAGAGGAGAGAGGAGACAGAGAGAGGGAGGAGAGGGAGAGAGAAAGTCAGAGAAGGAGGGAAAGATAGAGAAAGTAGGGGAAAAAAGAGACAAAGAGAGGAGAGTAAAAAGAGAAAGAGATACGGAGAGAGGGATTTAATGCTTTTTAGGGTCCCTGTGTCAAGGCGGCCAAAAGCCGCAGGGGCTGGGACCTCGCAGCTGGCCCAGTGGCTGCAGCTCCAGCTCCGTTTTAAACTGACACAAAAAGCATTTTTTTTTTCCTGCTGACTGCCAGCCCCACCTGGCTTTCAGGCAGGCCACACCACCTCAGGGTGCAGCATTTGCAACTGCAAGGTTGTTGGTTCAAATCCTCAGTGAAACCAGTCTTAAATTAGTGAAATTTCTTTGGGGGAAATTCAAAAGCTAAAGGCAAAACCAACGGGGGTTGTCTAGCTCCCTGCCTTGTACCCACCTCCAATACATGACGGCCAACTTCAAGGTTGGGTTTTCAGGCCAATATGGGGTAAAATTAACCCTTGGAGAACTCCGCTCTTTATGTAAACTAGAATGGCCGTCTTTTGAAATTGGGTGGCCTGACACCGGGACCTATGACTCAAAAATATTACCCAGGCTGTATGGAAAATGGTCACAGGAACTCCTAGACACCCTGATCAGTTTCCATACATTGACCAATGGCTGGATTTAGTCCAACAACCCCCTCCATGACTAAAGCGCTGAATAAAATAGGCTAAACTTCAAGTCATGTTAGCCAGCCCAAAGAAAGCCCCTTCTAGGCCAGCCATTCTCCCCGCCCCAGCAGAGGATCAGGAATTACCTCCACTCTACTCAAGGCCCTCTGAACCAGGGCCTCAGCACCCCCCTGGACAGTACCAGTAACCAAACCTTGTCCCCCCTGCACAACCGCAGCGGGACTCCACACCCACCGCTGTCCTTCCTCTCCCAGAGGCGCCCCCAATAGGAGAAGATAATGGGGGTCACCCATTCTTTGTTCACATTCCCTTCTAGTAAAGTGACTTATATAACTGGAAGATGATAGAAATTAAAGAGAGGGCAGAAACACCAAGAGCTGGAACAAGCGTTATTAGAAGCAAGGGAAAAGCTGCCGGGCTGCACCCAAAATTGGAGCACAGCACCCATGGCAGGGCTAAGGGGATATTTTTGGCCTGCAAGCTGGCAGATGCCTCCAGTGTGAGGGGCTGTGCAGGAGGGAGGTGCTGGGGAACTGCTGAGTTTGATAGTTCCCGGGAGGGGTTCCTGCTGGGGAACTGCTAAGAGTTCCCGGGAGGGGGTTGTGCTGGGGAACTGCTAAGATGGCGAGAGGGACGGTTAGGGACCTGCCGAAATGGAAAGTTCCCTGGGAGGGGGTCGTGCTGGGAGGCTGGGAAACTTAAGGTGGTGGTGGGGTTTTACAATGGAGTAAGTTCTGTCAGAAAGCTCAACACCCTCCGTTCTCTGAGAAGCCTTAGGCTTTGACAGGGCTCTTAGAATCTGTACTCCAGATCATCGCCCCACTTGGGATGACTGCCAACAATGATTACTGATCCTGTTCACCACAGAGGAAAGAGGAAGAATTAGACAGGAAGCCCTGAAAGCCATCATAGGTCCAGGGAGAGGAACAGCGGGAAAAAACCGGGATTGAATTAAAAAGGTTTTTTCCCTCTATCCGACCCCAATGGGACCCCAACACCTTGGGGGTCACCAGACTCTGAACACTTTTCACCGGCATCTTTTAGAAGGGGTTAGGGGAGCGGCCCACATGCCTGCTAACCTCTCTGAGGTAGGGACTGTAACTCAGGGCCCGCAGGAGTCACTGGCTGCCTTCCTTGAGTGTCTACAAGACGCTTGTCGCACCTGCACTCCTATTGACTGTGAGGCTCCCGAAAATCAGTGGGCCAACAGTCTGGCTTTCATTTCCCAGTCAACTCCAGAAATTAAAACAAAAGTTACAGAAGTTGGAGGGATTCCAGGGAATAAATTTAGCCCAATTGCTGGAAATTGTCTAGAAGGTTGTTAATAACAGGGATACTCCTGGAGGCATACAAAACAAAAAAAGTTACTAAGGCAGTAATAAAAGCCCTTCAGGAGACAAGAGTCATTCCACGAGGGCAGGGGGCCTTGCAAAAGGGCCCCTGGGGTCCCCAGCCCCTGCTAGGAAGAAACCAATGTGCGTACTGTAAAGAAAAAAAAAATTAGAAAAAAGTAAGTGCCTTGGGAAAAAAAAAAAAAAAAAAAGAAGAGGACCACCCCAGTGGAAAAAACCAGGGGGAACCTTCATTTTAGAAGGTCAGGATTGACGGGGCCGGGGCTCTTATTTACTAAGCCCCCAGGAGCCCAGGGTCACTTTAAAAGTTGAGGACAAACCTGTCCGCTTCTTAGGCAACACTGGGGTGGCCCACTCGGTCCTTAGCCTCTGGGACCACTATCCAGTAAAAAACAATTATCCAGGGGACCACAGGAAAAATCACAACAAGCCCTTGGACCACCAATCGACTAGTTGATCTGGGGAATGGCACCATCACCCACTCCTTCTTAGTCATTCCAGAGTGTCCGTACCCATTCCTAGGACAGGACTTACTTCACGAACTTCGAGCAAATATTTCTTTCTGTGAGGGTCAGGCTTGCCTCTCAATTCCTCCTCTCTTGGCTTTAGGGCCACCTCAGCAAATCCTCATCACCTGTGCTCTGTCAGACGAGTATCTCTTGCAGGAAGCTTTAACCTCAGAGGCAGATCAACCACCAACATCAGACTTCCTCTGCCAGTTCCAAGAGAATGTACCCGGAGTGTGGGCCGAGACAATTCCCCAGGCTTGGCAAGTCCCCATACCCCAGTCATGGTCCAGCTATTGGCAATGGCAACTCCAGTCCAGGTACGACATTAACCCATGATCCAGGAAGCCAGACGGGGAATTGCTCCACATATAGCCAGACTCCTAAAAGGAGGGATCCTTACTACCTGTAAGTCCCCCTGGAATACACCATTGCTCCCCATCTTAAAACCAGGCACAAAGGACTATTGGCCTGTACAGGACTTAAGGGAGGTAAACAAATGAGTGGAAACTGGCCACCCTACGGTTCCAAATCCATACACCCTCCTAAGTCTCTTGGCCTGGAACACCACCATTACACTGTCCTAGATCTCAAGGATGCAGTCTTTTGCATCCCACTGGCCTCTGTTAGCCCGTATTTGCTTTTGAATGGACTGACCCCGATACTGGGGTCTCAGGGCAACTCACTTGGACAAGACTGCCTCAGGGGTTCAAAAACTCCCCCACTCTGTTTGATGAGGCACTTAGCCAAGATCTTGCTGCCTTCCGAACTGAGTTCCCTGAGTGTACCCTACTGAAATATGTGGATGACTTACTCTTGGCTACAAAAACCCAGGAGGCCTGTAAAGAGACCACCCAGTCATTATTAAAGACCCTACAGACTTTGGGTTACCGGGTCTCAGCTAAAAAGGCCGAACCCTGCCAACCGAAAGTTACTTACCTGGGCTATATCATAGAGAAGGGCAATCGGGCACTGGCACCCAGCTGAGTCCAAGCAGTGCTGCAAATACCCACCCCTACCACTAAATGCCAAGTTTGAGAATTCCTTGGGGCAGTAGGGTACTTGCAGGCTATGGGTTTTGGGATTCGTCAAGACAGCCAAGCCCCTGTATGCCTGCACTGGAGGAAATCAGGCCTTGACTTGGACATAACTAGAGCAATGGGCTTTTGACAAGCTCAAGACTGCCCTGACTGCGGCCCCAGCCTTGGCCTTACCAGGCATCTCTAAACTCTTCTGATTTTTTGTACATGAAAAACAGGGAGTCGCTAAGGGGGTGCTCGCCCAGACATTGGGACCATGGTCCTGGGCAGTCGCCTACCTTTCAAAAAGACTTGATCCCGTAGCCTCTGGGTGGTCAGCCTGTCCGAGGTAGGTGACAGCTACAGCCCTGCTAGTCAAGGAGGGGGACAAAGGAACCTTGGGGCAGGAGTTAAATTTAGTGGCACCCCACGCAGTGGAGTCACTACTCCGTGGAGCTCCAGGAAAATGGATGTCAAATGCCCGCATAATTCAATATCAGGCCTTACTTTTGGACCAGCCCCGCATAAAGTTTTTAAAGGCTACAGTTTTAAACCCCACCACGCTGCTACCAGACAGCGAGCCAGAGGAGCCCATACACGACTGCTAACAGACGATGGACGTCCTCCACGCTGCTCGACCGGACCTCACCGACGTCCCCCTGCAGAACCCAGAGGAGGTACTGTATATGGATGTCAGCAGTTTCATGGTCGACGGAGTCAGGTATGCCAGGGCAGCTGTAGTCACCCCAGAGCGGGTTGTCTGGGCCCAGGCTCTTCCACGTGGTACCTCGGCCCGGAAGGCAGAACTCATAGCTCTGACAAAGGCCTTAGACTGGGTGGAGGGAAAAACTGTCAACATCTACATGGATGGCCGGTGTGCCTTTGCTATGGCTCATGTACATGGAGCCACTTATAAAGAAAGAGGACTACTTACCTCAGAGGGAAAAACCATCAAAAATAAAGAACTCCTAGCCCTACTAGAGGCTATATGGAAGCCCAAGGTGGTGGCATTAATACACTGCAAAGGACACCAGAAGGGAGATTCACCAGAGGAGAGGGGAAACAGGGCGGCTGACCTACAAGCCAGGCAGGCAGCCTTGGGACCAGTAAAACCTCTGACTCTTCTTGTGACTCTGCCGGCCCCAACCTTGCCCCCCACCCCTACGTACTCACCTGATGAAGAAAACTTGGCTAAAGAACAAGGAGGCATGCAAGATTCCACAGGATGGTGGATTCCACCGGACACAAGGATTGTGGTCCCTGAGGTTCTAGGACAGGCCCTAGTCAAGGACACACACCAGGCCACTCACTTAGGACAGACCAAAGTAACTGAGCTTAGTTTGGCTAAAAGCCAAATACTACATTCCCCACTTACATGAACTTATCAAGAAAATTACTACCCAGTGTGATGTATGTGCCCGAGAAAATCCGGAGGGAACAGGTCTAGCCAGGTAGGAGTAAGACTCAGAGGCACCAGCCCTGGGGAGCACTAGGATTTCACAGAAATAAACCCCCAGCAAATGGCTATAAATACCTCCTGAAGTTTATAGATACTGTCTCTGGATGGGTCGAGGCCTTCCCCACTAGGTCCGAGACTGCTTTGGTGGTCACAAAAAAACTATTGCAGGATGTTGTTCCTTGGTTCGGCCTCCCTCTAACGCTGGGGTCAGACAATGGGCCCGCCTTTACTGCACAAATTCCTCAGGGCCTAGCCAAGGCCCTGGGTTTATCCTGGAAATTACACTGTGCCTGTTGTCCCCAGAGTTCAGGGCAAGTCGAACGAATGAACCGGACCTTAAAAGAAACCCTGACAAAGTTTATCTTAGAAACCGGTGAGAACTGGGTTGCCTGCTTCCTTTTGTCCTTCTCCACGTCTGATGTACGCCCTATCAGAAAGGCTTCTCCCCTTTTGAAATCATGTTCGGCAGGCCCCCTCCCTTACTCCCCAGACCCACGGATACCGTACATCCTGAAGTCCATAACTATACACTCCTTAAGTCCTTACAGGCGCTCCAGTCTGTTCAATCCCAGGTACACCAGCTCATTAAGGATACCCGTCCCACCCCATCAGACCTCGCAGACCAGCCGAGACATCCCTTCCAGCCCGGAGACTCTGTCCTTGTTAAAAGATTCGCAACCTCCTGCCTCACCGCACCACCCCCCCTTAAAAGGGATCCTACACGGTTATCCTGACCACACCCACCGCACTCAAGGTGAACAGACTAATGGCCTAAATTCATCACGCCCACATCAAGACTGCCCACCGGAAGAACAGTGGAGCATCAACCATTCATCCCCTAATTCACTAAAGATAAAACTTGTGCACTTTCGCGGTCACCACCGTCACCACCCTAATCCGTGCTGTAAATCCCTATAGCAAATCCCCCTGAGAACAAACAAACTATACTAACCTACTAGAGGGATTAATGATTTAATTTGTGTAGATAAAACAAGGGGGGAATGTGACATGGTAAAAGCCCCATAAAACTGCATACCTCAACCATACCTCGGCTTTCTGTTGAAACTGCTCTCTGTAACCTCAAATGTGACAGGCAAGCAGTCCAAACCCATGCCATCTTGGATCCTGCGACTTGTAATAAGTAACTAAGATCTATAATTTCCAGCCTACCCTGACAATGTGTAAACTAATGCTTATCTTGACTTCTGTAAACCACTTAACTACCAATCAAAATATCCAAAGTCCCCTGGCCGTCAGACTATCCGGAGCCCCTCACCCTTATCTCCGCCCAGGAGGTGATTTACAGAATCCACTTGCCCTCGGAATGTCTGAAGCCCCTCACCCCCACCCCTCAGCCTTACCTCTGAGGTGGTTTACGGGCATAAAAGGTCTTGACATCCTCCTTTTGGGGCCACGGGTTGGAGAGATGCGAGTCCTCTGTGGCTGCCAGCAATAAAGACCCTGCAATTTGGCATAGTTTTGTCTTGGTGTTGAGTTTCTATGCTTGCTCCAGTACAACACCTTGACCTTGCTCCCCACCATGTCCTGGGAGCCCACAAGCAGGGGCCAAAGGTGAAGCCGGGACTTGTGGGACCGGCCGGGAGCGTTGGGTTCATTTGTGCAGGGTTGGCAGGGGCTACCATACCACTTGCACCTCACCCTCTGCCGCTGAGAGGAGACGCAGAGAAGGGGCAGGTCGGGGCTGCACACTCAGCAGAGCCAGGAACAGGTGGGAGTTATGCCCCTCCCGAGTTGGCAGGGTGAGAGCTCCCCAGGCGCAGCTGCAGCCGCCCAGGTCACCACCACCAGGTGCCTGGACCTCCTGGTACTCTCAGGGTGGGAGGGCCTGAAGGAGGGCCTGAAGGTTTGGACCGGGCTGCCTGACTGCAAATGCACCAATGGGCACACACCTCCTTCCCTCTGAAGTCAGTAAAAGCCCCAGGCTCAGCCAGAGCAGGGTTGAGGATGGAGGGCCGACAGGATGACCAGCTGCAGAGAGCAGCTACCCACTCTGCTGAGAGCAGAACACTGGAAAGGACACCTGCCTACAGAGAGAGCTACCCCCTGCCAGGCTCCTCTGAGCTGTTCTAACACTCAGTTAAGCTCCTCTTTGTCATGCTCACCTTCAACTTGTCTGCCTATCTGGAGGTAGGACTGAAGAGCTCTAGCAAAGACCACAGGTTTCTGGCCAGAAAAGCAACACCCCAAAGTTCCTGTAACACTTCTTGATGTAACAACAATAACATGTGCATAACTTCATCCCAAGAAAGACACATGAGACGCTGGGAATGTGCTCATCTCTGGGAGGGAACCTGGGCACATGGGGTCTTGGAAGGGAGGTAATTTTTCTCTGTAAACCCTTTGAAATATCTTGAAGCTTCTTTTTATTTTATTTTGAGATGGAGTCTTGCTCTGTCACCCAGACTGGAGTGCAATGGCATGATCTTGGCTCACTGCAACTTCCACCTCCTGGGTTCTAGCACTTCTCCTGCCTCGGCATCCCAAGTAGCTGGGATTGCAGGCACCCGCCACCATGCCCAGCTATTTTTATTGTATTTTTTTATTTTTTAGTGGAGATAGGGTTTTGCTATGTTGACCAGGCTGCTCTCGTGACCTCAGGTGATCCACCCGCCTCAGCCTCCCAAAGTGGTGAAATTACAGGTATGAGCCATTGTGCCCAGCTGAAGGTTCTTTTTAAAACATGCTACCTGGGGTGGGTGAGGTGGCTCAAAAATCTCAGCATTTTGGGAGGCTGGGGCTGGTGGATCGCTTGAGCCCAGGACTTGAAGACCAGCCTGGGCAACATGGTGATAGTCTGTGTTTACCACACAGGCACACGCAATGAAAAAAAAAATTAGCTTAGTGTGGTGGCACACACCTGTAGTCCCAGCTACTCGGGAGGCTGAGGTGGGAGGAGAGCTTGAGCCCTGGAGGTGGAGGTTGCAGTGAACATAGGTCGCGCCACTGCACTCCAGCTTGGGCGACAGAGCCAGACCCTGTCTCAAAAACAAAAGAAAACATGGTACATGAAAAGTCCCTCTCATTAGCAAGGCCCTCCCCAGTGGCTCTCCAGTTTACCCACAAGTGACCATGCAACGGGGTCCAGGCTCAGGCCCTCCTCAGGTCGTTCCTCCAGCATGCCCAGGTGCTCACACCTCAGAGCCTCTGTATGGCTGCTTCCCTGCCTGGAAACTCATCTCCAGGAGTTTCTCCTGGGGTTCCCACCAGAGGCTCTCCCTGGACTGCTCACCTCCTGTGGCATCCACAGCCCTCCTCTACCCTGCTTCACGTTGTTCACAACCCTTTTACTAACATTTAAAAATATATTCTATTGCTTATAGTCCCTCTTTTTTTCTAGAATACAAGTTTTATGTAGACAAGGACAAATATTTTATTTTATAATTTTTAATTTTTGTTTTTGAGATGCGTTATTGCTCTATCTCCCAGATTGGAGTGCAGTGGCATGATCTCCACTCACCGGAACCTCCTCCTCCCCAAGTTCAAGCAATTCTCCTGCCTCAGCCTCCCGGGCAGCTGGGATTATAGGCACCTGCCACCATGCCTGGCTAATTTTTGTAGAGACAGGTTTTTATCATGTTGGGCAGGTAATCTGCCCGCCTTGGCCTCCCAAAATGCTGGGATTACAGGCATGAGCCACTGCACGTGGCCAGGACAAATATTTTAATTGCACATGTATTTCTGTTGTCCTGAATAGTGCCTGATTGCTACATTTGTTGAGTGAATGAATGAATGGATGCCCACACAGACTGACACACCCCAGCACAGAAACAAAGATGCTGCCACACACATGAACATGTTCTTACACAGATACTCGCCACACAATGACACTCACACCCAGAGCCCACACACACTGCCACGTTCTCATACAGATATTCTTGAGGCTTAATTTTTATTCAACATGATGTTGTGAACATTTCTCTTGTGACTCTGTATTATTAGCTTTTAAATTTTCTCCAAATTATTGTAAAAAGTTTCAGAGTCTTAAAGTTTGAAAGAATATAATGGTCACCCTAGAGCTAATGTATGTAATAAATTATGTTTTCTTTTCTTTTTTCTTCTACTTCTTTTTTTTTTTTTTTTTTTTGAGACAGAGTCTTGCTCTGTTGCCCAGGCTTGGTGCAATCTTGGCTCACTGCAACCTCCACCTCCCAGCTCAAGCGATTCTTGCCTCAGCCTCCAAAGTAGCTAGGAGTTGCAGGCACCCGCCACCATGTCTGGCTAATTTTTCTGTTTTTAGTAGAGATGGGGTCTCTCCATGTTGGCCAGGCTGGTCTTGAACTCCTGGCCTCAAGTGATCCATCCACCTTGGCTTCCAAAAGTGCTGGGATTACAAGCATGAGCAACCATGCCCAACCCATAAATTATGTTTCTACAATTTTTCTGAAATGCCTGAAAATCATCAGTGAACAGCATGACCCTAATTCCTAATCATTTGTCAATAGCATGACCCTCTACCTCTTAAAAATAACATCTTTTGGCCTGGCGTGGTGGCTTACGCCTGTAATCCCAGAACTTTGGGAGGCCAAGGTGGGTGGATTAGGAGGTCAGGGTATCGAGACCATCCTAGCTAACATGGTGAAACCCTGTTTCTACTAAAAATACAAAAAATTATCCAGGCCTGGTGCCATGCACCTGTAGTCCTGGCTACTCGGGAGGCTGAGGCAAGAGAATAGCTTGAACCAGGGAGGTAGAGGTTGCAGTGAGCCAAGATCGCACCATTGCACTCCAGCCTGGGTGACAGAGCAAGACTCGGCCTCAAAAAAAACTTTCTTCAAACAATAATATTATTACATGAAAGAAAAGTACTACAATTCCTTAATAGTATAAAATATTACAGTAATACAAAATTGTCTTAAATATTTCCCAAATGTCTTTTGTGTGGAGGTGAGCAGAGCTCAGGAGCTCCAGCCCTCTGTGAGATTCCTGTCTTCCCGGCAACTTCTCTCTCTCACCCACTGATAACACATACTGGAAAACTAAAAAGTAGAAATATTTGTTTTCTCATCCCTATTGCTGTTTTTTGTTTTGTTTTGTTTTGTTTTTGAGATGGAGTCTGACTCTGTCACCAGGCCGGAGTGCACTGGCGCAATCCCAGCTCACTGCAATCTCTGCCTCCCAGGTTCAAGTGATTCTCCTGCCTCAGTCTCCTGAGTAGCTGTGACGACAGGTGTGTGCCACCTAGCCCAGTTAGTTTTTGTATTTTTAGTAGAGATGAGGTTTCACCATGCTGACCTGGATGGTCTTGATCTCTTGACCTCGTTATCCATTTGCCCTGGGATCCCAAAGTGTTAGGGTTACAGGCATGAGGACTGCTCCTGGCTCTCATCCTTATTTCTTAGTCTTTTGAAAACCCTCTTTACTCAGCTTTCCCTTACTTGGGAACAAAATGTTTTTTTTTTTTTTTGAGATGGACTTTTGCTTTTCTTGTCCAGGCTGGAATGCAATGGCGGGATCTGAGCTCACTGCAACCTCTGTCTCCCGGGTTCAAGTGATTCTGCTGCCTCAGCCTCCGGAATAGCTTGGATTACAGGCATCTGCCATCATGCCTGCCTACTTTTTTTTTTTTTTTTTTTTTTTTTTTTTTTTAGTAGAAATGGGGTTTTTCCATGTTGGTCTTGCTGGTCTCGAGCTCCTGACCTCAGGTGGTCCACCTGCCTTGGCCTCCCAGAATGCTGGGATTACAGGTGTGAACCACCATGCCCGGCCTACATTTCTTAAAAAGACATGTATTTGGGATCAAAATTTAACAAAACATAATTTTTACTACTCCATCAAAAATATTCTTAAGCAGAATTGCAATGTGGTCCCACTGCTTTCATTTTTGTGAAATTGTGAAGGTGCTGGATGTGTTAGCTACTGTGGCATTTGCACCATCCATGGAAATGTCAACAAAAGGTAACAGGTAGATTGCGTCCCGGTCTTATTGTGAAAACAGTTTTCTCTCCTGGATCCTCTGAAAGGCACTGGAGAATCTCAGTAATCTACAGCCACACTTTGAGAACTGCAAAAATTAACTAAGTTTCCTAGTGGGATACAGCTCCTAGTACCTTTAGATTCAGCTCTTTCTCACTTTCCCTCATTCTTCCAACTGGTAATTATATCAATGTTCAAATGAGCAAAAAAGGTGAAAGAATAGTGGAATGAAGTCTAACAGTTGTCATTGTGCCATGTTTGCTTAATGTCTCTTTAGATATGTGGAAGCAGGGCGTGATGATGGACAGTGGAGACTCAGAGGGGCTGAGGTAGATGAGCGGGGTGGATATGGGAGGTTGCTTGGTGGACACAGCAGTGCTTGGTGGATTCTTTGCTCCTGTGATGGATGCACTGAAGGCCCTGACTTCACCACAGTGCAAAACATCAACACAGCAAAATTCACTCGTGCCTCGTGAACATATAAATATTTTCAATATGCAATTTTGTTAAATAACAAATAAATAAATAAAGGCTGAGCATGGTGGCTCACACCTGTATTCTCAGCACTTTGTGAGGCCAGGTGGGAGGATCGCTTGAGGCCAGGAGTTGGAGGCCAGTCCAGGCAATACAGCAAGATCCCATCTCAAATATAATCATAAAAATAAAAAATATATATTTTGAAATACATAAAGATATATGTATCTTTTGTTGTTGTTGTTTTTTGTGAGATGCCCAGGCTGCAGTGCAATGGGTACGACCTTGGCTCACTGCAACCTTGGCCTCCAGGGTTCAAGCTAATCTCCTGCCTCAGCCTCCTGAGTAGCTGGGATTACAGGCACCCACCATCATGCCCGACCTGTTTTTGTATTTTTGTAGAGATGGGGTTTCACCATGTTGACCAGGCTGGTCTCTGGTCTCGAACTCCTAACCTCAGGTGATCCACCAGCCTCAGCCTCCCAAATTGCTGGGATTACAGTCATGAGCCACCACACCTAGCTATATATATATATATATATATATATATATATATTCAGCTTGATGTGTTTGTATAGTGTGTGTATGTGAGTTTGTGTGTGTGTGTGTGTGTATGAAGAGAGACAGAATGAAGAGATTTAGATTTTTGACTGAGCCATTGTAAAGTAACTTGCTAGACCTATGGTACTTCAGCACTAAACACTTCATTGTGCATCTCCTAAGAGTAAAACCTACATTGTCACACCAAAGAAAACATACAATAATTCCGTAATATTATCTAAAGCCGTTTTGTATTCAAATATCTTCACTTTTTCAATTCTTTGTATGCATTTAATAACTTGGTTTCATAAAATATCTACTCATTGGCTTTGATTATGTGTCCTTTAGTTACCTATAATCTACAACAATCCACGAATCTTTTTTCTTTTAGAACAGTATTGCTTACTGCAGGCCAGATACCTTTAGAATGCTCTCCATGCTGAATTTATTATGTGATTTCCCCTGATGCCTTTTACTTTGCTCCTCTGTCTGCTGTGTTTCCTAAAGATGGAAGCAGATCTGGGTTAAACATTTGGTAACAATGTTTACTGGGTTAAACATTTGGCAACAATGTTTACCTAAAGCAGGGGCTGTGACCTGCACTTTCATGACACTGGGAGACACACAAGGCTCTTGGGGCTCTTTCTGACCCCACAATAACCAAATTCATTCTGATTTCCCAGAGATGCGTACCCCTGGGCTGTGAATGCAGTGGGTACGAGTGTGATTTTCTGGCAACACGAGGTCCTGCCACTCTCCCCATTCCTCACGTGCTTCAGTCCTCCATATCTGAGGCTCTGGTCTCCAGACCTGCAGCCATGGGGCCAGGCCCAGCCAGGCCTGAACTCTCTTTGTCTCTTTCCCAGCCCCACTCCGCTGCGTGTCTGTTTCCTCATCCTTTCCGCTGTTCAAGCGCAGCTCCTGAGTGTCTCTACCTCTCCAACCAGTGTCCTCATCCAGGGGAGATTTTCCCAGCAGGACACAGGAGCTATGTCAGGAGAAATGCTTTGTTGTTGTAACTGGAGTGAGGAGGAGGTGCTGCCAGCGTCTTGTGGGGAATGGCCAGGGATGCTGCCGAGCATCCTGCAGTGCACAAGTCACCCAATCACCCATTCAACAGAGTTACCCAGCCCAAGTACCAAGAATGCCAAGGGTGAGGAGGCCTGCCAGGACTCTCTCTTCCCGGAGTACACACTTCCTTGAACTCCAGCAAAGGACAGAAACAAAGGCCACTGAGAGATGCCCTGAAGGACATGTGTGGCTTCACCCCAGCCATCCCTCCCTTCCCCAGAGTTCGGTCTCTAAGTCTGCAGTGCTTAGGCCCTTAGCTGGGAGCGTGAAACCGATTCCTCCATGACACTGCATGGAAAAGTGATGTTACATGCACATGTAACTTCATTCCCAGACGTCAGACTTTGGTATTTATCATATCAGCCAGGGGTCCAAGACACAACTGTTCTTCCGACAGGCCATGACCCTCTGTGCTAGAGAGAGGGTAGAGACTGAGGGAGGCCCTCACTCCAAATCCTCTACCACTGCTACTGAAATACTAGAGGTATGAGGAGGCTCACACCTGTAATCCCAGCACTTTGGAAGGCCGAGGCAGGTGGATTACCTGAGGTGGGAGTTTGATACCAGCCTGACCAACATGGAGAAACCCTGTCTCTACTAAAAATACAAAATTAGTGGGGCATGGTGGTGCATATCTATAGTCGCAGCTACTTGGGAGACTGAGGCAGGAGAATCGCTTGAACCCGGGAGGTGGAGGTTGCAGTGAGCTGAGATTGCACCATTGCACTCCAGCCTGGGCAATAAGAGTGAAACTTGTCTCAAAAAAAAAAAAAAAAAAAAAAAGAGGTAATAGGCAGTGCACCCCCTCTAAGGACCTGGCAGAAAAGCAGTATCTCCACAATGTCAAATTCTATAGAAAAAAATACCATTTTGGCAAAATATCCAAGTCCCATTTCTAAACCCCAGGCAGCAGCTTAAATACAAACAATATCAAAAACTTAAAAGCTTAGTGAAGCTAAAATCATTGAAGCTGGCCGCAGTGGTTTGCGGGAGCAGTAGTTAGAGAGAAGGACAACTCAATGTAGAACTGCAGGAGAAAAGGTCCATCATGTGGTTCCCTGAAGGAAACCTTTCCTTTCAGCAGGAAATTGTGAGGATATTTTTTTTGGGGGAAAAAAGTAGAATCTTCTTAAACTTCTGAGGTTTACACTTACCACTTACTCATTGACTTTGTAGATGTCAACTTCACTATGAACATCCTGCAGTTCACTTTTTTACTCTAAGTGGAGAGAATCTGAACTTGTTTCTGAAGCAGGAAACCAGGAACTGGTTATGTGAGCATCACTGCACTCTGCACTCTCTAAGCATAATAGGATGTGAGCCAACAGAATTTGTAGCAAGGAAAAGAGTAAGCCCTCCATTTCAGCCTATGTTTCAGCTTGTCTAGTAATGATCTAATCTTGTGTCACTCTTAACATTTTAAAGTTTACTTTTATTGATATTGATTTTATAAGAATTCATGTATTTTCTACAAAATTAGCTGAGTATGGTGGCACATGCCTATCATCCCAGCTATTCAGGAGGCCGAGGCAGGAGAATCTCTTGAACCTGGGAGGCGGAGATTGCGGTGAGCCAAGATCATACCATTGCACTCCAGCCTGGGCAACAAGAGCAAAACAACATCTCAAAAACAAAACAAAACAAACAAACAAACAAAAAAACAAACAATTCATGTATTTTCTTTTTCTTTTTTTTTTTTTTTTTGAGATGGATTTTCCCCCTGTCACTGTACTCCTGGAGTGCAGTGGAGTGATCTTGGCTTACTGCAACATTCGCTTCCTGGGTTCAAGCGATGCTCCTGCCTCAGCCTCCTGAGTAGCTGAGATTACAGGTGCTCACCACCATGCCCTGATAATTTTTGTGTTCTTAGTAGAGACAGGGTTTCACCATGTTGGTCAGGCTGGTCTCGAATTCCTGACCTTGTGATCCACCCACCTTGGACTCCCAAAGTACTGGGATTATAGATGTGAGCCACCTCATCTGGACAGAATTCATGTATTTTCATTTCTGCTGGCTTTGTCACTGGAAGTCTCCTCAAAACAACTGTGGAGTAAAGAAAAGTGAAAAAATGCGTGGGGCTCCATGTACTAGTGCTCATTGCATCTTACAAATGTGTCAGCCCCACTTCAGCAGATGGTGCTTCAACAAATGGTGCTGAGGAACTGGATATCCGCACGTAAAAGAATGATGTTGGACAAAGTTCACAGCCTTCCCTACACCATACTCAAAAATTCACTCAGAATCAATCAAACAACTAAGCTTAAGTAAGAGTCAAACCTGTAAAACCCTTAGAAGAAGACATTAAGGAGAGTTTTGTGGACATTGGATTCGGTAGTAGATTCTTGGCTGGATGACCTAAAGCACAAGCAATAAAAGAAAAATGATAGGCTGGGCTCAGTGGCTCATGCCTGTAATCCCAGCACTTTGGGAGGCTGAGTCAGGCAGATCACAAGGTCAGGAGTTCGAGACTAGCCTGACCAACATGGTGAGACTCTGTCTCTACTAAAAATACAAAAATCAGCCAGGCACGGTGGTGCAGGCCTGTAATCCCAGTACTCAGGATGCTGAGGCAGGAGAATCACTTAAACCTGGGAGGCGGAGCTGAGATCACACCACTGCACTCTAGCCTGGGTGACAGAGCAGGATGCCATCTCAAAAAAAAAAAAAAAAAAGAAAAAAAAAGAAAAAGAAAAATGAAAAATGAATCTTCATCAAAATTTAAAAACTGTTTTTGCATCAGAGGACATTAGTAAGAGAGTGGAAAGAAAATGCATAGAATGGGAAGAGTTCCACCTTTTGGCTATTGAGAATAATGCTGCCATGAGCCCGAGTGTACAAATCTCTGTTTGAGTTCCTGAGTACCTGCTTTCAATTATTTTTGCATCCACTTTGTGTCTGTTTCCTCATCCCAATTATATATCTGATGAGGAATTAGTATTCAAAATACATAAAAACTACAACTCATCAATTAAAAAAAAACCCATTCAAAAATGGGTAATGGACATGAAGAGACAAGTCACCAAAGAAGAAACACAAATGGCCAACAGACTCATGAAACGTGCTCGGCTTCACTAGGCTGACTGTTGGTGAGGAGGTGAAGAAACTGAATCCTTGTACACTGCTGGTGGGAATGTACAATGTTGCAGCCAACATGGAAAACCGTATAGTAATTCCTCCAGAAAGTAACAATGGGATTACCATGTGATCCAGCAATTCCACTTCTGGTCATATACCAAAAAGAACTGAAAGGAGGTACTCAGGTTCTCAAACAGATATTTGTACACTCGGGCTCATAGCAGCATTGTTTTCAATAGCCAAAAGGTGGAAGCAAGCCAAATGTCCATAAATGGATGAATGGATCAAAAAATATGGTATATACACATGGACTTACTCAGCCTTAAAATGAGTAAAATTCTGACACATGCCACGACACGGATGAATCTTGAAAACATTATGATCAGTGAAATAAGCCAGAAACACAAGGACAAATATTATATGATTTCACTTACATAGAATAGGCAAATTCATAGAAACAGAAAGTAAATGGAAGTTACCAGGGGCTGAGGGTGGGAAGAATGTAGAGATATTTTTAATGGGTACAGAGTTTCTTCTTGGGATGATGACAAAGTTCTGGAAATGGATATTTGTGGTGTTGGCTTTAGAACACTTACAACGTTGTGCTTTGTAAACACACTTACAAAAATGTGCTTAACGGCAATGAATTGTACCCTCAAAAATGATTAAAAAGTAAATTTTGTGCTGTGTATGTTTAACCAAAATTAAAAACAAATATGAACAGTAAACTCAATCACTTCTCATTCCTCTATGGCCTCCACCCCAGAACCATCCTCCCTAGGATAGTAAACTGGAAGGGCCTTCCAGCTGGGCTGCCTGCTGCCTCTTACACAGCTGTCATTACCCACACAACAAAGGCACAGTGAGCCTATCAAATGGGAATTAGAGCACATGCTCACCACCACATCCCACAGACACTCCAGCTTCTTCCCTTCTTAGCACAATGAAACTCCAATCTCTCACCATTTCCTACAAGCCCTCAACACAGGGCCCCTCTGGCAACTCTGGCCTCATCCCACCCCTCTCAGCAACAGCTCACTCGTCTCCATTCACAGAAGCCTCTTGTCACTGCTCTGTCCTGTCCCTGCCACCTGACCCTGCTGTGACTCCCACATGTACCTGCTCCCCAGGAATCCACGTGGCTCACTCCTCACACGATTCAGGTCTCTGCTCAAATAACCAGTGATCAAGTTCTCAGAAACATCTTGTTCAATGACCTTGTCTAAACTATATCCCCTGCTATCCCACCACCACCAATCTTCTGGCCTAGGCATATCTTTCTCCATGGCAATTATCAGTAATACTAGATTTTATTTGGTTACTGGCCATTGGTGCATCAGGGCTCCACAAAGAGACACAACCAACTGGATAGGTAGATAGATAGACCATAGAGAGAAGAGAGAGTATTTATTATTGGAACTGAATTACACAATTATGGAGGCTGTGAAGTCCCGTCATAAGCCATCGGGAACCTGAAGAACCAGGGAAGGCAGTAGCATAGTTAGAGGGTAAGAAGGCCCCGTGGTGCAGGTTTCAGAGTCCGAAACCATAGAACCTGGAGTTCTGATGTCCAAGAGCAGGAGAAGAAGGGTGTCCCAGCTCCAGAGTGAAAGAGTCAATGAGACTTACCTCTGCTTTTTTGTTCTATTTGCAACCCCAGGTGATTGGATGATGCCTTCCTACATTGAGAGAGGATCTTCCCCACTCAGTCCACCAACTCACACATCAATCTCCTCCAGAAGCACCCTTACAGATGCACCAATCAATAATGTATTACCAATTATCTACATATCCCTTAATCTAGTCAAGTTGATACCAAAAATTA
This sequence comes from Sapajus apella, assembly GCF_009761245.1. NCBI lineage: Eukaryota > Metazoa > Chordata > Mammalia > Primates > Cebidae > Sapajus > Sapajus apella. The sequence continues at coordinate 289,467 of NW_022437128.1, read as the reverse complement.
ACCATCACAGTTAGTATCATATATGTTCTTTGAGCAAGAAATCTTGTCCCTATATCCCCAATGTCATCATTAGTAAAGAATTAGGGTTCAATAGTACTTATTTATTAAATTAATGAACAGGTCAGCACAATGATTTAGAGACGAGTTTGGCAATGTGTATGAAAAGGCTTCAATATGTTCAGTCTTTGGCCTAATATTTATCATTTGAGTCATCTATGAATATTTTCAAATCTCAAACAAAGAAGAACCTTTATGTACAAATATGCTCTCAAAACATTGTTTACAACAAAGCGCGATGAAAGCAGATGGATCCAACAGAAGTTGAGTTATGTCTCCTTGTTTGAAGTGAGATGTAGCTTGTGAAAGTGTTCAAACTATATGCAGACTTTATAACATGAAAACTACTTGTGTAATAATACACTCAACAAGAATCATTCAAGACAACCCATAATAACACATGAATGCAACTTTGTAAATTGAAAGCATATATAAAAATATGAGGATGAAACTCTGATTTTTTAATCTTGCCCAAATTCCTATCTAAGGGGTCTGGGGAGTCAGGGCCTACAAACCATACAACCTTATCAGATGGGTTTTATTTAACCCTATATATTGTGACTTAGTTTCTAACCTGCCTCTGGCATAATATTGTGAGACAAGGAAGAAAATAAAATTTTTTTAACCTCAAAACATGTTCCTTTGTCACATTTTGAAATGGCTCTGCAAGCTGTCCTTTGTGGGAGAAAATTCACATCTGCAAAGAATCCCTATTAACATAGCTAGACCGGCTGGGCATCATGACTGATGCCTGTAATCCCAGCACTTTGGGAGGGAGAGGCAGGTGGATCACCTGAGGTCAGGAGTTCAAGACCAGCCTGAGCAACATGGTGAAACCCCATCTCTGCAAAAATACGAAAATTAGCTGGGCATGATTGCAGGTGTCTGTAATCCCAGCTACTTGGGAGGCTGAGGCAGGAGAGTTGCTCGCACCCTTGAGGCGGAGGTTGCAGTGAGACGATATCGTGCCGTTTTACTCCAGCCTGGGTGAGACACTCAAAAAAACAAAAAGCAACAAAAAAACAAACAAAACATAGTTAGATTATTTCCTTCCAGACCCCTCCAATTCTGAATAGATTAACTGAGAGTCTAGCATCTTTTAAAATGTCTGAATAGGAAACATTTGCCATTTATTGTCTCTAAGAGCAGCAGCTGTGAGACTTCAAAAGAACCTTGGTCTCTACAATCTTTTATATAACTTGAACATTTCCTGTCTTTTTTTTTTCTTAAATTTGAGATGGAGTCTTGTTCTGCCACCCAGGCTGGAGTGCAGTGGTGCCATCTTGGCTCACTGCAACCTCTACCTCCAGGGTTCAAGCGATTCTCCTGCCTCAGCCTTCCTGGGATTACAGGGATGCACCACCATGCCCAGCTAATTTTTGTATGTTTGTAGAGATGCAGTTTCACCATGTTGGCCAGGCTGTTTTCAAACTCCTGACCTCAAGTAATCCTCCCACCTCAGCCTCACAAAGTGCTGGGATTATAGACATGAGCCACCACACCGGCTTGAACATTTCCTTTCTATTGATCGAAGGTCCTTAGCAAAAACTCAATTGTCTACCAGAAAGTGTTCAAATTTTCCTATAATCTGGAAGCCCACTCCCCACTTGCTTTAAGTGATCTCATCTTTCTGGAACAAACCAGTGTATCCCTTAAATATATTTGATTGATGTCTCATGCCTCCCTAAAATGTATAAAACCAAACTGCACAGCAACCACCTTGGACACATATTCTCAGGACCTCCTGAGGGCTGTGTCATGGGCCAAGGCCACTCATATTTGGCTCAGAATAAATATCTTTAAATATTTTCCAGAGTTTGACTCTTTTTGTCAACACGTGTATATACATAGAAAACCACAGAATGAAAATCAGCACCACTGTATAGGACAGCTCCAGGGACCACCACTCACCCTGCAGTCTAAGGAAGTTCAGTAACGTGGTTGCTGGGATTTTCTAAGTGGAGATTTAAGTGGTATTTGTAACTTTCTTCTCACCATTTTCAGGTCTTCTGTGACCAAATAGATTCTGAGTCTTATACTCTAAATATCATATATTTTCAACATTCAAAATAAAATACTCGAAGTAAAATAACAATAAGTGGCCAGGGGCTGTGATGCGTGGCTGTAGTCCAAGCTATTTGGGAGGCTGAGGCAGGAATATGGTTTCCGCCAGGAGTTTGAAGCTGCAGGATGTTATGATCGTGCCTGTGAATAGCGACTGCTCTCCAGCCTGGACAGTATAGCAAGGCCCATCTGTAAAGTACTAATCACAATAAAAGCAAGTCCAGATCTCCTTCCTACACCTTCCTAAAGCAGATTTCTCATTTGCATTACACAGGGCAGAAATGCCTATTGATGAGTCCTTCAGAGAGAAAAAATGAATTCTCCCTCCACATGCCATGATCCACCGTTCCCTTATGGAGTTCAGCTGAGCAATCAATGCAACGCTAAGAATGCCATCAACTTATAGATTACTATTTAAATATATATAATTCCCACCATACCTGAGAGAGGGAGCTGGATCCTTCCCTCCCACAGATGAAAAGCTGAGTCACTGAGAACCTGAAGAGTTGGTCTGGGATTGCTGAAAATGTTGGCCTTGAGACTTAGGGGACACTCAGCCTCCTGCAGGTCCACCTGGGCATAAACCACATCAATGGAGACTCCACAACAGCAGAAGGAGCAACTGAGACCCAGGAACGTTCCCACTTGTAGAGAGTCCACACCCAGTGGAATGCAGCTGAAGGATGGGCCAAGATTAGAGTCCAGCTTTTTCCTTCAGCTGGGGAGGAAGTTGAGGGGGTCAGTCAGCTGCATGTGACATGTATGGTGGAACCTAGAGCTATTGTTAGTTCCTCTGCTGAGAACTTTACCCTACAGAGAAAAAACTCTACACTCACTGGTAAGCAGTTCTCTCCAGAATTGCAGATTCTTTTTATAAATGCAAAAAAGCAGATTCTTTCTAGAAATGCAGAAAAGCATATTCTTTTTAGAAATGCAAACATGACTTCCCTAACATTAATGTCAACTATTGGCCCTCTTACTAATCATCTTAATTAAGTAATCTCCTAACTCCCACTGAAATTAGCCCCAGAGTTGCATCTGAGCATTTGGATCCAAGACAGGAAGTCATTTTGAGGTTTGGACCTGGCTGATCTGGGACTGTCTTCTAAAAGGAGGCTTTTTACTTGCAGAGGAGCAAGCGTGGGCACTGTTTGGAGGAGAAAAGACAGAGGGACAGATTCCCAAGAAAACTCAGGAGCTTACCATGCAAAAGATTTTGGAATATATTTTTCAACTTGTCAGCACTTAATTGTTGGTCAACCCAATGAGAACATCTGCTGGTGCAGTGTGGGTAACACCCTCCATGGGCACCAAGGAAGGAGAGCTGTCCAGACCACAGGCACAACTAGTGCCTGAAGAATATCTTAGCTTATAGTGTTATTGCTCAGCTGTTTCCTTTATATATTCCTTCATATATAATCATATATTAGTTTATAGAATTAGTGCTTAAAGTATAACTTACTGTTTACATATATCTAGCATACTTAGTTCTACATAATCTTTCTATATAATCATATAGGTATTGTAGTCGCAGCTGTACTGACACATTCAGTGCTGATTTATATAATCCTTCTATATAACCATAGAGTAGTTTGTAGTAGGAGGAATGCCTAGAGCAGTCACAGAACAGAAGCAGTACATGGGAAAACAGCCAAAGATCCAGGCAGTGGCGTCCCTGCCTGGAAGGGCAGGCTTGGAGCAAGTGCCTCTCCTCCTGATAAAGGAGTTGTAGTACCTTGCATCCAGTTCCTGTGGAAAGTTGGCCTCAGGCCTGAGATCCTGGAAGTAACCCAGGGAGAAGAATCCCTCTGGTGTGACCAGTCAGGGCAGCTGTATACCCTGTTAGTCTTTTCTGGCTTCTGTGCTAGCTCAAAGAATCCTCCCGTAAATATCTTAAGAGAAGAGCACAAGTCTGTCAGCTCCCACTGCATTAAGCTTACAGTATCCTTCTATTAGAAATCCTTTCAAGTCTCCAGCCCCCAGATAAGAAGTGCTGAGCACGACACCTGTTGCACACAGTCCACCTCCCTTCCTCGGTGACCTAATGGGGGTGGACCCCTTTTCTGTACATGACCCTCTACTACTGCACATGGCCTTCTGCTGCACATGGCCCACCTCTCTGCCCAGGTGACATAATGGGATGGTCCCCTCGCTTGTAATTCATGTGATTGTGTATGCCCTATTACTAAGCATATAGATGATGACCTCACTCATGACCCTGCCCCCTGCTTGTGTCTAATAAATACAGATGCTCTTGGGCATTTGGAGGCTGCCACTTATCTCCACTCACAGGTGGTGTGGCCCCCCGAGTCCAGATGCTCTTCACCAGCTCTTCAGTGCCCTGTCTCTTTACTTCTTGGATCCTGCACCTCACCACAGAATAAGGGACACCCTACTACCCTGTGGGGCCTCCACAGCTCTACATGCAGTCCAGGAATCTGTGCTTTAAAAGCTCTCATATTTCTGTGTGCTGATGTTTGATGAGCACACTGTCTCTGTAGAGTAGTGGCCCTTGGAGCTCCCTATGCCACCACGTTCTCTGATATCAGTTCCCTCAGCTGCTTTTGAGTTGTGCATATGCATCAGAATTCCTGGTCTGCTAATTATTTCCAGGAAATGTATTCATTTGGTAAAGATTCATCAAGCACCTGTCTTATTCTGAGTCCCGTTCTCTATGTAGCAGTCTCAGAAAAAAGAATGAAACTTCCTTGGACCTCATGGATGGCACAGCCTAGGTGGAGGTGGGAAGATGGATAAGCAAAGTGCAACATAACAAATTAAGTGTTTGACATTATTTCCTTTGAAGTCTATATTATTAATATATCATAATAATGGTATTAATTTCCATATATCTATGATTACCAATTAATTTTTCTGTTTTTCTTCCTTCCTTTCATTTTTTGATCTTCCTTTCTTCCCTTTTTTATTTTTTTGGAGAGGGAGTTTCGCTCTTGTTGCCCAAGCTGGAGTGCAATGGCATGATCTCAGCTCACTGCAACCTCTGCCTCCTGGGTTCAAACGAGTCTCCTACCTCAGTCCTCCGAGTAGCTGGAATGACAGGCATGTGCCACCACGCCCAGCTAATTTTTTGTATTTTTAGTAGAAAAGGGGTTTCTCCATGTTGGTCAGGCTGGGTTTCCAACTCCCCACCTCAGGTGATCTGACTGCCTCGGCCTCCAGAAGTGCTGGGATTACATGCATGAGCCACTGCGCCAGGCTTTATTTCTTTTTTAATATATCTTAGTGACATTCTAAATATTTGTAGAGGAAGTATTTTGCTGAAAAACCAATAGTTTTGTTTATATAAAAAGTCATTGTTTTATTCTTTTTTTGCTTTGCTTTTGTTTTCATTTTTGTGATGGATTTTCACTCTGTAGCCCAGGCTGGAATGCAGTGGAGCCATCTCTGCTCACTGCAAACTCTGCCTCCCAGATTCAAGCGATTCTCCTGCCTCAGCCTCCTGAGGAGCTGGAATTACACGAGCCCGCCATCATACCCAGCTAACTTTTGTATTTTAAGTAGAGACAGAGTTTCGCCATCTTGGCCACTCTGATCTCAAACCCCTGACCTCAACTGATCTGCCTGCTATGGCCTCCCAAAGTGCTGGGATTACAGACGTGAGCCACCGTGCCTGGCCTTTGGTTTTATTGTTGAAAGGTGGGTTTCCCAGCCACAAATTCCCAGTCTGACGTTGGTTTTTCCCTCAGCTGGTGAATGCTGATGTCTCTTCTGGCTACTGTGGCTTGACAGGAAGAGATGTCAGCTATATTCCAATCCAGATGCATTTTAAACGACCTGTGTTTCTTCCATGACTGCTTTCAAGATCACTGTTTGTCTTTACCATCTGAAGTTCCAGTGCAGTCTGAGCCGATGTGGATCTCCTTTCATTCACGGGGCTGCGTAGACCTTTACTTAATCGTTTGCCATCACCTCGTTATGGAATACCTCCTTTTAGTCACTCTCCTTTCATCTTCTAGGATTTTAATTAGACTAATGTTAAACCTCATTCAGCCAGGTATAACTGTAGTAGGCAGAATAATGGTCCCACAAATATATTCAAACCCTAAGCTCCAGGACCTTTGGTTGCATAATCTTACATAACAAAAGGAACTGCAGATATGGTCACAGGTGTGGACATTGAGAGGGAGATTATCCTGGATTATTTAGGTGGGCTCCATCTGATCAGGAATTCTTTTTTTCTTTTATCTTTTCAACTTTTATATTAGGTGCAAAGGATACACATTCAGGTTTGTTACATGGGTAAATTGTGTATCACGGGTGTTTGGTGTGCAGGTAATTTTGTTACTCAGGTAATCGGCACAATACCCGATAGGTAGTTTTTTAACCCTCCCCTCTAAAATAGGCTCCAGTGTCAGCTGTTCCCTTCTTTGTGTCCATGTGTACGCAATGTCTAGCTCCCACTTACAGGTGAGAATATGTGGGATTTGGCTTTTGGTTCCTGCATTCATTTGCTTAGACTAATGGTCTCCAGCTCCACCCACGTTGCTGTGAAGGACATGATTTCATTCTTGTTGTTGTGGCTGGGTAGCGTACCCCGGTGCACACATACCACATTTTCTTGATCCAGTCCACTGTTGATGGACATCTAGGTTGATTCCTTGTCTTTACTAATTGAACGGTGCTGCACTGATCACGAATTCTTAAAAATGGAGATAACTGAAGAAATGTAGGTCAGATGTAGTGTGGAATTTCATCTGTAGTGATGTCTGATTTAGTGAAATATGATTACCTCTTTTTAAATTATTGGATCAAGTGGTAAAATGCATTAAAATATTTAAAGTTTAAATATTCTTGGGATACATAATGATCACAGTCTCCTATTTTTCTCATCTATTTTACTTCTAATTATTAATAGTGATTTTTCTATCATGTTTCTTTGTTATTTGTTCCCTAATTGGTTTTAGAATGAACACTATTTATATCTAATAAAGTGAGTTGTCTAGCTTTCCATATATTGGCCCTTTCTCTTGAATATGTTAAATAAGTCCAATAACCTTCCCTGAAGGTTTAGAACTTCCCTGTGAAACAGTCTCAATATGGCTGAACAGAAATAGGATTTTACAACTGTTTTAACTTCTTTGTTTGTAGTATTTTTCTTTGACATAATTTTTAAAAAATAATTTCAAGATTGTTTACATCTCCACTATAGCTGCAGTGGCATATTTTTCTGTCAAAACACTATTTTGTCATAACATATGTTTATCATATGTATTTACTAGTGTGTTTTGTCGTAACATATTTATCTGTCATAACACTGTCTTGCTCCTAATTAACATTGCCTGTTTTTTTCTCTGTTGAAAGAAACAGCTGCTTTTGGCAGGCTGGGTCCTCAGCAGTGGCAGCTGCCAGGTCAGCCTTGGTGAGTGGTGAGTCAATTGCTGTGCCCATGCAGTGTCCACCCCAGTCACCATGGTCACTTTGTGCAGGGACTCTACCAGCAAGCCCTGTGCGGCTGAGTGGCATCATCCATCGAGCCATCTCGCCCACCTGGTTCTAGGGAGCCCCAGCCCCTTGGAGACCCTCTGGCGGGGATTCACATGCAACCTCTGTCTTCACATGCTCTTCCCATGGAAAGAGGTCAGTGCACACTTCACTCTTCCACCCCGCAATTCTCCAACTTTATTTTCCCAAGTTCCACACTGGCCAGGCAACCCATGAGCCACTGCCCATGATTCATTCATTCAGGCACTACTGGGGCATCATTTCACATCCTTCAGCTCCTGTGATTCTGTTTGGGTTTGATTCCTAGTTCCTCGCTCAACAGCTATTTCCGAAGCTGTTCTGGTGTCAGCTCCCAAGCTCATGGCTCTTGTTGTAGATTCTCCTCTTCATAACTGAGTCATGGGCTTTTGCTTCCTGAAATTAAAAAAAATTTAACTGGTATTTTCAATGCAGCATTTTTAAGGACTTGTAGTAGGAGAAATTCTATGTTAGTTTGGAGATAATTGTTTCAAAACACCAGAAATGTGTACTTGAATGGACAACATGCATGGAGGAAGGCGGACAAATCATAGGTGGGCAGTGGGTTTTGACCAAGTGAAAACTCAGGTAAACAACATCTTCATCAAGCAATGTGCCCATCCTGCTGGATTTCCCTCAAGAAACACCCGAGTCCTACTCACTCATAAACCACCCTCCTCCCACTCTACGGTAGCCACTCTCTTGATTTGTAACACTGTAGGTTAGTTCTGCAGTTCTGACTGAATGGAATCATACCTTGTTTTCATGTCTTTGGGCTCATCATTTTTGTTGGGCTCATCACCTTGCTGTGTGTGGTCACAGCCTGTTCACTCCCACGGTTGTCAAGTGCTCCACTTTATACATGGCTCATACTCTTGTCCCTCCACTGTTGATGGACATTTGTGTTGTCTCTAGAAGGTACAATAGAATAAGGTAAATCTCCTCTTTTAGAAATTATTCAGCTAGTAAATGAGGAAGGAATGAGAGACTGAGACTATAACTCTTTTGTAACCCTTAATGAATTAACAGATTTGGTTATTGAACAGCAATGGCCAAATTTAAGAGTACAGTAAAAATAAAAATAAAAAGTAAACAAATAAATAAAAAAATAGATAAGGTCTTCCTCCTAATGTAAGAATACAATGCAGTGCCATAAATGAAGTACTCAAGAAAAAAAATCAAGCCTGCCTATAAGCAAATCTCTGCAGCCAACTACCAGTTTATAGAAAGCAGAGATTAAAAAGGTGCATATTAAACTACTCCTTGGGGTGAAGCCAGCAAAACACAAACCATGGAAAACACAACCAGACAATATAAATTTCAAGGAGGAACATATGAAAAAAAAAAGATCAAACACTAAAAAATACACCACGGTAAAACTAAACTACAATTTTTGATGATGAAAATATAAAATAGAACAAAGAAGTGATGATCATAAAAGTCAGGCTGCGATTTTATGTAGGGGAGGGAAGAGTTTATCACTGAGCTGGGGCAGATGATGGGGTTTCCTGGGCCGGCTGACAAACTCTCTGGTGGTTAAAGCACGTTTACCTTTTATGAAAGGGCAACATTTTCAGACAGGTTTTCTTTTTGGTACATGTTTTATTTTATGACAAAAAAGCTAATGAAGCATAAATAATTTAGAGGTCACGGTTATGTTTTGCACAAAGCCTACTCTCCACACCCCTCTCCAGACACTGAGCTCCCAAAAGACGTGGCAGCCCCAGGAGCCCCTGGCAGGGCGACCTCACTTCTGGGTGTCGTCATGTCACTGGAGGAAATGTCCCAGGTCTATTCCTTGATGCCTGGAAGAACATGCTGAGAGGAAGCCTTCCCTGTCACCTGCAGGTTCTTGACCATCACTGTAGAGGGAGCAGGTCCTCATCCCTCCACAGGCCGGATCACAGCCAGAGCCTCCTCTCTGCATGGGGAGTGAGGCTGGTCCTTTCCCTGAACACAGTGACAGAGGTCTCTCCAGAGGTGAAGATGACACCATTCTTCCTCCAGCATGGTCCGACTTCATGTTTTTCTGCTTTGCAGGAAGGTTGACTCAGGGTGGTGTTCAATGTAGAAATCCCAGATAGGAAAGATGAGCAGATCTCAGGGCTGTATTTGATCTGGGACAGGGAGATCATGGACCATGCTGCTCTTGCACCCAGGAGGTGGGTGCTGGGGCTCTGCTTCAGGGTGGAGAGAGGGTATTGCTTATCCTCCAGGTTCCAAATAAAACCATTCTGCCCAACCTGTCTGGCTCTCCCTGGATCCTCAATTCTAACAAGGACTGTCTTTTTGTCACCTCCCTGGGAAGAACTTTTGGACACAAGAAAGTGGATATGATTTCTAGGTTCACTGTGTTCTGGTTTATTGTGCTGCCAATAAAATACAATCAAAATACATATTTAATAAATAATAAAATAACCCGTAATGAGCAAATGTCTCTCATGTACTGACACCATCGAGGTTTCCTCCAAGTGTGGGCACAGCTGCAGACACATCTTGTCTCTTGGGTCAGGACACTGGGTCGAGTGAAATAGGAAACCACCAGTCACTGCAGAAAGGATCTTCATGGAAGAGGTGTGAGAGGGAAGGTCTGCGGTCCCAGGGCCACCACATACAGGAGTGACTCCTATTCTGGGAAGGACCTTTTTTATTTTGTATTCGCAGTAGTTCTGAAATTGCAGGATGCTGAGACTCAGCACTGGACAGTTATACTGTTTCTTTCTTTACCATTAAATGCTGTGTCAAAGAGCACCTGAATACATTTCTTTCCTCTTCCTGGAGAGAGGCAACATATTAGTAGATATGTTGAAACACACAAATGTACTTTCAGCTTGTGCTTTCAGAAAAAGCTACTAAAAGATTAACTGCACCCAAATGAGGGAGGGGTACAAAAGTAAAAAGAAAGATTGCATATTCATGTTCATAGTGGTGTTATTCACAACAGGCAAGATATGGAAGAAACCTAAATGTCTATTAATAGAGGGCTAGGTCAAGAAAATGTGACTATATACAGACAATGGCATATTACTCAACATTAAAGACAAGAAAATTTTGTTATATGCTGCAACATATATGAACCTTGAGGTCATTGCCAAGTGAAATAAGTCAATAAAAAAAACCTCCAAGCACTGCATACTTCCATATATGAGGTGCCTGAAACAGCCTAACTTGATGAACGTGAAAGTAGAATGGTAGTTGCCAGGGAAAACTTCTACAGGCAGTGAGGCGTTTTTGTGTAATGGGCACCGAGTTTCAGCTTTCAAGGTGAAATATTCTAGTGATCTGTTGCACCACCATGAGCTTACAGTTAATACTATTATAGCACTTTATATTTTTATTTAATTTTTTTTTTGGTAGAGACAGGGTCTTACTATTTTCCCCAGGCTGGTCTTGAACTCCAGGCCTCTGGTGATCCTCTTGCCTCAGCCTCCCAAATAGCTGGGATTACAGGCATGAGCCACCACACCTGGCCTATGGTACTGTATTCTTAAAAATGGTTATGATAGTAAATTTTATGTGATGTATTTTTTGCCATAATGAAAAAATGCTTAGCCCTGTTACTAATTTAGAAAAAAAGTGCATCAGTTAGGATGTGGCCTGTGGTCCTTGCTACCCAGGAGGATGAGGTGGGAGGGTCACTTGAGCCTATGAGGTGGAGCCTGCAGTAAGCCATGATGGCATCACTGCACTCTAGCCTGGCTTAGAGAACAGGATTCTCTCTCTCTTTCTCTGTCTCTCTCTCTCTCTCTCTCTCTCTCTCTCGACACACACATGGCCGGGTGTGGTGGCCCACACCTGTAATCCCAGCACATTGGGAGGCTGAGGCGGGCAGATCACCTGAGGTCAGGAGTTTGAGCCTGGCTAACATGGTGGAACCCTGTTTCTATATAAAAAACAACGGCAGCAACAACAACAAACAAACAAACACACACACAAACACACATAACACAACCATGAAGCAGCAAAATCAGCACCTCCTGAAACTGCACGAAAGACTCATACGTCCCAGCTTGACATCTTGAATCAGTCTGCATTTGGCAGGACCCCAGGTGGCTCCACTTCATGTAAAGCACCGCCCCAGATGGTGGTGGAGGGAGATCCTAGGGTGGTGACTGTGCTCCACAGGTAGAAGCCTCTACTCCAGATGGGAGCTGCCGGAAGGCCCAGGAGGGACATTTCCAAGAAGGTAAAGTGGAATATCTAAAGTCTGTAACTTCTTAAAAGAGTAATACAAGTAGAAGAAATATCAAGTTTAATGAGTGCTGTCTATAAAATAAACAAAAACAAAGGCGAATGTTAACTACAGGAAGAACAAATGTTCAGAAAGTGAAAAGTGGTCAAGCTGACATGAGAAAATTAGTCGTGGGAAAAGAAACAAGGAATGGCTGAACTAAATGTAATTCCTATAGAAATACATTGGGAAGGTGAAAGCATGGGAAGAGTGCAAGGGAACAGGGACGATGAACTACTGCATTCGCCACTGTGCTGTGCAACAGACAATGGCTGCAACTGAAAACCAAGCAGTATTAATGAAGGAGTTGTATTTAGACACATGGAAGTAAAAGTTGAAAGACTTAGCTAAAAAGGTGGAAAATGGTTGCCTCTAGGAAGGCAGAAGTTGAGAAGATGCAGAGAGGACTTATTTCTCTAGAGAAATCCTTTGCAAATATTTGATTTTTTTTTTTCCATTTATTTATTTTATTGCATTTTAGGTTTTGGGGTACATGTGAAGAACATGCAAAATTGTTGCATAGGAACACACTTGGCAGTGTGATTCGCTGTCTTCCTCCCCATCACCTACATCTGGCATTTCTCCCCTTGCTATCTCTCCCCAGCTTCCCACCCCCCACCGTCCCTCCCCTATTTCCCCCCAACTGACCCCAGTGTGTAGTGCTCCCCTCCCTGTGTCCATGTGTTCTCATTGTTCAACACCCGCCTATGAGTGAGAACATGCGGTGTTTGATCTTCTGCTCTTCTGTCAGTTTGCTGAGAATGATGGTTTCCAGGTTCATCCATGTCCCTACAAAGGACCCAAACTCATCGTTTTTGATGGCTGCATAATATTCCATGGTGTATATGTGCCACATTTTCCCTATCCAGTCTATCGTCGAAGGGCATTTGGGTTGGTTCCAGGTCTTTGCTATTGTAAACAGTGCTGCAATGAACATTAGTGTACACGTGTCCTTATAGTAGAACGATTTGTAATCCTTTGGATATATACCCAGTAATGGGATTGCTGGGTCAAATGGAATTTCTATTTCTAGGTCCTTGAGGAATCGCCACACTGTCTTCCACAATGGTTGAACTAATTTACACTCCCACCAACAGTGCAAAAGTGTTCCTATTTCTCCACATCCTCTCCAGCATCTGTTGTCTCCAGATTTTTTAATGATCGCCATTCTAACCAGCGTGAGATGGTATCTCAATGTAGTTTTGATTTGCATTTCTCTGATGACCAGTGATGATGAGCATTTTTTCATATGTTTGTTGGCCTCACGTATGTCTTCTTTTGAGAAGTGTCTGTTCATATCCTTTGCCCACTTTTGAATGGGCTTGCTAGTTTTTTTCTTGTAAATCTGCTTTAGTTCTTTGTAAATTACGGATATCAGCCCTTTGTCAGATGGGTAAACTGCAAAAATTTTTTCCCAATCTGTTGGTTGCCGATTCACTCTAATGATTGTTTCTTTTGCTGTGCAGAAGCTGTGGAGTTTGATTAGGTCCCATTTGTCTATTTTGGCTTTTGTTGTCAATGCGTTTGGCGTTTTGGTCATGAAGTCCTTGCCTACACCTACGTCCTGAATGGTTTTGCCTAGATTTTCTTCTAGGGTTTTTATGGTGTTAGGTCTTATGTTTAAGTCTTTAATCCATCTGGAGTTAATTTTAGTGTAAGGTGTCAGGAAGGGGTCCAGTTTCTGCTTTCTGCACATGGCTAGCCAGCTTTCCCAACACCATTTATTGAACAGGGAATCCTTTCCCCATTGCTTGTTTTTGTTTGGTTTGTCAAAGATCAGATGGTTGTAGAAAGGTTGTGTTGCCTCCGAGACCTCTGTTCTGTTCCATTGGTCTATATCTCTGTTTTGGTACCAGTACCATGCTGTTTTGATTACCGTAGCCTTGTAGTATAGTTTGAAGTCTGGTATCGTGATGCCCCTCGCTTTGTTCTTTTTGCTTAGAATTGACTTGGCTATGCGGGCTCTCTTTTGGTTCCATATGAAGTTTAAGGTGGTTTTTTCCAGTTCTGCAAAGAAGGTCATTGGTAACTTGATGGGGATAGCATTGAATCTGTAAATTACTTTGGGCAGTATGGCCATTTTCACGATATTGATTCTTCCTAACCATGAACATGGGATGTTTCTCCATCTGTTTGTGTCCTCTCTTATTTCGTTGAGCAGTGGCTTGTAGTTCTCCTTGAAGAGGTCCTTTACATTCCTTGTTAGTTGTATTCCTAGGTATTTTATTCTCTTTGTGGCAATTGTGAATGGAAGTTTGTTCTTGATTTGGCTCTCTTTAAGTCTGTTACTGGTGTATAGGAATGCATGTGATTTTTGTACATTGATTTTGTATCCTGAGACTTTGCTGAACTTGCTTATCAGTTTCAGGAGGTTTGGGGCTGAGACGATGGGGTCTTCTAGATATACAATCATGTCGTCTGCAAATAGAGACAATTTGACTTCCTCCTTTCCTATTTGAATGCCCTTTATTTCTTTTTCTTGCCTGATTGCTCTGGCTAGAACTTCTAATACTATATTGAATAGCAGTGGTGAGAGAGGGCATCCTTGTCTGGTGCCACATTTCAAGGGGAATGCTTCCAGTTTTTGCCCATTCAGTATGATATTGGCTGTTGGTTTGTCATAAATAGCTTTTATTATTTTGAGATACGTTCCATTGATACCTAGCTTATTGAGTGTTTTTAGCATAAAGGGCTGTTGAATTTTGTCAAAGGCCTTCTCTGCATCAATTGAGATAATCATGTGGTTTTTGTCTTTAGTTCTGTTTATGTGGTGAATTACGTTTATAGACTTGCGTATGTTGAACCAGCCTTGCATCCCTGGGATGAAGCCTACTTGATCATGGTGGATAAGCTTTTTGATGTGCTGTTGCAATCGGCTTGTCAGTATTTTATTGAAGATTTTTGCATCTATGTTCATCATGGATATTGGCCTGAAGTTTTCTTTTCTTGTTGAGTCTCTGCCGGGTTTTGGAATCAGGATGATGTTGGTCTCATAAAATGATTTGGGAAGAATTCCCTCTTTTTGTATTGTTTGGAATAGTTTCAGAAGAAATGGTACCAGCTCCTCTTTGTATGTCTGGTAGAATTCAGCTGTGAACCCATCTGGACCTGGGCTTTTTTTGGGTGGTAAGCTCTTAATTGCTGCCTCAACTTCAGACCTTGTTATGGGTCTGTTCAGGGTTTCGGCTTCTTCCTGGTTTAGGCTTGGCAGGAGGCAAGTGTCCAGGAATTTATCCATTTCTTCCAGGTTTATTAGTTTGTGTGCATAGAGTTGTTTGTAATAATCTCTGATGATGGTTTGAATTTCTGTGGAATCTGTGGTGATATCCCCTTTATCGTTTTTTATTGCATCTATTTGGTTATTCTCTCTTTTCTTTTTTATTAATCTGGCTAGTGGTCTGTCTATTTTGTTGATCTTTTCAAAAAACCAGCTCCTGGATTTATTGATTTTTTGAAGGGTTTTTTGTGTCTCTATCTCCTTCAGTTCTGCTCTGATCTTAGCTATTTCTTGTCTTCTGCTAGACTTTGAGTTTTTTTGATCTTGTTCCTCTAGCTCTTTCAGTTTTGACAATAGGGTGTCAATTTTTGATCTCTCCTTGCTTCTCATGTGGGCACTTATTGCTATATATTTTCCTCTAGAGACTGCTTTAAATGTGTCCCAGAGATTCTGGTATGTTGTGTCTTCATTCTCGTTGGTTTCGAAGAACATCTTTATTTCTGCCTTCATTTCATTGTTTATCCAGTCAACATTAAAGAGCAAGTTGTTCAGTTTCCATGAAGCTGTGCGGTTCTGAGTTAGTTTTTGAATTCTGAGTTCTAACTTGATTGCACTGTGGTCTGAGAGACTGTTTGTTATGATTTCCGTTCTTTTGCATTTGCTGAGGAGTGATTTACTCCCAATTATGTGGTCAATTTTAGAGTAGGTGTGATGTGGTGCTGAGAAGAATGTATATTCTGTGGCTTTGGGGTGGAGAGTTCTGTAAATGTCTATTAGGTTTGCTTGGTCCAGGTCTGAGTTCAAGTCCTGGATATCCTTGTTAATTTTCTGTCTGGTTGATCTGTCTAATGTTGACAATGGGCTGTTAAAGTCTCCCACTATTATTGTGTGGGAGTCTAAGTCTCTTTGTAAGTCATTAAGAACTTGCCTTATGTATCTGGGTGCTCCTGTATTGGGTGCATATATGTTTAGGATCGTTAGCTCTTCTTGTTGCATTGATCCTTTTACCATTATGTAATGTCCCTCTTTGTCTCTTATGATCTTTGTTGCTTTAAAGTCTAATTTATCAGAGATGAGAATTGCAACTCCTGCTATTTTTTGCTCTCCATTTGCTTGGTAAATCTTCCTCCATCCCTTTATTTTGAGCCTTTGTGTATCCTTGCATGTGAGATGGGTTTCCTGGATACAGCACACCGATGGGTTTTTTCTTTTGATCCAATTTGCCAGTCTGTGTCTTTTGATTGGGGCATTTAGTCCATTTACATTTAGGGTTAATATTGTTATGTGTGAATTTGATACTGCCATTTTGGTGCTAGCTGGCTGTATTGCCCTTTAGTTGAGCTGGTACTTGTTGTTCCTTTATAAGTGTAGAGCCTCTTTCAGGAGCTCTTGTAGAGCTGGCCTGGTGGTGACAAAATCTCTGAGTACTTGCATGTTCCCAAAGGATTTTATTTTTCCTTCACTTATGAAGCTTAGTTTGGCTGGATAGGAGATTCTGGGTTGAAAGTTCTTTTCTTTAAGGATGTTGAATATTGGCCCCCATTCTCTTCTGGCTTGTAGGGTTTCTGCTGAGAGATCTGCTGTGAGTCTGATGGGCTTCCCTTTATGGGTAACCCGACCTTTCTCTCTGGCTGCCCTTAGTATTTTCTCCTTCATTTCGACCCTGGTGAATCTGACGATTATGTGCCTTGGGGTTGCTCTTCTTGACGAATATCTTTGTGGTGTTCTTTGTATTTCCTGGACTTGAATGTTTGCCTGCCTTGCTAGGTTGGGGAAGTTTTCCTGGATAATATCCTGAAGAGTATTTTCCAGCTTGGATTCATTCTCTTCGTCGCATTCGGGTACGCCTATCAAACGTAGATTAGGTCTTTTCACATAGTCCCACATTTCTTGGAGACTTTGTTCATTCCTTTTTACCCTTTTTTCTCCAGTCTTGCCTTCCCGTTTTATTTCATTGAGTTGATCTTCGACCTCTGATATCCTTTCTTCTGCTTGGTCAATTCGGCTGTTGATACTTGTGCATGCTTCACGAAGTTCTCGTGTTGCAGTTTTCAGCTCCATCAATTCACTTATATTCCTTTCTATTTTGTCCATTCTTGTTAGCATTTCGTCAAATCTTTTTTCAAGGTTCTTAGTTTCTTGGCATTTGGTTAGAACATGTTGTTTAAGTTCACAGAAGTTTCTTACTACCCACCTTCTGAAGTCTGATTCTGTCATTTCATCACACTCGTTCTCCATCCAACCTTGTTCCCTTGCTGGCGAGGAGTTGTGATCCCTTTTAGGAGGAGAGGTGTTCTGGTTTCGGGTGTTTTCATCCTTTTTGCGCCGGTTTCTTCCCATCCTTAAGGATTTATCCACCTGTCGACTTTGTAGTTGCTGGCTTTCAGATTGGGTCTCAAATCTTTCAGATTGACGTTCTGTTTGTTGATGATGAGGTTATTTCTGTTTCTTGGTTTTCCTTCTGACAGTCTGGCCCCTCTGCTGTAGGTCTGCTGAGGTTCACTCTAGGCCCTGCTTGCCTGGGGTTCACCTGCAGCAGCTGTTGAACAGCAAGGGTTGTTACCAGTTTTCTTCTTCTGCTATCTTTGTCCCAGAAGGATACCCGCCTAGTGTCAATCTGATCTCTCCTCTATGAGGTGTCTTTTTGGATATATAGGGGTCAGGGAGCTGCTTGAGGAGACGGTCTTTTCTTTATAGGAGCTCAAATGGTGAGTTGCGAGCTTTGTTGTTGTTCATTCAGAGCTGCTGGGCAGGTACTTTTAGGTCTGCTGCAGGAGAACTCATAAACTGCTTTTTGTTCCCTGGTGCTCTGTCCCAGGGATTTAGGGCTTTATTTATGAGTTTCCGTTATGCTGCCGCCTTCTTTTTTTTTTTTTCCTTCAGACTTGCGCAGCCCAGCAAAGAGGCAGCCTAGTCACTGTCGGCCTATAGCAGCTTTGCTGAGCTGCTGTGGGCTCCGCTCCGCTGCCGAGTGAGCTTCCCTGCAGTCCTGTTTATATGGGTGTAGTTAGAACTGCTTTGGCGATGGTGGCCCGCCTCTGTTGGGGCGGAGTCTCTGCTGTGGCGGGTTGCCTTGGCAACGGCGGGCTGCCTCAGCAATGGCGGGTTGCCTTGGCAACGGCGGGCTCCCTGGTAATGGCGGACGCCCCTCCCCCACAGAGCTGGACCGTCCCGGGTTCAGCTGCACTGGCTGTGAAACTCTCAATCCAGAGTTTCTGGTTGCTATTCTTTTGTGGGGGTGGGGCCAGCCGAGCCTGATCGCCTGGCTCCCTGCCTCAGAGCCTTTTTTTTAAGTTGGTGTTCCAGTCGCCTGTTGAAGAGGCACCGGGGTCTGTTTGTTTTCCCCTGCGGCCACTCACTGGGACGGCTTAAACAGCGGCACTGAGGTTTGTGGCGCTTTTTTTTTTTTTTTTCTTTTTTGGCCCTGGAATCTACTGTCTTGGTTCTCTGCTCAGTCCCCTTTTTGAACCAGTGTATGGGCGACTTCCCGTGGCTCCAATCGCCAGCCTAAAGGGCCCCCGGACCGGTGTATTTTGTACGGAGAACCGCGGCTCCGGGGCGCCGACAAAGCAGCCGCGCGGGGCAAAGCAGCGGCGCTGGCCGGCACAGCCGCGCTGGCCGCAACAGCCGCGCTGGCGACCGTGGAGCTCCTCTGCCCGGGAATTTCCTAGTCTGTGGGCAATAAAAACGCGGCGTCCACTCACCCTCTGCGCTTTCACTGGGAGCTGCAATCCTGAGCTGCCCCTAAACGGCCATCTTGGATCTCCCCCTATTTGATGTTTTTAATTATGGGCAATTAAACTTTGATTAACAAAAACTGCAATGAATATGAAAATTTATACCTATTGAGAACTGAATTCAACAAGTGATGCATGTTAACTAAAATATACAAGACTATTAAATATATATCATAAATGCATAAATGTGTGAATGACATCCACCCTGAATAAAAACATTGAAGAAAACATCAATACACACATCTCTGGATAAATACATAGCACATGAATGAATTCCCTACCCCAGCTCCCTTACTGGTTACCTTGGGAACCCAGGCAGTGGGAGGAAACAGGAGCAACTAGAGTCCCTCATCCTTCTCTTGCTTCCAGGCAGGTCCTGGATCCACTCCTGCTGTGAGGAGGACTCCCATCTCTACCTTGAGTCTGTCACCCTTAGGCTGTCTCTCAGGACTGCCTGACGTGGGTGGGGCTGAGGTTGCCTTGAGCAAGAAGTGCAGCACCCATCTGTGTGCCCCAAGACCAGCAGTCAGGAGGCATCAAGAAACAGGGTGGGGAATATCCCACCTCTTACTCATCCACTTTCCTGGTTCATTTGTTCTTCATTAATTTAGTCCACACCTCCCCAGCAGTCACTTTACGCCAGAACCCGACTGACTCAAATTCTTCAAAGTCAGAAAACCTGGAAGCACTCTCTATCCCCTCCCTGATGTCACACTTCAGCTCTGTGTCATCACATGAAGGCTCCAGCTCTTCAGGGCAGATGTTCCCCCACAGGGTCAGCCCCTGAATGTTGGCACCAGATGTCCCACCTCCATCATTTCACAGCGCTTTCTGTTCTGCTGTGAATCTGTGGGTCATCGGAAACTAGCAGGGGAAGGGAATGAGGAGGGGAGATTGTTTTCATGCCGTGTCAAGGCGTTGAGACAGACTTCTCCTTCTCCCCTGAACCTCATGCTTTATCCACTCCCAGACGCATGAAATAAAACACAGACCAGAAATGTCTATTTAAACAGTAAACATGTATAGTTTAAAATTCAGCACACATAGTAGACATGGAGTAATGCATAGGACTGTGACAGGGGGGTGAGGGGACCTCAAGGTGACAAGAAAGCTGGTCCTAGTCTCGTCAGGAGGAGTCATCACCAAGATACTCACTCATAAAGCTCACCTATGATGTTCTAATTACTGTACATGTAATATATTAAAATATAATAAAATAGGTTGGGCACAGTGGCTCATGCTTGTAATCCCAGCACTTTGGGAGGCTCATGTAGGCAGATCACCTGAGGTGGGGAGTTTGAGACCAGCCTGGCTAACATGGCGAAACCCGGTCTCTATGAAAAATACTAGAATTAGTCGGATATGGTGGTGTGGGTCCGTAATCCCAGCTACTCGGGAGGCTGAGGCACAAGAATTGCTTGAGCTGGGGAGGCAGAGGTTGCAGTGAGCTGAGATCACGCCACTGAACTCCAACCTGGGTGACAGAGTGAGACTTTGTCTCAAAAAAAACCAATTATAATAATAGATAAACAATGGAAATGATGATACCAACTAATATGGCACAGCTGCAAACACCTTATGCCTACTAACACTTCACAGCCTCTGACAACAAGAAATAAATGGTGTTATGTTCTCTGTCTCATAGGCCAGGAAACTGAGGCACCAAGAGGTAAAGTGCTGGTGAGATCCAGGCAGGGAGCTGAGTCCTAGCCGCCTGGCTGCAGAGTCTCAGTGCCCTCAGTGGAGCCAGTGGGCCTAGGAGCTGACATCAGAGGCTGAAATCCCAGCTGTGCGGCATCCCTGTGGTCTCCTGTCCCAACCACGTGTTGATCCAGGACCCGCAGGCTCACGAGCTCTGGAGAAAAGAGAGAAACCGGTGAATGCTCCACTGGGTGTAGAGTGTTGTGTTCATTCCCTGAGGACTTTTCTCTCTTCAGTTGCTCCAAAATCAGATTCTCCCTTTCTCAGAGGGAAAATTAGGCCCTTACATTTTTCTTCCTCCCACCCAGCTTTTCCCAGCCCCTGCCAGTTCCCTCCCATCACTCCATCACATCAGCACCTGTGCCCACCACCCATCGGGCAGGTAGTGAAAGGGCCCCAAGACTAAAGGACAAGATGCAAGAGGGTATCCAGTGCCCTCCCTTCCTCTCAGGCCTGACCAGTCCTGTCAGAGTGAGAGGCTTCCACAAATAGAGGCCCTGACCCTTGCCCTCAGTACCCAGGCCCTCCTCACCTGCAGAGGAACCTGCACACTAGGGCAGACCCTGTCCACCGCTGGCTGTGCCCTCTATCTGCGGCTCAGCATTCCTCCCCTCCCAGCCCAGAGCTGGCACCTCTTAACTGGGGACCCCATCAAGAAGCCTGAGGGTGCCCAGCAGGCTCAGCATGGAAAGACGTGGCTGCCACAGGATTAGCACCTGACCCTGGGACCCCCAGCTTGCTTCAGGAGGCCTGGCGTCCTCTGACCCTCAGCACCCACCCAGGCCTGTGACCTGCTCTTGAGTCACTGCTGCTCCTGCCTGGTCCACTTACCCCTGGAAACGCAGCTCCACCCAGGGCTGCTGCTTGGTGAGGCCGCGAGGCCTTCCTGCTCTGTCCCTAGCAGGGATTCCACCCAGGACACTGCCCTTGCAACCCACAAGGGATTTTCTCCATGTAGAGTAGGGGGAACCCCTTAGCTTGAGGCGGCCTCTGTCCACCCTCTGCACCTGGGAACTGCCACTGCCACAGCCACCATCTCCCACACAGACCCTCCTGGAGAGGGAACTCCAAATTTGAGTTCCTGTTTCATTTAGTATGCTTTACAACATCAGTATTAGAGGAAATTCTATCAAGATCATAGGGCTGAAATTATGAACATCTTTATGGGACATCAACATTGAAAGCAGGAATTTTGGGGAATTGGCACATGACTTTCATACCCTTTTCCTGGCCAAAGCCCCAATGACCTGTGAGGAAACCAATCATGCTCACAGAAAACCAGAACTGACAATCCCTCTACAGGAGACACCGCAGGTGAGAGCAGGAGCCACCACACACCTGCTCTGCCCCTGCTGCGGGTGCCTCCTGGACGGGGCCCTCTTGCTGCAGGGCACGGGAGGAGCAAACAGAGCAATTAGGTGAACAATGAGAAACCACCAACACAGAAGTGGGGAAACGACAGAAAGACCCAGGTCTCCTGGACGCCCCAGGTCTCACTGTCCCCTGCACTGCCTCTGTCTTTGCAGAAACACACAACTTCCTGCTTTCTCTTTTCGTCTCCTGTCAAACAACCTGACTGTGGGGGAAATGATCCTGACCGTCCCTTACTCCAAACTTACCAGTCAGTGACCACCTTGAGAAAGGGAAATGGCCTCCGGGAGGGCAAGGTCAGGTCACAGAGCACAGAACAAAGCCCCAGAAACATGGTCCCTGGGGACTATGTCCCTCAGGGACTGGAGAAGAAAACACTTGGAGGTAGTTTGAGAACAGGGACCGCAGCTGCCCTGATGAGGGGCTGGGCCCCGCTTCTCAAATGGCCCACGGACATCTGATTATTTACTCATGTATATCATCTGCATGGAAACTCAGGGAGGCCAGGTGGTGGGAACTTGGAAAGAGCAGTGCCTCGAGTGACACAGAGGACATGACAGCTCCCCGAGGCAGCTCCTCGAGGAGGCACATGAGGAGCTGTAAAGTGGACAGAGATGGCCTTGTGCGACCAGGACCCTCCTTGTTACAAGAGGGCCTCCAAGGGTCTGCACAGGCAGGGCCCCAAGTCCGGGCCTCATATATCTTTTCCTTGGTGTCTCCCCGACCAAATGGCTGGAAAAACAGGGTAGAGGGATGCAGAGAGGAAGGGACTAGGGGCACCACCTCCCCTCGGATTCCTCTCCAGTTTCTAGCCCTCCCCAGGTGACAGCTGCCTTTACTATTTGCTCCCTCTGAGGCTGTGATCACCCAGGCCCTCAGCACTCTGCATGTGATTCCCAACTCACCCCACCTGGACGCGCCCTAGTGAGTCCGAGAGACAGAGAGACCGGGATGAGGACAGAGCAGGCACCATCCCTGCTGCCCAACCCTCACCTGCAGCAGGAAGAGGCCACAGCTAGACATTCGAGGGCCTTCCCCGGCCCTAACTTGGGAGGGATTTAGGGGTGTAGATGGAGATATGGCTCCCGTTCCCCTCCCAAATACCCCAACTTCCAACACCTGTTCCAGAAGCCTGGTCACCTACATGCCTATCTGTGCAGGAGCAATGAGGGGACCCTAGTGCCCAGACAGGAGCCCTCCCATCTCCAGCCACTGCCCTCTTTTCTCACCTGGACCCTCTGCAGGTGATGTTCTCTTCTTCTTGCAGTGACGGATGTAGTAATGAATAACAAGAGCAACAATAATAAGAGTAATAATAATAATAACACCAGCAATAATAACATCAATAATAGCAGAAACAGGAGCAGCAGCAGCAGGAACATGTGGACTGGCTGGCTGTTGAATCTCAAGCACCACCACCTTCCCTGAAAAAAGGCACTTGTTATACACTGGGCAGAGACCCACAGCTGACCCTCTCTAGGGTCACCGTAGGCTCACCATGGGGCACAGGGTGAGTGCTGAGATTACCACTGTGTTCCATGTAGCAGGTGAACCTCTGCTCCTCTCCTTGGCGAATCCTGATGGTCACCCAGGTCTGGTAGGTTCCATTCCCATCAGGCAGGACACCCTCCGACTGCTGGGCATCGTGGCTCAAAGATACCCCATCCTGATGCCAGGTCAGTGTGATATTTGGGGGACAGAAGCCGGAAGCCCAGCATGTCACATTGATGTTGCCATCTGAATCCTCACTGCGGGTGACATTCACCATGGGTGGCACTGGAGAAGAAAGCGCAGAGTCGGTGAAGCCCTGCTCCCCTCTAAGGGAGATGCAGGGAACAGGGCTGGTCCTCTCCACTGTTCCCACTCTGGCTGAAGCACTCACAGACCCCGGACCTTCTGTAAGTCTGTCCTCACCCTGGGGCCCAATTCCTCTAGGGCTGGCAAGAGGATGGGCCTCGGGACTGTGGCCTGAAGCTCTGGGATCCCCACAATGATGCTGAGGAGGGGGATGTTAGGGGTGGTCTCCTGGGTCTGGGGCCAGGAGGGAGGAAACTCTTTGGGATGGGCAGGCTGGGAGGCAGATGGGGCAGCCCTGTCCCTTAGGGCTTCCTCTCCTGCCTGACACCCACCCCAGGCTCAGGATTCTGTCGGATGACCCCCTGCTTTCCCAGATTCCAACACTGGATGGTTCAGTCCCAGACCCACTGTCTTTATCCACTGGCTCTGACAGGAGAGGAAAATCAGGACACAATATGTCAACAGGAAACGCCTGCATCCATAGCACTGGGCAGGTTTCCCTGGTCAGAGCTGGGGGGTGAGGCAACTCTAGCAGAACCATGGGGAGAGGAGAGCCCCTGCCCAGGGTCGGTACCTGTTCTCCCGACGCACACCAGGGATTCCAGATATCCCTGCAGTTTCCACAGGCAGTCTGCCCGCACAACGCCAGCTTTCTTTGCCTTTTCGTCCAAGACATTCGTGATGTTTACAGACAAGATCTGAGCTCCTGAGGACTCAGGCACTGTCCATTCCTGAGTGTCCAGGTTTTGGGAGAGGAAGAGCTCCCCATCATAGTAGAAATGCCGGAAGCTCTTGGTGCTGTTGTCTTCATGGATCTCACAGCGTCTAATCTCCTGGAGGGAATGCAAGGCTGCCCCCACCCAGCAGTGACTTCTCCATTCCTGAACCCCTCACCTTCCCACCCAAGTGAGGAACTCAGTCCAGCGGGGACCCTTCCCTTGCCCTCCTCCGCCCAGCCTCCCTGTGCTGGCTGAGTGCTGACTCACCTCCTTGGTGAGCTCCACTGACCCCCATTCCTCACCCCCAGCCCCAGCCAGATCCAGTGGGAAGAGACAGGTCGCTGCTCTCTGCCCTAACTTTTCTGGAAAAGGCCTCTCCCGTCACTCTTGCCCCTGCCCACTCTCACCTCCTTTCTTCCTCTTGATATGAGGCAGGGTCATCTTGAGGTTCTTCTTATTCTCTTTCAAGTCCTCGATCTCTGTGTGCCAGGGCTCAGCTCTCCGGACTGCTTCTGCCCACTGTCCCTGCGGCTCTGCCGGGCATTTCTGCCTGTTACAGAGCAGGAAGAGCTGACCATCCAGATATCCCTCAGCGAGAAACCCTGACTGAGGAGGTCCATCCCAGGACAGCACTGTGAAATTATAATGAAGACTGTGGGGCTCTGGGGAAGAGAAAATCACAGATGAAACTTCTTCCTGGAAGTAACTTCACATGATGCTTAACACACAGGTCTGCTGTCCTGACCTTCCTGAGGAGACAGGAAATGTACACGGGCAATGGGACAAGAATGAGCATTTCATATACAAGGAAAACTGGGAAGCTGGGAGGACAGAGGAGGGGACTGAGGAATGGAAGAAGGGGGAATGGAGATGGCAAACTTGTAGGCCAGGTGCCAGGGCTGGGTGGCCAAAGGCCCCCTAAGGGTATAGGGGCCACGGGGAGATGCTCTTCTACAGGGGTAATGGAGAAACATGAAGGCAGTGGTGGAAGGAAGGTCTTGCCAGAGGGGAGGTGGGAAATGGGAAGAAACTCAGGCGAATAGCAACCCATGTCCAGTGTGGCCGTGGTGCACAGGTGACAGTGAGATGGAGGCAAGGGGAGCTGCTTCGAGAAAAGACTCATCATGGGCATGGTGAGGGCAAGGGAGGGGGCGGTTATGAGGCGCAAGGGGCAGGAAGGTTGTAGCCCCAGAGAAGTTTATAGTGGGGTCAGTATCCCAGAGGGAAGCAATGGTGTGGGCTTGGGTCCCAGTGGAAGAGTGGCATGACAGCATGACAAGGCCCCAGGACAGCAAGTGCATGTACCCGCTAGTGTCCACCGGGGTGGGCAGGTGGCAGGTTCTCAAAGAGTCAGTCCACATTTCAGTAAATAGTGCTGGGGGAACTGCATGTTCAAATAAAATAAAATAGCACCTTTAATTTGCACTCTATACAAAAATTAACTCAAAATGAACAAAAGACCTAAACTCTAAACTCAAGAACTAAAACTTAAAAATTTCTTAGAAAAAAACATTGGGGTCAGTTGGGAGAAAATAGGGGAGGGACGGTGGGGGGTAGGGAGTTGGAGAGAGATAGCAAGGGGAGAGATGCCAGATGTAGGTGATGGGGAGGAATGCAGCAAATCACACTGACACGTGTGTACCTATGCAACAATCTTGCATGTTCTTCACATGTACCCCAAAACCTAAAATGCAATAACACAAATAAATTAATTAAAAAAATAAAATAAAATAAATGGCAAAAAAAAAGAAGAAAACATTGGGGATAATCTTCATGACACAGGATTTGACAGAGCTTTCGTGGATGTGACACCAAAGCACAGACAGAATAGAAAGAACTGACAAACTGGTCTCATGAAAATTAAAACATCTGTGCATCAAAGGGCCCGATTAGAGGGAAAAAGCAATCAATGCCTGAAATGAAATAAATATGCAAATCATATATCTGATAAGAGATTAGTTTCCAGAATACGTAAAGAAGTCTGACAAAAACAACAAAACAGTCAACCCACTCAAAAATGGGCAAAGTAGCCATGAGAAGCTATGTGGGGGAAAAATGGGCAAAAGTCTTGAATGGCCAATTCTTCAAAGAAAATATGCAAATGATCAATAAACACATGAAAAGATGCTCAATATCAGTAGTCATTAGGAAAATGCAAATCAAAACCACAATCATATACTGCTTCTGCACAGCAAAGGAAACAGGCTGGGTGCGGTGGCTCATCCTGTAATCCTAGCACTTTGGGAGGCTGAGGCGGGTGGATTGCCTGAGTTCAGGAGTTAAAGACCAGGTGGGCAACACGGTTTCATATTTACTAAAAATACAAAAATTAGCCAGGCATGGTGGTGTGCCACTGTAGTCCCAGCTACTCAGGAGCCTGAGGCAGGAGAATTGCTTGAACTTGGGAGGTGGAGGTTGCAGTGAGCTGACATTGCACCACTGCACTCCAGCCTGGGCCACAGAGAAAGACTCTGTCTCCCAAAAAAAGAGAAAAGACAAAAAGAAAGAAAAAACCCTCCTGCACAGCAAAGAAAACAACAAACAAAGTGAAGAGATCATTCAAGAATGGGAGAAAATATTTTCAAACTATTCATCTTACAAAGGATTAGTAACTGAAACATATAAGGAGCTCAAACAACTCTATAGGAAAAAAAAAAAATCCGAGAATCCAATTTAAAAACGAGCAAAAGATCGGAATAGTAATTTCTCAAAAGGAATACTTACAAATGGCAAGCAGGTATATGAACAGGTGCTCAGCATCACTGGTCTTCAAATAAATGCATCGAAACTACCATGAGATGTCATCCCACCCCAGATAAAATGGCTGTTATCCAGAAGACAGGCAATGAGGAATGCGGCAAGGATGTAGCAAAAGAGAACCCTTGTACACTGTTGGTGGGAATGTAAACTAGTACACCACTATGGGAAGCTAGGTGGAGGTTCCCAAAACTAAACTAAAAACATAACAGAACTGTCATATGCTGCAGCACTCCCACTGTTAGGCATATACCTCAAAGAAAGCAAATTGGCATGTTAAAGAGCCATCTACTTTTCCATGTTTATTGAGGCACTATTCAAAATAGCCAAGATCTGCAAGCAACCTAAGTGTCCATCAACACACGAATGGATAAAGAAAATGTGGCTCACATGTGTATGTGGAGTACTATTCAGCCGTCCAGTCATTTGAAAAGAACTGGAGGTCATTATGTTAAGTGAAATAAGCCAGGAACAGACACACTAACTTTGTGTGCTTTCTTCTTTGCAGCAGCCAAAAGTGAAAACAACTGAACTCATGGGGACAGGGAATGGAATGATGACTACCAGACGCTGAGAAGGGTAGTGGGGAGTGCAGAGTGGGATGGTTAATGGTTACAAAAATATAGTTAGAATGAATAAGATCTTGTAGATAGCACAGCAGGGTAAGTCAGCAATAATTTACTGTACATGTAAAAATAACTAAAAGAGCATAATGGGATCGTTTGTTGCACAAAGAAAGGATAAATGCTTGTTGTGATAGATACCCCATTTACCCTAATGTAATTATCATGTATTGTATGCCTGTGTTAAACTATTCACGTACTCCATAAATATATACATATATGTGTACAACATACCCAAACAAAAGTTAAAAATTAAAACAAAAGCAAGGGGTGGGGGTGCTGGCCAGAGACAGAAAACCAAGGTAAACGGGGAGACCACCAGCCTGAGGAAGGGTCTGCCAAAAGTAGTGCTGGAGGCGGAACAGTCACCCCAAGAGCCAAACAAAGATTTTAGGTATGTGGTGTAGGGAGTGAGAGCCCACTGGGGTCAAGGAACCAAAAGAAAAGAATGAAGGTCAAGGAACAGCTGGACCAACAGCCTGTTTTAGGTCTGGGCTGGGTGGGGCGAGGGGAGATGGGCAGAGCAAGAACTGGAGGGCAGCGTGAGCATGGGGCAGGAGTGACTGTGGAGGAACTTGGGTTAGGGTGAGGACAGGAGGGGAGCGTGCTCTGTGGGGGGTGGGGTTTGGGAAAGATGAGAACTTGCTGAGGGCCCAAGGCAGGTGGGCAAGAGGTAGGAGCAACACAAGGTTCCCAGCTTGAGAGGGGCGGAGGGACCAGGGAGGGATCGTCCAGCACCTGTGGGCTGGAGGGTGGGGTCCTCCAGAGGGTGAGGCTGAGGATAAAGGAGAGGGGAAGGGGCCACCTTGAGGCAGGGCCCAGAGCAGCCACCTGCACTGGATGGGACATCTGCACTGCCCTGTGTCCTGCCTAAAACCCAACTGTCATTAGCACCAGGGCTCCCCCTGGGTGGTCTGGAGGGGAGTAGGATGGAGGGAAGACCCCTGGACAAAAGGCAACACCAGAAACTTAGGGTCAGGGACAGCTGGGAGTGGGAGGCATAAGGGCAGCACTGGGTGAAGGCTGCTTGTAGGAAAGGCCCATAAGGGAGGCAGGAGGGACCTGCTTTGGGTGGGGGAGGGTATGAGGGCAGAAGATACCCTAGAAGTCCATCGGAGGACTGCAGACAGGAAGGGGTAGCAGGGAGCTGGGAGGGCAACAGGACCCAGGGGGCCCTGAGATGGGCAGGGAGGAGGGGCAGGAAATCTGTTGTCCTTAGATCATTGGTCATTAGTAGGGGTGGGCTACGGAGAGGAGAGGACTCCCCCCACCGGCTGTGAACCACAGACTGCCGGGAGAGGACAGGGCTTCAGGGACCTGGGAGCAGCCCCCAGCACCGGTAGATGTGGATGCCTTAGGGGCCGAGCAGGCAGGGCTCTAAAATGCCATTCACAAGAGCAGCCCGCGAGTGGGGGGCGCCTCCCGGGACCCCAGGGGTCTCAGAAGGGATGGTTTGTCCGAAAAGTGAGAGGAGGTGGAGGTGAGGCAAGGAGAGCAAGTGCAGGACAGGAAAATGCAGGGGCGGGTGATGCGCAGTCCTGAGGAGGACAGAAAAGAGACGGGAAAGCAGGGCTGAGGTGTGGCGGCCATGGGCCGCGTCCAGCTCCCCGCACCCCCGACCCCGCACCTGAGCCCCGCCCAGACCGCACAGCGCTCACCGCGACCCACCGGGACCCCAGGAAACGTCCCGCCACTCCCGCTCCGCCCAGGCCCGCCAGGAACCCCACTCACCAGCGGCGGCTCCCAGGAGTGTCAAAGGGAAGGCGCCGGCCAGAAATAGCAGGATCCGACCCAGCCCCATGGCCAGACGTCGCCACCCTCTCAGAGGCTCAAGCCGTGGCCGGCAGAACCGGGGGCGGGAGAGTGCCCCGCGGAAATTTAGCCACCTGCCCCGCCCCTAGTGAGCTCTTATCCAATGAAACTGAGGCCCGGAACTTAGGGCCACTCACGAGAGGGAAGTGCGGGGCCGTGTTCATAAGAGAAATTTCGCACGGCTTGAGACCTGCTGAGCCGGCGAGACCTGGGGTCCTAAAAGTGGGAGAGCGCGGGAGCGCAGCTAAAAGCGGGAACCAGCTGCGAGTAGCTGAGGGTACAGCTCCAAACTGATGAGCACGGCCAGGGCCCTGCCGCCCTCCCTGCATCGCCATCACCCATCCCCGCACCCCCACCCTAAGGAGTGCGAGCCTCACCAAGCCCCTTTCGCCTGTCGCCCCATCAGGCCGGCTCTCACTGGCTTGTTCCTTCCAGGAGAGACAACGCCTAGTTATTCTTCCAACACACTTCTTGAGCCGCGCACAGCGTTACCGGCAATGAGAGCAGTGAGCAGATTTGCAGACTTGTTTCCAGGTCTCAGCCACCTCTGCCTCTCAGAAGCACCTGCCCCTTGAGAACCGCTCAGACGACAAACTCTCTTAGACGTTTCAGCTTTAGAATCACCTTCTCCTCCCTTCGACTCGAACCCAGGTCCCCTTTCGCCCCCTAATATCCTCTAAGTGCCTGAGGTCTCGAGGGGCAGCCTCTCTATTCAGTCCCTGGCTGATCACAGGCCAAGGATGCGACTCCCCATGGTTCACTACAACACCAAGCTCTCTCCAGACTCCCTTTTCCAGCCTGTCTTAGGACATCTGCACCTCCAGGACCATAGTGCCCTCCAATGTGACAGATCCACAAGGACACTCTACACGTCTCCCACCACATCACTCCGTTTCTCTTAAGAACGTCACCATCCTTGGTCCCTTCTGATTTCCTCTTTCCCCTTCATCTCCAGGAGTCAAAGTCAGCTCCTCCAACCCTATTTCAATTCCACAGCCACTACCTTAGTCTAGGCTTTTCCCTCCCTTCAGCCTAGATTACTGCTCCGGCTTCCTAAACACTGTGCCTGCCCCAGTTGTAACCAGAGTGCTCCAAGCCAGTATAGCGCCACATCCGCTGAATGTCACACATTCCACTCTACCATGGAAACCACAGCTGCCAAAACCTGTTGTATGGCACCGCCCCCATTTCTCTGGGGACATCTCCCCAGGGTTGCAGTAAAAGTGGGCTCTGGGATCTCCTCACCCTATCCCCCAGAATGCCACTGCCTAAGCCGCGTCCCTCTTCCAGGTCACTGTCACCTCTGCCTTAGAGCCCATCAGACCACACTGTATCCTTAAAATCTTCCCAGTGAGGCTGGTCTGACTGTAGTGGTGTTTACAACGAATTGATCACAACCAGTTATGGATGTCTTTGTTTCTTAGTCACTCCCACTAATCAACTTTAATCGTCGCACTAACGATAGCAAGAAAAGTTTTTCAAGCAGACGGTTGTGATGGTGGCACAACCTTGTGATTTGCTAAAAGCCACTGAGCTGTACATTGTAAAAGGATAAATTATGTGGCATACGAATTCTCAATTCTCAATAATAATAATGCTGTCTGAAAAGCCTCTTTCTACTAAGAGAATTGCCTTGGCCCCAGCGCACATCTCTTAGTCTTTCAGACATTTAGCCAGTGGTCTTCAAAAAAGCCACTGTATAGAATCACATGGAGAGTTTTTAATATCCATGTTTCCAGGCCACAGTTCAAACCAGTTAAATCAGTAAACCCAGGCTGGATCTAAACCTTGGTTGGACCTAAACCTTAGTATCTTTTAAAGTTCCCTAGGTGATTCCAATGTGTAGTCAAGCTTTGGAACTCCTAATCTAGACCCTGGTTTCAACCTTCCTCATGGTACAGATGGTGCCCTGTGTGGAATCTTTTTTTCTTTTCTGTTTTCTTTTTAAGACAAGAGCCTTGCTCTGTCACCCAGGTGGATTGCAGTGGCATGACTATAGCTCACTGCAGCTTCCAATGCCTGGGCTCAAGCAATCCTCCCACCACAGCCTTCCGAGTAGCTGGGACTACAGGCGAGCGCCAGCACACCCAGCTGTCATCTGCCATCTTCTACCCTCCCCTATTAGACTATGAACCCTCCAGGATCAGGAACTGTGTCCATTTCCTCTTTGTCAGCCTCACAAACATCTTTTTAAGTTGAACTATACCTGTCATTACTATTACCCTATGATCCCTAGCCTACACTTTTCTGTGGATGAAAATGTAATGTATTTAAGAATTTTAACAATTTCTCAGTTTTCCCATCCACATTCACTAGTAATTTATTTTGATCCTCATAATTTATCGAGTAAAGCTGGGACTGGGGTCCTGTCTCCACCTTAGGGAGACTATTTTCACTGCTAAAGATCATAAGCCTAGTGAGAGGCAGAGAGGGAGATGGACCCAGTTTTCCTGATGCAGGTCCCAAGTCCTTCCCTCCTCGGTGTCTACCCTCCCTCCAGGACTTCCTCCGTGTGCCAGCTCCAGCATAGGGTCTCATTCAGCTCACCCCCCAAAAGACTTTTCACAGTCAATAACAATAATAAATATGCAAGGTTTGTTCCAAGGCATTCAGAAGTGGTTGCGGGGAAACATAAAGCCAGTCCTCTCCAGGGCCAGGGGAGGCCGAGATGGTCTTGAGTTCCAGGTAAGTTTCTCAGCGGCCAGGCCTGGCATCTGCTCCCCCACCACGCCTCCCAGGTCTTCTGTCCACCTCTAGTCCCCTCCACCCCACCTCCAGACCCTTCTGCTCTGCCCCATCACCTACGTTTTCTCCCTTAGCACCCGGCTTAGATCCCTGGACTCACGAGCACGGAGGCGACTTCCTCCTCGCCGACTTTACGCGCCACGGCGGCTGAAGAAAGAGAAACGGAGAAAGAGAAACCGTTAAAGAGAGAGGTCCGGAAAAGAAAGAGAAACGGCCCAGGGTGGTGGCTCACAAAACCCAGGGCGGGGCTGCGCCTGGAGCCCGCAGGCGTTTCGAATATTTCGGCCCAGAGTTCACTGCTAGAACCGCGATCACCTTTCGCCCCGCCCCAGTCTACGGAGAATGACAAATATTTACTAATATGGAAGGGAATAGGCCCGGCGTAGCGGCTCACACCTGTAATTTCAATTCTTTGGGAGGTCGAGGCGGGCGGATCATGAAGTCAGGGGTTCGAGACCACTCTGGCCAACATGGTGAACCCTCATCTTTACTAAAAAGACGCAAATTAGCCTGCGGTTGTGGCGGGAGCCTGTAGTGCCAGCTAGGCGGGAGGCTGAGGCAGGAGAATCACTTGAATCTGGGAGGCGGAGGTTGCAGTGGGACGAGATCGTGCCACTGCATTCCATTGTGGGCTACAGAGCAAGACTCTGTCAAAAAACAACAAAGAAAAAAAAAAAGAAAGCAAAGAAAGAAAGAAAAGAAATAACGGAGCTCTCTGCTGGGGAGGGCCGAGCCGTTAGGCTTCTGGTCTCTAGCTTTGGGGCACTCACACCAGTCGCTGTAAAATGCAGACTCCGAAGCAGGAATTCCGAGTCCGGGGTGGAGCCGATCTGGAATCTCACTCGCTTGAAGCAGCAGCGCGGTGGATTCGGATCCGGGTCAGTAGGGAAATGCGACTCAGACGTTTCCACCGGCCGCCCACGGAATCTACAATCCGAAAACGCTTCCTGCTGCTCTGTCACCCCAGGAAGGCAGCGCCCGCCTCTGGGCTGTTCTGATGGAAACGGGCTCCCCCGCTCGCCGGAAAACCCACAACAAAGGGGCCAGGAAAAAGCCCCTCAGGGTCTCGCCACTTCAGTGAGGATCCGAATTTACACCCTCCATCAAAGACTGCAGTGACCTTTACTGAAATGATACAAGACCCGCGGGGCCCAGGGCGCTCGGCTCACAGAATGCGGAGACAGCGCCGCCTCGCGTCCCTTCCCTGACCTGCCCAGGCGGACGCGCTGACGAGTGTTGGCTTCGAGGCTGGAATACACCGAGTTCAAGGGCAGAGAGTGAAAAAAGAAGTGAAGGATGGAGGGGTGTGTTGAAGAAAGGAGGGAAGAGATAGGAAGAAAAGGGGAGAGAAGAAGTAAAAAGGAGAGATACAATTTAAAACACATAGTTTTATTATGTCTTTTATTTTTGCTCTTTGTCTAGTTCTACTTATGAACATTTTTACCGTAGCTTTCTCTGAGTCTGTAAATACACGGCTATGATTGTTATTTCAGAGCCTGCGAGGGTGAGTGGCAGACAGCATGACCCTCTTCCTCCAGATGTGTCAGGGTGTGTCTCCTGGGCCCAAGAACAGGGCTTTTGTTTTGTTTTGTTTTACATAAGCAAAGTACAAATCTCAAAGAGGGTAATATTTTTATTTTTGTTTTTTTGAGACAGAGTCTCACTCTGTTGTCCAGGCTGAAGTGCAATGGGGTGATCTCAGCTCACTGCAACCTCCGCCTCCCGGGTACAAGCAATTCTCCTGCCTCAGCCTCCCGAGTAGCTGGGATTACAGGCTCCCGCCACCACACTCGGCTAATTTTTGTATTTTTAGTAGAGACGAGGTTTCACCATGTTGGCCAAGCTGGTCTGGAACTCCAGACCTCGTGATCCTCCCGCGTCGGCCTCCCAAAGTGCTGGGATTACAGGCATCAGCCACCGCCCCTGGCCAGAGGATAATATTTCCAAATCATCTTATTAGGACATACTTTGCATACAATAAACTGCATCTATTTAAAATGTTCAATTTGTTGAATTTTAGCTGTTGTGCACACCCACATCTGCACTACCACAGTGAAGATAAAGAACATTTATTTTTTTATTTTTGAGATAGAGTCTTGGTCTGTCGCCAGGCTGGAGTACAGTGGCGCAATCTCGGCTCACTGCAACCTCTGCCTGCCCGGTTCAAGCGATTCCCCTGCCTCAGCCTCCCAAGTAGCTGGGATTATAAACGCGCATCACCACGCTCGGCTAATTTTTTTTTTTTTTTTTGTATTTTAGTAGAGACAGGGTTTCACCATGTTGACTTCGTCATCCGCCTGCCTCAGCCTCCCAAAGTGCTGGGATTATAGGCCGAGCCTCTGTGCCCATAGGTTAAAGAACATTTCAATCTTCTCCCAAAGAACAGCTGCACGATAAAGTTCTATGCAGTCATTAAAAAGAGTCAGATCCATTTTAAATATTGCTATGAAAAGATGTGCCCAAAATACTTTTAACCTTTTCTAAAAGGTTAAGGAGGCCAGTGCCGTGGCTCATTCCTGTAATCCCAGCACTTGGGAAGGCCAAAGTGGGCAGATCACCTGAGGTCAGGAGTTCAAGACCAGCCTGGCCAACGTGGTGAAACCCTGTCTCTAGTGAAAATACAAAAATTAGCAGGGTGTGGTGGTTGGCGCCTGTAGTCCCAGGTACTCAGGATGCTGAGGCAGGAGAATCTCTTAAAACCCGGAAGTGGAGGTTGCAGTGAGCTGAAATCGTTCCACTGCACTTCAGCTTGGGCAAAAATGCCACTAATATCATTTACATGATGTTAATATATATTTTAAGTAGGGGAAAACCTGGAAGATCCCTCACTAAAGTTTTCACAGTGACTCCAGAGACTGGGATAACTTTGTGACTTCCATTTTCTTTGACATGTTGGAATTTTATCTTTTAGTATAGACTTGGATTTGAGTGGGTTGCAGTGGTTCATACCTATAATCCCAGCTATTTGGGAATTGGAGGCAGAAGGACTGTTTGAGCCCAGGAGTTCCAGGCTACAATGAGCTATGATTGTGCCACTGCACCCCAGCCTGGGAGACAGGAGGAGACCCTGTCCCCAAAACAGAAAAATAAATAAAAATTTAAAATACAAACGATAAACTTGGATTTATGTGAAGGTTAAGGAAGAGAATATTTCAGTTTGAAAATATAAAGCTAAGCCCACACCAAAATAGTTACAGTTTTTTTTTTTTTTTTTTTGGTGGAGTCCTGCACTGTTGCCCAGGCTGTAGTGCAGTGGCATGATCTTGGCTCACTGCCTCCTGGGTTCAAGCAGTTCTTCTGCCTCAGCCACCTGAGTAGCTGGGACTACAGGCCTATGCCACCACGCCCAGCTAATTTGTTTGTTTTTAGTGGAGATGGGGTTACACCATGTTGGCCAGGATGGTTTGGATCTCCTGGCCTCGTGATCTGCTCGCCCCAGCCTCCCAAAGTGCTGGGATTACAGGCGTGAGCCACCATGCCCGGTCAGTTAAGGAGTTTTAAAAACCAAAATGTTCTAGCCGCGTTGTCTCAGGTCAAATGTCCTGGTGCTTGAGGAAGTGAGGCTAGTGTGTTGGAGTCCAGCCTGGGCAGCATAGAGCGCGCTCTTCTATTGAAAAAAAAAAATTAAACACACACACACACACACACACACACACACACACACACACAGAATGTTCATTAAATCCCAGCACGAGGAAGAAGCAGCTTCTCCACTCCTTCTGGAATCTCTCCCTGGTTCAGCCCGCCTGCCTCCACTCCTGCCTCCACCATGTCCATCGGGTGACCCAGAAGTCCTACAAGGTGTCCACCTCTGGCGCCCGGGCCTTCAGCAGCCGCTCCTACATGAGTGGGCCTGGTGCCTGCATCAGCTCCTCGAGCTTCCCCCAAATGGGCAGCAGCAACTTCCGGGGTGGCCTGGGCGCAGGCTATGCTGGGGTCAGTGGCATGGGCATGGGAGGCATCACCGCCGTCACCGTCAACCAGAGCCTGCTGAACCCCCTTAACCTGGAGGTGGACCCCAACATCCAGGCCGTGCATACCCAGGAGAAGGAGCAGATCAAGACCCTCAACAACAAGTTTACCTCCTTCATCGACAACGTGTGGCTCCTGGAGCAGCAGAACAAGATGCTGGAGATCAAGTGGAGCCTCCTGCAGCAGCAGAAAATGGCTCGGAGCAACATAGACAACATGTTTGAGAGCTACATCAACAACCTGAGGCGGCAGCTGGAGACTCTGGGCCAGGAGAAGCTGAAGCTGGAGGCGGAGCTTGGCAACATGCAGGGGCTGGTGGAGGACTTCAGGAACAAGTATGAAGTTGAGATCAATAAGCGTACAGAGATGGAGAATGAATTTGTCCTCATCAAGAAGGATGTGGATGAAGCTTACATGAACAAGATAGAGCTGGAGTCTCGCCTGGAAGGACTGACTGACGAGATCAACTTCCTCAGGCAGCTGTATGAAGAGGAGATCCGGGAGCTGCACTCCCAGATCTCCGACACGTTTGTGGTGCTGTCCATGGACAACAGCCACTCCCCAGACATGGACAGCATCATTGCTGAGGTCAAAGCGCAGTACAAGGAGATCGCCAATTGCAGCCGGGCTGAGGCGGAGAGCGTATACCAGATCAATTATGAGGAACTGCAGACGCTGGGTGGGAAGCACAGGGATGACCTGCGGCATACAAAGACTGAGATATCTGAGATGAGCTGGAACACCAGCCAGCTCCAGGCTGAGATCGAGGGCCTCAAAGGCCAGAGGGCTTCCCTGGAGGTCGCCATTGCAGATGTTGAGCAGCACAGGGACCTGGCATACAAGGATGCTTGTGCCAAGCAGCAGGAGCTGGAGACCGCCCTGCAGCGGGCCAAGCAGGACATGGCTCGGCAGCTGCATGAGTACCAGTAGCTGATGAATGTCAAACTGGCCCTGAACATCGAGATTGCCACCTACCGCAAGCTACTGGAGGGCAAGGAGAGCCGGCTGGAGTCTGGGATGCAGAACATGAGTATCCATACGAAGACCGCCAGTGGCTATGCAGGTGGTCTGAGCTCTGCCTGTGGGGGCCTCACAAGCCCCAGCCTCAGCTATGGCCTGGGCTCCAGCTTTGGCTCTGGCATGGGCCCCAGTTCCGTCAGCCGCACCAGCTCCACCAAGGCTGTGGTCGTGAAGAAGACTGAGACCCGCAATGGGAAGCTGGTGTCCGAGTCCTCTGTCGTCCTGCCCAAGTGAACAGCAGCAATAGCCCCTCCCAGCCTGCCTCTCCTGAGGCTGCCCCAGAGCCTGGGAAGGAGGCCTCTGTGCAGGGGAGCACAGGGAACGGGAGACCCACCCGAGGCTCAGCCCTAGCCCTCAGCCCCACCCATGGGGAGTTTACTGCCTGGGGACCCCCCCGCCCATGCCTACAGCTGCATGCCTCCAGCTGCAAAACAATTCAATTGCGTTTTTTTTTTTTTTTTGGTCCAAAATAAAATCTCAGCTACCTCGAAAAACAAAAACAAAAACAAAAACAAAAACAAAAACAAAACAACCCAGCATCAGAAACTCTGTTTCAAGAGGATCCTTCATATTTTCATGTCATTGAATCTGTCTTAAAGTGCCTTTGAAAAAGATATTTTCAGTGGAATAGAGAGATGAGTCACAATATTTACAAAAGAGGTTGGTTGTAATAAAAGGAAAATGTAAATCGGGTGGGGACACAGGGGACCCTGTTCCATTTATTCTCAAAGCGCGTTTGAAACCTGCGTTGCCATAGTGTCCTTGGGTGGAGACAAAGTCGCGTATTTTGTACCTAGAGTATTGATTTGATTTTGCAAACGGTCAAAGCTTTCGGAAATCAGGCTGACTTTTAGATTGGAACGTTCTTTCTGGCAGTGAGCCCGTAAGAATCCAGGCCATCTGGACGGTGCTGTCTCTGCCTCCACCTAGTGGCAGTGGCTGGAAGGACAGGGCACAGTGAAAAGGGGTGGGTCTGAAGCCAAGGTGAAACCGCCTTTGCAAAATCACCGTTAAGGAAATGATGACAGTGAAAGATACCAAACCTAACTAACCCCACCTTGCTTCTACCCTCTAAGCTGCCCTTGTTCATTTTCGGGCATAAGCAGAACTAGGCTTGGGAAGGAATTTTTAGTTTAAAGGGAAACTTTTTTTTTTTTTAAATGGAGTTTCACTCTTCTCCAGGCTGAAGTGCAATGGTGCAATCTCAGCTCTCGGAAACCTCCGCCTCCCGGGTTCATTCAATTCTCCTGCCTCAGCCTCCCTAGTAGCTGGGATTACGGGAATGTGCCACTAAGCCCGGTTGTTTTGTATTTTTAGTAGAGATGGGGTTTCTCCATGTGGGTCAGGCTGGTCTGGAAATCCTGATCTCAGGTGATCTGCCGGCCTCGGCTTTCCAAAGTGCTGGGATTACAGGCGTGAGCCACTGCGCCTGGCGGGAAACTGTTCTTGTAAAACAAATGAAAGGCCCCCAGCCATTAAGTTAGGATGAGAGGGGCTGGAATTCTAAATATTACCAGACATTATTTCAGAGGTTATAAGATTTGCAACATCCCCGGTTACTCTTGAAGGTAACATTACTATTGTGAGCCACAGATCGGCCTTTTAAGGTGTCTTTTCAGATTTTTGCATTTCTAGCAACTGGAGGGCCCCATCTGGACCTGCCAACCAGTTCTGTGGCCCCCACGCAGGAACTGAGTCAGCTTAAGAGAATAGCCTCCACTCACTATGATTTCATACCAGAGCCAACCAATCAGCGCTCCCGATTCATTGGTCCTCCTATTAACCAAATTATTCTTAAAAACTGATCTGAGTTTTCCGGAAGACTGATTTGAGTAATAATAAAACTCTGGGCTTTGCATGAATTACTCTTTCTCTGTAGCAATTCCCCTGTCTTGATAAATTGGCTTTGTCTAGGCAGCCGGCAAGGTGAACCCATTGGGCGGTTACAGCCGGAGTCCAGGCCAGTGTGCAGGATGTGCTTTGCTGTAGCGGGGTTGGGGAAACGGAGGGGAGGCGAGGACACTTAGGGAATGAATGGCAGAGGAAGAAGGAGCTCAAAGGAGGAGTCAAGGCCCCCAGACCTCTCCTTCCTTCCCTCCCTGATAGGGTTGGAGTGGACCAACGTGGTCCCAGGTGGGGTGGCCGGTAGAGTGCAGAAAATGCCCTGGTTGCAAAGGGGCCTGACACGCCCCACACAAGGGTCCTGGCTCTCAGCTGCTACTGATGAGTTCAAACTAGGAGGAGACTCAGACATGTTCTTTGCAAACTAGACTCGTTAGCTCACACTCTGGCAGGTGCCTCAGATCCATCCTGATGAAGCACAAAAACCAAAAGCCAAATTCTGCCTGTGACTTTTCTGACAGCTGAAAGGTCCTCCCTTCCCTGTTCCTCCAGTGCTCCCTTACCCCACCCCCTCCACTTTGTCTCCACTTCCTCATCCTTTTCCCTTTCTGGACCCGGCTCCTGAGTAGCTGCTGCTCCAGAGGACTTCCCCTCATGGGGTACAGACTCCTCACCTCCAGGAAACAGAGACAAAGGCCACTAAGAGAAACCTGAGGGACGCTTGTGACCCTGCCCCCGAAGTCAGCCTCTCCCTCAGCTCTAGCTCTTGTTGTGGGTGTATTTGTTTTTCGTTTTGTTTCGTATGTTTGTTTTTGAGGCAGGGTCTCACTGTGACAGTCAAGCTGGAGCAGTGGCCCCATCACAGCTCATTGCAGGCTCCAACTTCTGGACTCAGGCCATCCTCCCACCTCAGCTTCTCCAGTAGCTGGGACTGCAGACCGGAGCCACCACACCCAGTGTATTTATTTTATTTATTTATTTTTCTAGAGACTGGGTCTTGCTTTTTTACCCAGGCTGGTCTTGAGCTCCTGCCTTCAAGCGATTCTCATGCCTCAGTCTCCCAAAGTGATGAGATTACAGGTATAAACCACAACACCTGGCCCCTGTGTGTGTACAGAAAGTCAAAGTGCTAAACCTGGTACCCAGGAAACATCCCCACCTTGGCCTTGCTTATAAGAGTTGGTATTTTATGTATCTGTGCTTTTATTTCAGGAGCTGGGACAATTATGTTAATCACAACAGCGCAGTGCCAAGGCCCTTACTCCCAGAAAGCTTAAGGGACACTGCCTTATGAAGGAGGTGAGATTGCAGGAGCCCCTCACTCCAAGTCTCCTGATCCTTCCTACACAAAGCGATGCTGAAAAAAAGTGCAGGACACTCCACTTCCTCCTGGGACCAGACAGGGAAGCCAGAGCCACCGTGGATGTCAAATTCCAGCAAAAAACACCAGTATAGAAAAATCTGCACATCACATTTTAAAGCTCGTGCAATGGCTCAAAGAGAAACAACATCAAAAAACTGAATTCCTAGCTCAGGTGAGATCACCCAAGTTGCCTGTGAGGTGTCGTGGAACCTGCAGGTGGAAATGGCATCTTTATTTAGAGCTGCAGCCCAATTGCTCCTGCATCTTGGGGCCCCATGAAGGGACCCTCTCCCTTCAACATTGCACAGTCAGCACATTTCTGGGGAGAAATGTAGACTCTCCTTGGACTCCTGAGGTTTTTACACTTACTTGCTGACTTTGTGAACTTTGACATCATTGTTAAACATCTTACAGTGATGTAATTTGCTTTGAACGTCAGTGTAGAACAGGCAGCTGTTCCTGA
Organism: Sapajus apella; assembly: GCF_009761245.1. Lineage (NCBI taxonomy): Eukaryota > Metazoa > Chordata > Mammalia > Primates > Cebidae > Sapajus > Sapajus apella. The sequence goes on along the minus strand of NW_022437128.1, from coordinate 248,495 downwards.
AGCGGGAAACAAGGGACCGGTGGCCTGCACTGTCACCCACTCCGTGGTGCTCTCATGCAATGAAATCATGAGCTGACAAATCTATGGCTAGGTGAACAGTAAACTCCATTTCAGCAAATGTTTCAGGTGTTCCTTCTTGCCTAGTAGTGTTCTAGCTTTACTCCAGCCTTAATATTTTCAAATGTGTATTTTCCTTGGTGTTGATTTTAAAATAATTCAAACGTATTTATTACACTGGGTTTGTTGCAGTAAGCCACCTCAAATGTTGCTGTAGAGCTAAAGTAAGCAAATAAATGTGTGGTTCTCCATGGCGTTACTGCTAACACCATCTTAAAAACGGATTAACCCAAATCCAATCACTTCTCAGTCCTCTACTCCCTCCTCTCTGGAGCCATCCTCTCCAAGACAGTAAACCAGAGGGCCTCCCAGCTGGGCTGCCTGCTGCCTCTCACTCAGCTGTCGATCACCCACGCAGCAGGCAGTCAGCCTTTCAAATGGGAATTAGAGCTCATCCTCACCACCATGTCCCACAGACACTCCAGCCTCTTCCCTTCTTAGCACAGTGAAAGCCCAGTCTCTCACTATTTCCTATCAGCCCCTCGTCGTGGGGTTCCTCTGGCCGCTCTGGCCTCATCCCACCCCTCTCAGCCCAGCGAACTCATCTCTGCTAACACTGCTCAATCCTGTCTCAGGCACCTCCCCCTGGAACTCCCCGTGTGCACCTGCTCCCCAAGGAGCCAACGTGCTCACCCCTTTCACCATTCAGGTCTCTGCTCAAAAGTCCAGTGGTCAAGTTCTCAGGCACCTCTTGATCAACAAAATGTATCTCCTACCATCCTCATCACCATTAGTCTTCCAGCCCAAGCATATTCCTCCATAACAATTATCACCGATATTAGAATTGTTTTTGTTTCATTTGTGGTCTGTATCACTGCAACATGTTCTTTGAGGCAGGGACTTACCTAGTCACCACTTGGATTTCCAGCATCTAGAAGTCCAAGTACAGAGAATGGGGCTGAATAAATGGGTGAATATAATTGGCACACTGCTTTTGAGATGCAATTAGATAATATGTATGAAAAGACTTAAAAATGTTCATGCCCTTTGACCTAATGACTTCTATTTGAGAAATCTGTGATCTGAAAACAAAATGCAAAATATAGAAAGATCTTTAGGTATAAGGATATTAATTATTATAATAAAAAAAACATACAAAAGCAGAGTGGCTAGGTCCTTTGTTTTGAAATAGCCTACAGCTGGTGAAAGGAGAGGGTAAGAAGATTTTGTAATATGATATAAAAGATATTTTATTGGAAGAATGAGCACAAAGTTGACCTATTCAGATCTTTTGCTCATTTTGAAATCAAATTATTTTTACTTTTATTATGCTGTTGAGTTGTTTGAGCTCCTTATATATTCTGGTAATGGTTCCCTTGTCTGCAGACTAGTTTGCAGATATTTTCCCTCATTTTGTGGGTTGCTTTTTACTTTTTTGATTGTTTCTTTTGCTTTGCAGAAGCTGTTTAGCTTGATGTAATTGCAATGGTCCGTTTTTGCTTTAATTGCCTGTGCTTTTGATGTCTTACACAAAAACTTTTTGCCCAGACCAATGTGCTGGAGTGTTCTCCACATTTTCTAGCAGTTACATAGCTTCAGGTCTTAGATTCAAGTCTTTCTTCCATTTTCATTTGATTTTTTAATATGGTGAGAGATAGGGATCTAGTTTCGTTTCCATCGATATGATTTTCCAGTTTTCCCAGCAGGAATTGTTCAAAAGATTGTCTTTTCCCTATTGCATGTTTTTGGCACAATTGTTGAAGAAACGTTGGTTGTAAATGCATACATTTATCTCTGGGTTCTGTATTCTGCTCCATTGGTCTATGTGCCTGGTGTGTGTGTGTGTGCGCGCCACTACCATGCTGTTTTTCTTAACATAGCTTTGTAGTCAATTTTGAAGTTAGGTACTGTGATGCCTCCAGCTTTGTTCTTTTTGCTTAGCATTGCTTTGACTTGTTGGAGTCTTTTGTAGTTCGACATAAATTTTAGAATTTTTTTTTTCTATTTCTGTGAAGTATGTCATTGGTATTCTGACAAGGATGGCATTGAATCTGTAAATTCCTTAGGGCAGTGTTGTCATTTTAACAATATTAATTCTTTCAATACATGAGCATGGACTATGTTTCCAAATTTTGGTGTCCTTTCCTATTTCTTTCATCAGAGTTTTACAGTTCTTTTTCTATTAATTTTTTATTTCTTTGGTTAGATTGATTTCTAAGTATTTCACATTTTTTTGTAGCTATTGTAAATGAGACTACTTTCTTTATTTTTGTTTCAGATTGTACACTGTTGGCATACACAAATACTACTGATTTTTGTATGTTGATTTTGTATCCTGTAGCTTTACAGAATAAATTTGCCATTTCTAAGAATCTTTTGGTGGATCCTTTCCTAGGTATAAAGTCATGTTGTTTGTAAACAAGGCTAACTTGACATCTTTCTTCCCAATGTGGATTCTCTTTATGTCTTTCTCCTGCTTAATTGCTCTGGCCAGGACACCCAGTATTATGTTGAATGAAAGTGATGAAAGTAGATATCTTTGTATTGTTACAGATCTTAGAGGAGAAGCTTTCAGCTTTCCCCCATTTAGTATTAGTTATCTGTTTGTCATATATGGCCTTTATTATTTCTAGATATGACTCTTCTATACCTATTTGGGTGAGGGTTTTTATCATATAGGAGTGTTGAATTTTTTTCTTTTTGTCTGAGATGGGAGTCTCACTTTGTTGCCCAGGCTGGAGTACAGTGGCATGATATTGGCTTGCTGCAACTTCTGCCTCCTGGGTTCAAGTGATTCTCATGCCTCAGGCTCCTGAGTAGCTGGCATTACAGGTGTGTGCCACCACATCTGGCTAATTTTTATATTTTTGGTAGAGGCAGGGCTTTGACCTGTTGGCCAGGCTGGTCTCGAACTCCTGACCTCAAGTGATCCACCCACTTCAGCCTCCCAAAGTGCTTGGATTACAGGTGTTAGCCACTGTGCCAGCCTAGGAATGTTAAATCTTATCAAATGCTTTTTCAGAATGTATTGAAACAATCATATCATTTTTGTTATTGATTCTGTCAATGTGACGTATCATGTTCTTTGATTTGCACATGTTGAGCCATCTCTGCATTCCTGGGCTGAATTCCACTTGACTGTGGTGTATAATCTTTTAGACACATTGTTGGATTTGGTTTATTAGTATTTTCTTGAGGATTTTTGCATCCATATTCATAGTGATATTGGCTGTAGCTTTCTTTTTTGTTGTGTTCTAGTCTGGTTTGGTATCATGGTAATTCTGGTCTCATACAATGAGTTCAGAAGTATTTCCTTCTCTTTAATACTTTTGAGTGTTCGAGTAAGGTTTTTTAAACCTTTGGTGAAATTTAGCAGTGAATTCATCAGTCTCAGGCTTTTCTTTGATGGGAGACTTTTTATTATGGCTCTGATCTTATTACTCATGATTGGTTTGTTGGGGTTCTCTGTTTCTTCATTGTTTAATCTTGGTAGGTTGTATGTATTCAGGAATTTATCCATTCAAAATAGGCTTTCCAATTTGTTGGCACTGTTCTTCTTAATAGCCTCTAAAGATTAATTGTATTTCTGAGGTCTCAGTTGTTCCGTCTCCTTTTCTGTTTATGGTTTTATTTATTTGAGTTTTCTCTCTTTCCTCTTAGTCTAGCTAAAAGTTTGTTGATGTTTATTTTTTCTAAAAAACAATTTTTTGTTTCATTGATCTGCTGTTGTCTCAATTTCCTTTATTTCTGCTCTGATCTTTATCACTTCTTTCCCTCTAGTAATTTTGGCTTTGCTTTTTTCATGCTTTTCTAGTTCCTTGAGATACATTGTTAGATTGTTTCTTTGAAGTCTCTCTCTTTTTTTTTTTTTTGATGTAGGCATTTATTTCCAAGAAATTTCCTCTTACTACTGCTTTTACCATATCCCATAGATTTGTTATGTTGTATTTCCATTTTAATTTATTTCAAGAAATATTTAACTTCCTCATTGACCCATTGGTCATTCAGGAACATGTCATTTGATTTTTATGTATTTGTACAGTTTCCAAGGTTTCTTTTGTTAGTGATTTCTGGTTTTACTCCATTGTGGTCAGAAAAGACATTTTATATGATTTCTATTTTTTTTGAATTTGTACATACTTGTTTTGCAGCCTAGGTTATGATCTATTCTGGAAAATCTTCCATGTGGTGATAAAAATAGTGTATATTCTGTAGCAGCTGGGTGAAATGTTATATAATGTCAGTTAGCCCTGTTAGATCTAGTGTGTCATTTCATTCCACCTTTTCTTTGTTATTTTTCTGTCTTTATGATCTATTTATTCCTGCGTTTGGGGTGTTAAAGTCCCATACTAGGGCCAGGCATGGTGGCTCATGCTTGCAATCACAACACTTTGGGAGAGTGAAGTGGATGGATCACTTGAGCCCAGGAGTTTGAGAACAGCCTGGAGAACATGGCAAAACTCCATCTCTATTAAAAATACAAAAAGTAGCTGTGTATGGTGGCACATGCCTATAGTCCCAGCTACCCAGGAGGCTGAAGTGGGTGGAATGCTTGAGTCTGAGAGGTTGAGGCTGCAGTGAGCTATAATCATGCCACTGCACTCTGGCTTGGGTGATAGAGCAAGACGCTGTCTCAAAAATAAATAAATATGTAAAGTCCCCTATTATTCTTGTATTGCAGCCTATCTCTCCCTTTAGATCTATTAACATTTGCTTCATGTACCTTGGAGCTCCAGTTTTGGGTACACCAATATTTATAGTTGTTATATTCTCTTATTGAATTGACCCTTTTATCATTATATAGTGACCCTTCTTGTATTATTATTATTTTTTTTACAATCGTTGTAGTCTATCTTATCTGATACATAGTCTTTCTGTTCTTCTTTTGGTTTCCAAATGCGTGAAACATCTCCTTCCATCTCTTCACTGTCATTCTATGTGTGTCTTTATAGGTGAAGTGGATATCTTGAAGGCAGCATAGAGTTGGGTATTGTTTCTTTATCCATTCAGTGGCTTCATGACTTTAAATTGGAGAGCTGAGACCAATTTAACACATTCAGTGTTATTATTGATAAGTAAGTACTTATTATTGCCATTTTATGGCTTGGTGTCTGGTTGTTTTGAGACTCCTCTCTTCCTTTCTTATTTGTGCTTAAGTGATTATCTCTGTTAGTATCTTTTAATTTGTTGCCTTGTATTTTTAGTGAATCTGTTATATGTTTTTTTTTGTTGTAGTTGCCATGTGGTTATCCATTTTATGGATGTAACAAAGTTATTTTCAAAAGATGACTATTTATCTTAGATTACAAAGAAAAGAACAGAAACCAAGACAAAAAAGAAATCAACCCCGAAAATATTCTACGCATTAATACCATCCTCTCTGCCACATTTTGACTTTTAGTTTTCTCAATTTACATAGTTTTATATTACCTCTTAACAGGTAGTTGTGCTATTATCATTTTTGATATTTGTCTTAACCTTCATTTGTTGTGAGTGAATTGAACATCACAAACATAGTAATAGAGTATTCTAGTTTTATTCATGTACTTAATTTTACCAGTGGGTTTCATACCTTGAAAAATTTTCTTTTGCACATTAAGTGGGTTTTTTTTTTCTTTCAGATTGAAGAAAACCCTTTACCCCTTTTTGCAAGATGGGCTTGGTGGTGGTGAGTTTTCTTGGCTTCTGTATGTCTGGGGAAAATTTTATCTTACCTTCATATTTGAATGATAATTTTGCTGAATACAATATTCTTGGATAGCAGTTTTTTTACTTTGAGTACTTTGAAAATGTCATTCTACTTCCTCCTAGCCTGTATGATTTATGTTTAGAAATTGGTTGCCAGATGAATTGGAACACCTTTATATGTTTATTGCTTCTTGTATCTCACTGGTTTTAGGATTGTCTCTTTGCCCTTGACCTTTAAGAGTTTGATTATTATATGTCTTGGTTTAGTCTTATTTGGGTTGAATCTATTTGATGTTTAACATTTTCTTGTACCTGGATATTTATATGAATATCTTTTTTGAGTTTTTGAATGTTTTCTGTTATTATATTTTTGAATAAGCTTTCTACCCCTTGCTCTTGCTCGACTCCCTCTTAAACATGAATAATTCTTACATTTGGTCTTTCGAGAATATTTTTTATATCTTGTGGGTGGTCTTCATCCCCTTTCTTTCTTTTCTTTTTTTTAATGTCCACTGATGGTATATCTTTAAATAGTCAGTCTTTGATCTCACTGATTCCTTTCTCTAATTGTTTCTTGCATTTATTGTTCATTCCCAAGATTTCAGTTTGATTTTTAAATTATTACAATCTCTGTGTGAAATTTTTGATAAACTTCTGAATTGCTTTTCTTCGTTATCTTATAGGTCATTGAGTTTCCTTAAAATTGTTATTTTGAAATCTTGGACAGAGAGTTCACAAATCACTATCCTATTAGAGTCAGTCACTGAATTTTTCTTTTGTCCTTTTTGGGAGGTCATACTTTCCTGTTTGCTGTTGTTTACTATGGGTATGTGTCTTTGCATTGAATGATTAGTTATTTATTCCAGTTTTCTCTGTATGGCTTGTTTTGATTTGTATGGAATATATTTGCTTGGTGAATCTTCACTACTAGGTTACTGCCTCCTTTTTGGCTCTAGGGGACACCTCAAGCTAGGTTCCCCTGGGATCTAGTACATGGTCAGAGTGCTGCCTATCCCACATTGGGGAAATCCCAAAGGGACTATCTTCCCAGTGTGGAAAGGCTGGCTAGGGGGTAGTACCCAGGGGACCTACAGCATGGTGGAGTTGAACAGCCACTCTGACTTGGCATCTCTGTTCTCTAGGTTACGGAGATCCTGGGGTTGGGGATAATAGACATGTCTCCTGTTTGTTTCTGCCTGTCCTGAGAATATGTCTCCCCTCAGGCAATTACTATGCTACCTATGGGTTAAGGGAAGGACAGGTCTTCTACCAGGGAACCCAAGAAGTTAGGGAATCTCACTTCAATTCCACTTTTTCCAGTACAGAAATCATCAAGAGAAAATTTCCATGTAACTGGTGCTCAGAAGAATTGGGGGTAGAGCATTGTGGGTGTGGTGGTACAATTCTACCATCTGCTCAGTCTTTTTCTACTTCTCTGTGGTCCTAGGAACTGTCTTACCCTGATACTTGAGTTCTGAGTTGTTACTGGTATAGATCTTGGCACTGTATATTTGTTTTTTGCTTTTTGTGTGGGGAGAGAAGCCAGCTTGCCCTATGCACCATTTCAGTACCATTTGAACTCAAATTATACATTTTTTAATGCTTATAATTTTAAAATGTTAAATAATAAAAATAAGTAGTAAAAAATACTAGCAAACTGAATCCAATGACACATTAAAAAGATAATATGCCATGACAAGTGAGATTTAACCCAGGGAATGAGACTAGTTCAGCATACATGATACATCACATCAATAGAATGAAGAACAAAACCATATGATCATCTCGATAGATGCGGAAAAAAATCTGATAAAATGCAGCATACTTTCTGTTACAGTTTGGATATTCGTTTTCTCCAAATCTCATGTTGAAATGTGATCCCCAGTGTTGGAGGTGGGGCCTGGTGGAAGGCATTTGGGTCATGGGGGCAGATCCATCATGTATGGATTAGTGTTGTCCTCAAAATAATAAATGAGTTCTCCCTACATTTGTTCATGTGAGAGCCAATTATTAAAAAGAAACTGGCACTGCCTCCTCTCTCTCTTGCCCCCCTCTCTTGCCATGAGGCATACCTGCTTCACTTTCATATCCTACCATGAATAAGAGCTTCCTGAGGCCTCACCAGAAGCTGAGCAGATACCACACACAACCATGATCCTTGCAAAATTATAAGCCAAATAAACATCTTTTCTTTATAAATTACCCAGTTTCAGGCATTACATTATAGCAATTCAAAACATACTAACACACCTTCATAATAAAAACTCTCAACAAACTAGGCATAGAAGAAACATACCTCAAAGTAATGAAGGCCATATATGACAAACACACAGCTGATATAGTACTAAGTGGGGAAAAGCTGAAAGCTTCTCCTCAAAGATCTGGAACAGACAAGGATATCTACTTTCATCACTTTTATTCAACATAATACTGAGAATCTTGTCCCAAGCAATTAGGCAAGAGAAAGAAATAAAAGACATCATATTGGAAAGGAAGACGTCGCATTAGTGTTGTTCATAGATGACATAATCTTATACCTAGAAAAACCTAAATGCCTTACATTCTTAGACATTATAAACTAATTCAGTAAAGCTGCAGCACACAAAATCAAATTAAAGAGAACATTAAAAAAGGAGACATATTCTATGCTCATGGATTGGAAGAATTAATATTGTTTCAATGACCACACTGCCCTAAGAAATCTACCGATTCAATGTAATCCCTATCAAAATACCAATGACGTTCTTCACAACAATAGAAAAAAATTCTAAAGTCTATGTGGAATCACAAGAGACCCTGAAGAGCCAAAAGAATGCTAAGCAAAGACAACAAAGCTGGAGGCATCACACTTCTTCACCTCAAAATTTACTACAAAGCTATAGTAACCAAAACAGCATGGCATTGGTATATAAAACAGACACATAGACCAATGGAACAGAACAGAGAACCCAGAAATAAATCCACACATTTACAGCCAACTGATTTTTGACAAAGGCTTCAAGAACATCCAATGGAGAAAGGACAATCTTTTCAATAAATGGTGCTGGGAAACCTGAATAACCACATGAAAAAGAATGAAGGTACACCCCTATCTCTCATCATGTAAAAAGAACTAAATCAAGATGGATTAAAGACTTAATTCTAAGACCTGAAACTATGAACCTACTAGAAGAAAACAATGGATAAATTCTCCAGGACATTGGTTTGGGCAAAGATTTTTTATGTAGGACCCCAAAGAACGGGTGCAAAAGCAAAAATAGACAAATGAGGCTATATTAAATTAAAAAGCTTCTGCATAGCAAGGAAGACAACAAACAGAATGAAGAGACAACCTGTTGAATGGGAGAAATTATTTGCAAACTAGTCATTCAAAAAGGGACGCATATCCAGATATACACGGCACTCAAACAACTTAACAAAATTTTTTTTTTTTTTTAAAGACAGAGTCTTGCTCTGTATCCAGGCTGGAGTGCAGTGGCACAATCTTGTCTCACTGCAACCTCTGCCTCCTGGGTTCTAGTGATTCCCGTGCCTTAGCCTCCCAAGTAGCTGGGATTACAGGCACATGCTACCACACCCAGCTAGTTTTTGTATTTTTAGTAGAGACAAAGTTTCACCATGTTGGCCAGGGGTCTCGATTTCCTGACCTCACGATCCACCCACCTTAGCCTCCCAAAGTTCTAGGATTATAGGCATGAGCTACTGTGCCTGGCCAACAACAAAATAATTGTAATAATAATCCCATTAAAGGGAGGGCAGAGGATCTGAATAGATATTTGTCAGTAGAAGACATACAAATGGCTAAGAGATATATGAAATATGCTCAAGATCATTCAACATCAGGGAAATACAAATCAAAACCACAATGAGATATGCTCTTATCACAGTTAGAATAGTTATTATCGGGCCGGGCGCGGTGGCTCAAGCCTGTAATCCCAGCACTTTGGGAGGCCGAGGCAGGTGGATCACGAGGTCAAGAGATCGAGACCATCCTGGTCAACATGGTGAAACCCCGTCTCTACTAAAAATACAAAAAATTAGCTGGGCATGGTGGCGCGTGCCTGTAATCCCAGCTACTCAGGAGGTTGAGGCAGGAGAATTGCCTGAACCCAGGAGGCGGAGGTTGTGGTGAGCCGAGATCGCGCCATTGCACTCCAGCCTGGGTAACAAGAGTGAAACTTCGTCTCAAAAAAAAAAAAAAAAAAAAAAACAATAGTTATTATCAAGAAGACAAAAAAATAAGATGCTGGAAGGGATGTGGAGAAAAGGAAACTCATATGTGCTCCTGGTGGGAATGTAAATTGTGCCATCATTATGGAAAACACTATGGAGATTCCTTAAACTTAAAAGTAGGACTACCTTATGATCCAACAATTCCACTGCTGGGTATTTATCCAAAGGAAAGGAAATTATTATCAAAGGGGTAACTATACCTTCATGTTTATTACAGCTCCATTCACAATAACAAAGATATGGAATCAGCCTCAGTGTTCATCAACAGATGAATAGTAAAGAAAATGTGTTATGTATACACAGTGGAATGCTATTCAGCCATAGACATGAAATCCTGGCATTTTGCAACATGGACGGAAGTGAAGGTCAGTATATTAAGTGAAATAGGCCAGGCAAAGAAAGACAAATATTGCATGTTCTCACTCATAGGTGAGAACTGAAAGAAAAGTTTATCTTATGGAGGTAGAAAGTAGAATAAATAGTTACCAGAGGCTTGAAAGGGTGTGTGTGGGGGCTGGGAGATAAAACGAGCTAGCCTAATGGGTACAAACGTACAGTTAAATAGAAGGAATAAATTCTAACTTTTGACAGCACAGCAGGCTGGCTATAGTTAACAACAATGTATTGTATATTTCACAATAGCTAGAAGAATGGATCTGAAATTCACCCAACACAAAGAAATGATACATGCTTGAGGTGATGAATATTCTAAATATCCTGACTTGATCATTATACATTCTACACATTCATTAAAATATTATGTGTACCCCCAAATATGTACAAATATTATGTGCCAGTAATTTTTTAAAAAACCCAACAAGCTCAATACAATAAGAGGTATTTTAAAATGATACAGAATTTATTTGTTTGATAATAATTTGGCAAATATTTCCTTTTTATTAACATCAATTTTTTCTCCTATAAGTATAAAGAGAATAATACACAGCATCAGAAGTAGTTGCTTTTCTGAGAGAGAATCCTTTTCCCAGTTAAAAATACAGAATCAGAATCACCATGGTAAATAGGACTTCGGAGAACTACATAGCACTGGATCTTGCAGTCCTGGGGCGGCCAGACTCAGATAGGGCTCACCTTCCAGGGAAAACTAAACTTTGGCTCTCTTGTTTTGGTGTTGTTCTTATTGCAAGGCCAACATTGCAGAATATCAACAGAGTCCAGCCAAACGGTTGTATTCTCTTGTATTTCTTACAATATGCACTGCCAAGGATGGTGCAGACTGTTACGGGCTAAATTGTGTCCTCTACCCATATGTTGAGGTCCTATGGTGACAAGACAGAGGGAGAAGATGGCCATCTATAAGCCAAAGAGAGAGGCCTCAGAAACAGTCAGTATTGCAATACATTGATCTTGGACCTGTAGCCTCCAGAACTGGGAGATAATACATTTCTATTGTTTAGCTTACCCAGTCTGTGCCACTTTATTATGGAAGTCTTAGCAAATTAAAACAGAAGATATCACTTTTTCTACCCCAGCCGGTATATGAAAATGAGATTTTTCAAGAGTATGAATTATGTAGGATTCCAAAACATAGAATGGATAGATTGAAAATTGACAACGGCAGATGATGTAGAGTTTGGGCAGATGTAGGCTGGTTTCCAAGCCTCTGTGGGTCCCATGGTCACCACATGAAAGTGGAGATGTTCTCATTCCTTTTCATTTTCACTCAGAGCAAAACGTGTGGTCCAAACTGGTATATTATCAGAAGATGTATTTAACTGAATTGAGGTATTGAGGGAGAAAGTCTTGCTATACTTTTATAGAAAGATGAATGATAATTATCATCACTAAGGGGCTTTTAGGCAGGGCATTTCTGGTATTATGTTTTCCTCCTGCATTAAGGTGCATGTTCCTAAAAAGCCCTGTCTATCAGTAAATGGCATTGCTTAAATTTTTCTTTTGTCTGTCGACCCATTGGTCTTCACTTTATTTCGGTAAGGTTACCAGAATGTTTGTGTTTATCCAGCATTCACAGATGAATTTAAAAGTCCCTAGTAGTAGAGAGCATCTCCTGAGGTCACACAGCAACTGAGTGTGGTGAAGCAATGATAGGCACATGGCAACCTTGGTCCGTACTCCAGTTCTCTAGGTGCCATGAGAATTGCAGCCTTTGGTTCCTTTTCCATTTTTTTTTTAATCTGAATGAGTGAAGGAAAACGCATGTTGACAACAAAGTGCCAGAGACCTAAGTCTTCTCCTTAAACCTACAGGGTTGGGGCACGGAGAGAGACAGGCTGCCACTGATTCTCTGAATTCCAGCTTCCACTGTCAGTCACACAGCTGAAAGCAGGAAGAAGCTTTCTCTTCTGCACTTGGAACAAGAGGATAAATACGTCAGAGAGTCCCACATCTACCATGGAAAAGACGAGGGTCCCTTCCATTCCTTGAATCATGCCCATTTTTCTAATTACATGTGTTTTCCTGCAACACGTAACTATATCTCCTCCCTTCAAACACCAATTATCACAGTACAAACATAACAGCACAAAGGAGTTACTACTGAGCCTGAAGCTCTGATGGAACCTCTGAGTTGAGACTTTGTTTTATACTTAGGTACTTGTGAGTCATTGCAGAGTTTTTCCTGACTCCACCATGACTCAATTTGATCAAGGTCTATGTGCTATGGGACCTCTCCAGTTCCTCATCAGAAAGTACAATGAATGCCATGTTCAGCTCCTGGGGTGCCTGATGGCAATGAGCGGCAGCTCCTCTTAAATTTTTCTCTGCTTGTCGGGCAGCACTTTGAGGTTGACCAAGGCCTCATAGACTTCATTACTGCTGGGCCACATGGCCCAAGGCTCCTGGGCACAATGAATCTGTGGTCATGGATTCACCTCTTACATTTAATGACATGTGCTTTTGGGCTTTCACAAGTGGTCTTTGGTTGAGATGGAAGGAAAAGATGCAAGGTCACAAAACTTCTCACCGCCCAGGGACCCCCCCACCACTTTCACTCAGCGACTACATGGCCATTTCACTAAATTCCTGAGGACATGGCCAACAGAAACAACAACACAGGGAGGTGCCTTATGCAGAGTTTCATGGAAGGCTGGCTGGAACCCTTTAGACCATTTACCTACACCTGTTGGGATTTCTCTAGCATGAAATGCTCCAGAGGCAGTCATACCATAAGCTTGGATCTTCCAACCCATTGAGTGGAAGGGTCGTAGCCCTGGCTAAATGAGCACTGAATTCTAGAGAGACCAAGAGACCATCTAAGTTCTGAATCCTGAGTCCTGAATCCTGGAAGTTGGCCAGGAAGCAGGTGTCACTGACTCTGATCCACAGAAGCAGTCCCACGGCTCAGGTTGCTCTCCTGATGTGGCAAATCTTCACTGCTTGTTAGCCCATCCATTTACTCAACCAGATTTTTCAAATAAGTGTTTTCCTCCTTTTCCCACTGTACTCAGTGGAAGGAATGGTCTAAACAGCAATTCCTGGAAACCAGGTCACCATGTATATACAATCTATTTTTGAGACAGAATCTCGCTCTTGTTACCCAGGTTGTAGTGCAATGGCATGATCTTGGCTCACTACAACCTCAGCCTCCCGAGTAGCTGGGATTACAGGTACACACCACCACACCCAGCTTATTTTTTGTATTTTTAGTAGAGATGGGGTTTCACTATGTTGGCCTGGCTGGTTGCAAGCTCCTGACCTCAGGCAATCCACCCACCTTGGCCTCCCAAAGTGCTGGGTTTACAGGCGTGAGCCATCGTGCCCAGCCACATGTATATACAGTCATATATGTTAATGTCACATACGAGAAAGAAAATGCAGAGGTACCAGTAGTGGCCACCTAAGCAGTGTAACATAGAGGTAATAAAAATAAATAGCTGGGTAGCATCTATCTATGCCATGATTAAAATATATATCAATAAATGATAACTTCTAAGAGAATAATCCCTAAATTGTAACATGTAAGAGAATAATCTCTATATGTAATACATGACTGTGATGCTGACAGACAAACCTCGGAGTACCGTCTGAAGGCACTTCTCATCACCTTCACCTCATGAGCCAGATAGTGTGAAATGAGAAGCAGAGATCTGAAACGTGTGGCAAGCCTCTCTGCAAGGCAGTAGAGTAACGTTCTACACGAGCAAATCAAAGCAATCTCCTCAAAAATGTCGCTGGATGTATGGTGTGGGATGTGTGTCCTTAACTATAATGGAGTTAATGCTTTAAGTAGGTAATCTTTTTACATGAACAGGATTCTAAATGCCTTATTAGCTGTCAATTAGCCAGAAGTTGTTCTCATTGCTAAAAGGGAGACCCTGCCATGAACCAGCATTTCCCAGGTGGAGGTTACTTGCAGACATCAACTTCTAACAGGGTAAATGTCCTGTTTTTTTAGTCAGGGGAAACTGACTTTCAAAAATGGTCTCTGGCTGAGGGATCCCATCGTGAGTGGGGGATTTGCCAAGTCACTTCTCCCTGTTCCTGCTGGGTTTGGGGATGGTGAACCGAGTGAAGACACAAACTCTGAGAGGGAACCAGGTTCTCAGATGCTGGAACTCCTCTCCTCCATGACCTTCTCTTCTGCTATGCCTGGGTCCTATGTCTTGTCATTCCTTAGGCCTCCTTCTGCCCAAGAACCAGGCCCCCCCCTTTTTTTTTTCTGGTGGTGGCACATTCCTGTAATCCCAGCTACTCGGGAGGCTGAGGCTGGAGGATCGCTTGAACCAGGGAGGCGAGGTTGCAGTGAGCCGAGGTCGCACCATTGCACTCCAGCCTGGGCAACAAGAGCGACATTCTGTCTAAAAAAAAAAGAAAACTTGTGATAAACGTCCCTTTCCGCTGACTCCTGACTTCCTGGTTTCCCTTCATCTCCACTGACATCAGGACATTCCTGAGCATCAGAAAAGTCCTGCAATTATAGCCATTTAGAACTATTGAAAAATGCAGGCACTCTCTTCCAAACCAGTATTTGTTAAAGCTGCAGAGAGTATTTTCTGGTTTCTTAGGAGACAGGGAGGATGAAGGGGGCACTCACACCCAGAACATCTATTCCAACACTCCTGTCTTCATCAGCCTTTGGTTCCTTCCTACACATTATATCAAAAACATTTCTCACATCTAATCCTATTTAGTTAGGCATGACCAAGTCAAATTTAAAAGCAACTTAACATTTAGAACCACTCTGAGTGTGGAAAATCTCACATCGTTTTTCCCCTGCTCTCACACTACAACACCTATCAACATAGAAGACTTCTCTGATGAAATTCAGGGAATTTCTCCAATGAACAAGCAATTGGTTCTGTGATGGACACCAGCTGGGTGTCCTCTAACTCAATTCTGACACTATCTCCCTATATACAGCATCACATCCCATGGGTTGAGGGCCCAGTCCCTATGACTGTCCCCCTCCCACTCCTGATGCTGATCTCAAGCCTCAGATTATTTTGCTTGTGTTTCCAACAGACTTGCTATAAATTAGGGTTCCCACAACTCACTTCTCAGGTTTGATTAATTTGCTAGAATGGCTTACAGAACTCAGGGAAACACTCACATACATTTACCAGTTTATTTTAAAAGATACAAATAAAGAGCCATATGAACAGATACATAGGGCAAGTTCAGAAGTGTCCCCAGTGCAGGAGCTTCTGTCCCATTGGGTTGGGATGCACCACCCTCCCTGGCACATGGCTAAGCTCTTGTTCACCTTCTTCTAAGCCTGCCTGTGTTCAACTATCCAGAAGCTCTCCAAACTCTGCCCTTTTGGGTTTTGATGGAAACTATATTTCGTATGCCTGATTCATTAAATCACTGACTATCAGCTTAACCTTCAGCCTCTCTACTCTCCCTCCCAATGATATGATCCTTATCTAGAAAAACCTAAAGACTCCACCAAAGAACTATTAGATCTGATATATAAATTCAGTAAAGTTGTAGAATGTAAAGTCAACATACAAAAATCAATATAATGTCTATACATTAGTAATGAAGTAGCTGAGAAAGAAATAAACAATTCCATTTACAACAGCTAGAAAAAAATACCTAGGAATAAGTTTAAGCAAGGAAGTCAAAGATCTCTTAAAAAGAAATCTATTCAACACTGATGAAAGAAAGAAGAGGATGCAAACAAACAGAAAGATATTCCATGCTCATGAATCAGAAGAATTAATATTAGTAAAATGACCATACTTCCCAAAGCAATCTAGAGATTCAAGGAACTCTCAATAAAAATATCAATGTTATTTTTCACAGAATTAGAAAAAATAATTCTAATATTCCCATGGAACCAAAAAATAAAAACAGCTGAAATAGCCAAAACAATCCTGAGCAAAAAGAACAAAGCCAGATGCAAAATATATTACAAGGCTATAATAACTAAAACAGAATGGTATTGGTATAAAGACAGACATGTCAATCAATGAGAATAATAGAGAATCCAGAAATAAATCCGTATGTTTAAAGCCAACTGACTTTTAACAAAGGTGTCAAAAACACATGAAAATCAATATCCATATGCAAAAGGATAAAATTAGATCCCTATCACTAACCCTATATAAAAACCAACTCAAGTTGAATTACATACTTAAATGTAAGACCTGAAACTATAAAACAACTAGAAGAACGCCTAGGAGAAACATTCTAGGACACTGGTCTGGTCAAAGATTTTATGGTTAAGACTTTAAAAATACAGAAAACACAAGCAAAAATAGACAACAGGACTATAATAAACTAAAAAGCTTCTGCATAGCAAAGAAAACAATCAGCAGAGTGAAGAGATAACCTGCTGAATGGAAGAAAGTATTTTCAAACCATTTATCTGACAAGGGACTTATATCTAGAATATATAGGAAACTCAAACAACTCAAGAATTAAAACCCAAAATAATCTCATTTAAGAGTGAGCAAAGGAGGAAGGCAGCAAATCACACTGCCACGTGTGTTCCTATGCAACAATTTTGCATGTTCTTCACATGTACCCCAAAATGTAAAATGCAATAAAATAAATGGGAAAAAAAAAAGAGTGAGCAAAGGACATGAACAGACATTTCTCAAAAGAAGACATACAAATGGCCAACAGGAATGAAAAAAAAAAAGCTCAACATCACTAACCATCAGAGAAATGCAAATCAAAACCGCAATGAGATGTCTTCTTACCCCAGATAGAATAGACACAACTAAAAAGACAACAAACAAACAAACAAAAAACAGATGCTGGTGACGTGGAGAAAAGGGAACTCTTACACACTGTTGATAGGAGTTTAAATTAGTATGGCCACTATAGAAAACAGTAAGGAGAGTTTAAAAAAATCTAAATACAGAACCACTACATCATCCACCAATTTGGGATGGGGTGGCAAAACCCTGGAGTTCAGGGGTCAGGGTTGGCAGAGAGCAGGGTCTGGGGGTGCTTGGGTAGCTGCAGGAGAATAAAAGAGGCAGATGTCTGGGTCCCAGAGTATGGAAGCGAGGGAGGTGCGGAGCTGTTCCCAGAGGGCAGGAATTAATAGAAGAATTCTTGAGACCTCTTGGGAATAGGGAGAGTTCAAGCCCTCAGGATCCAGGGCAAGGGGTCAGAAGCTTGGGCCAGGCTCATTGCTGAGCTCTTTGTAACCCACAACCATCTTCAGACTCCAACCTAAGTCACGCACGCATCCTCCGAGAACAACATCTCCTTAGCTCCAGCAGAGTAGCCTGCTCTTTGCCTGTGACCCTCTGGCCCCGGGGCCTGGCATGGTGGCTCCTGCTGTCAAAGGCAATGAGAAGCAGCCGTTCAGCAAGCTCAGTGCTGTGACCCCAGGCCTCGTGGGGCTGGACTATGATACGACAGTAAGGTCCAAGCTTAGAAAGTACAGCCCTGGAACTATTACCCTGGGCCCCTTAGCGTCTGTCCTTAGCTATCTTTTCTTCAGGGGCCTAGGGACTTCTGCTCTACACACACCGCACACACACACACACCTTCTAAAGGGATGCTTCCCATTTTTCTCTCCTCCCTGACTTACTCTTCTTCCTTCTCTTTCTTCTTCTTCTTTCTTTTCTCCTCTTCCTTCTCCTTCTGCTCCTCTTCCTCCTCTCCTCCTCCTCCTTCTCTTCTTCCTTTTTCTTTCTTTCTTCTTTTTATAAAGAAAAATGTTTAATTGACTCACAGTTCCAGTGTCAGGTATGATTCCTTCTTCTCTTATGATCCATTTCTTCTCCCTTCTGCTCCCTGGAGCCTTCCGGCCTCCTGGACAGAGGCTGCTCTCCCTGGACCCCAGGGTTGGCGCTCACAGGCTGATTGCTGGGATGAGCAGCCTCCACCTGAAGAAGCAGCAGCAGGAACAGGGGAGGGGACAGGAGGCCAAGGTCCCATCCTGGAGGCTGAGGGACTAGGTCTTGCGGTAGCAAGGGTTTGGGGGTGGGTCAACCCTAGACCTGATCCTGCTGTTTTGCCCTGGAAGCCTCTCTCTGCCCTGAGATGAAAAGTCCATTCACTCTGTTGCGGGAGAAAACGGTCACATCAACATGGATTTTGGGAAGCTGGATGGACTCAGAGGCTGGGAGGCTCCCGTGTGTGCAGAACCCTGTCCAGGTTCTGGGAGCTGAGTGGGAGCCTGCAAGGACCTGGCTGGGTAGAAAGGGGATCGGGTTCTCTGTCCTCGGCCCTGTGGCCACACGGGGGCGCCGCCGCGCTGCTCTAGGATTCTGACTGCGTGCTCTCTGGCACAGGGCTGCGGGCTGAGTGGGTAGAGGGGGCTGAGCCTGAGGTCACCCACTCGGGGATGGAGATTTCTCGTGAGCAGCTCTGGAATCCACAGGACTCAGGCTAGATTTGCTTGTAACGTGAGGCAATTGTGGAGTAGCAGGATCTGGCTCTAGAATTCTTACGGTGAATACAGTTCTCATAGAATCCAACCAGAATGAGAGTCCAGGGCCTGAGTTGACTGTCCTGGGTACACTCAGCTTTGATGGAGTTGCCAAAAATGTAACTTCGGCACTTGCAGAAATTTCCGTGATTGTTGAAAACACCAAATACTTGTGTACAATTTCATTTCTGGTGGCTCTGGCTGTAATTTGAAAGGGCAGAAAGAGCCATGGAAAGAGGCTGAAAGGCTCCTCTGGGAATTCTCAAGTCCCTTTTCATAGCAGTAACAACTCAGAAGTGACTGGGCAGTGGGAACTAAAGACAGGAGGGTGTGAGGGCTGAGGGGCAGAGAGAAGGGCCAGTGAGCAGGAAGTGAGGAAAAGGAGCAGGGGAAAGAATTCTAAAGCAGTGGAGGAGCTTAGCAGGCGGTTCTTTGCATTTGTATTTAATACATTTTGTGGGACTTCCTAAAAAGTAATGACCTCTTTATGATTAAAAAATAAGGGTTCCAAAAATACCAAGTGTCCAAATGAAATATGCACACTGCTTATGAAATATGCACACTGCTTAGACGTGCATAGTTCACGAAAACAGGCAGTGCTTGAGCGTCGGTGAAGAGCAATGGCGCACTCGCAAGTTTGAGGTGGTGACTACAGGTTGGTTCCCCGTTGCAATATACAGTAAGAAACCCTGCTTCTTTGTATTCAGGAGATGTTCTGGACTCACACAGGGAAACTTGAACTAGGGAATGAAGACAATTTTAAACGCAACAACCCAGAGTCACAGATTCATAGTCGGGGAAAGTAAAACTTAGGCGCTTTGAGAGTTTAATTGTAATGCTTTTTTGGACCCAGGTCTTATACAGATTGGAATCCTAATCATTCAGGGATTACCAGTATTGTGCTACCTACTGTATTAATAAACAAAAAAGAAACTGGTCTCTATGAGAATCTCTGTCTGATGCCTTCAGAAAAAACTTCACCAGGTGTAGAGAGAAAAAACCCTGTCTCTACACCTCCATCCCCAGGGCGAGCTCACTCTCTGGCATCAAGTTCCCTGTGGTGAGTTTCCTTGCACAAGAGTCCGAGGGGAGAGGTAAGGAGTGGGAGGCAGGGAGTCCAGTTCAGGGTCGGGGATTCCAGGAGGAGAAATGAAGGGGAAGGGGCTGGGCGCAGCCTGGGGGATCCCTCCCTGGTTTCCACAGACAGATCCTTGGCCGGGACTCGGGCAGACAGTGTGACAAAGAGGCCTGGTGTAGGAGAAGAGGGATCAGGACAAAGTTCCAGGTCCCGGGAGTAGCTCTAAGGGTCTCAGGTTTCCGGAGCCGGGTCTCCATTGTTGGGGACTCCCCACTCCCCCGGGTTTCACTTCTCCCGACAGGTGTCGGGTCTTTCTTCCAGGATACTCATGATGGGTCATTAGTTCCCACTCCCATGGGGTGCTGCGTTTCTGGAGAAGCCAGTCAGCGTCGCCGCGGTCCCCGTTAGCGGCCAGTCACCCACCCATTCTCCCCAGCTCCGAGGATGGGGTCCTGGCGCCCGGAACCCTCCTCCTGCTGCTCTCGGGGGCCCTGGGCCTGACCGAGACCCGGGCGGGTGAGTGCAGGGTCTGGAGGGAAACGGCCTCTGCTGGGAGGAGCGAGGGGCCCGCCGGGCGGGGGCGCAGGACCCGCGGAGCGGCGCTGGGAGGAAGGTCGGGCAGGTCTCAGTCCCTCCTCGCCCCCAGGCTCCCACTCCTTGAGGTATTTCTACACCTCTGAGTCCCCGCCCGGCCGCGAGGAGCCCCGCATCATCTCAGTGGGCTACGTGGAAGACGCGCAGTTCCAGAGGTTCGACAGCGACGCTGCGAATCCGAGAGGGGAGCCGCGGGCGCCGTGGGTGGAGCAGGAGGGGCCGGAGTATTGGGACCTGCAGACACCGAGAGTCAAGGCCCAGGCACAGACTTTCCGAGTGAACCTGCGGACCCTGCGCGGCTACTACAACCAGAGCGAGGTCGGTGAGTGACCCCGGCTCGGGGCGCAGGTCACGACCCCTCCACATCCCCCACGGACTGCTCGGGTCTCCCCGAGTCTCCGGGTCCGAGATCCACCCCGAGGCTGCGGGACCCGCCCAGACCCTGGACGCGGGAGAGCCCCAGGTGCCTTTACTCGTTTGTATTTTCAGTTTAGGCCGAAATCCCCACGGGTTGGTCTGGGCGGGGGCGGTGTTTGGTGACCGCGGTGGGGCGGGGCTGGGGTCACCAAGGCTCAGACCACTCAGCCCAAGTGGGAGGCCGCTGGTGAGGCTGAGAGGCTGGGAGCCTACCTGGAGGGCACGTCCATGGAGTGGCTCTGCAGACACCTGGAGAACGGGAAGGAGACGCTGCAGCGCACGGGTACCAGGGGCAGTGGGGAGCCCTCCCCATCTCCTGTAGATCTCCCGGGCTGGCCTCCCGAGAGGAGGGGAGGGAAATGGGATCCGCGCTAGAATATCGACCTCCCTTGAATGGAGAATGGCATGAATTTTCCTGAGTTTCCTCTGAGGGCCCCCTCTGCTCTCTAGGACAATTAAGGGATGACGTCTCTGAGGAAATGGAGGGGAGACAGTCCCTGGAATACTGATCAGGGGCCCCCTTTGACCCCTGCAGCACCCTTGGGCACTGTGACTTTTTCTCACAGACCTTATTCTCTGCCTCACACTCAATGTGTTTATTTAAAGTTCTGATTCCAGCTTTTCTGAGTCCTTCTGTCTCCACTCAGGACCAGAAGTCACTATTCCTTCCTCAGAGGCTACAACTTTCCAAGGAATAGGAGATTATCCCAGGTGCCTGTGTCCAGGCTGGTGTCTGGGTTCTGTGCTCCCTTTCCCATCCCAGGTGTCCTGTTCATTCTCAGGAGGGTCACATGGGTGCTGCTGGGGTGTCCCATGAGAGGTGCAAAGTGCCTGAATTTTCCGACTCTTCCCATCAGACTCCCCAAAGACACATGTGACCCACCACCCCATCTCTGACCATGAGGCCACGCTGAGGTGCTGGGCCCTGGGCTTCTACCCTGCGGAGATCACACTGACCTGGCAGTGGGATGGGGAGGACCAAACTCAGGACACGGAGCTTGTGGAGACCAGGCCAGCAGGGGATGGAATCTTCCAGAAGTGGGCAGCTGTGGTGGTGCCTTCCAGAGAGGAGCAGAGACACATGTGCCATGTGCAACTTGAGGGGCTGCCGGAGCGCCTCGCCCTGAGATGGGGTAAGGAGGGGAATGGGGGGGAATCACGCCTCTTCTCAGAAAAAGCAGGAGCCCTTCTGGAGCCTTTAGCAGGGTCAGGACTGAGACCTGGGGTCAGGGACCTTCACGTTTCTCTCCTTTCCCAGACCTGTCTTCCCAGCTCACCATCCCCATCATAGGCATTGTTTCTGGCCTGGGTGTCCTAGGAGCTGTGGTCACTGGAGCTGTGGTCATTGCTGTGATGTGTAGGAAAAAGAGTTCAGGTAGGGGAGGGATGAGGAGTGGGTTTTCTTGTCCAGTTGGGGGTTTCAAGCCCCAGGTAGAAGTATTCCCTGCCTCCTTACTGGGAAGCACCATCCACATGTGGGCTGACCCACCCTGGGGCCCTGTGTGCCAGCACTTAATTCTTTTGTGAAACACATGTGACAATGAAGGACAGATGTATCACCTTGATGATTGCGGTGTTGGGGTCCTGATTCCAGCATTCACAAGTCAGGGGTAGGTCCCTGCTAAGGACAGACCTTAGGAAGGCAGTTGGTCCAGGACCCACACCTGCTTTCCTTGTGTTTCCTGATCCTGCCCTGGGTCTGTACTCATAGTTCTGGAAACTTCTCTTGAGTCCAAGACCAGGAGGTTCCTCTAAGATCTCATGGCTCTGCCTCCTCCCTGTCCCTTCACAGGACATTTTCTTCCCAAAGGTGAAGATAGAGGGAGCTACTCTCAGGCTGCGTGTAAGTGGTGGGGGTGGGAGTGTGGAGGAGCTCACCCACCCCATAATTCCTCCTGTCCCACATCTCCCTCGGGCTCTCACCAGGTCCTGTTTTTGTTCTACCCCAGGCAGTGACAGTGCCCAGGGCTCTAATGTGTCTCTCACAGCTTGTAAAGGTGAGGCCTTGGGGAGCCTGAAGTGGGTGGGGGTTGAAGAAGAGGGGATAGGACTGGGTAATGTGGATTCTTTGATTGGGACATTTCAAGTGTGTGGTGGACTGTTCAGAGTGTCATCACTTACTGTGACTGTTCTGAATTTTTTCATGACTATTGTTTTCTGTAGCCTGAGACAGCTGCTTGTGTGGGACTGAGATGTGGGATTTCTTCACGCCTCCCCTTTGTGACTTCAAGAGCCTCTGGCATCTCTTTCTGCAAAGGCATCTGAATGTGCCTGCATCCCTGTTAGCATAATGTGAGGTGGTGGAGAGATAGCCCACCCCGTGTCCACCGTGACCCCTGTCCCCACGCTGACCTGTGTTCCCTCCCCAGTCATCTTTCCTGTTCCAGAGAAGTGGGGCTGGGTGTCTCCATCTCTGTCTCAGCTTCATGGTGCACTGAGCTGCAACCTCTTACTTCCCTACTGAAAATAAGAAACTGAATATAAATTTGTTTCTCAAATATTTGCCATGAGAGGTTGACGGGTTAATTAAATAAGTCGTTTCCTAAAATTTGACAGAGGAAATAAAGACCTGAGAACCTTCCAGGATCTGCATGTTCGCTGTGCTGAGTCTGTTGCAGGTGGGAATGGAGAAGGCTGTAGGAGCTGAGTGTGGACGGGGCCTGTGCCCAGTTGCTGTTGAGTCCATCATGGGCTTTATGTGGTCAGTCCTCAGCTGGGTCAGCTTCACTGCTCCATTGTCCTTGTCCCTTCAGTGGAAACTTGTCCAGCAGGAGCTGTGACCACAGAGGCTCATACATTGCCCACAGTGGCCCCTGCACATGGGAGTCTCTGTTTCTGAGATAAATTTTCAGATCCATTCAGCTCCTGCCCTCCTTCTAGGGCTCCTCTTCTGCTCTGCTCTCCTGCCCTCTCTCCCTGTCCTGGTTCCAGTGATCTTGGTGCTGGCTCCAATCCCAACTCATGAACTATAAAGCAGAGGCTAATTTAGACTTACATTTGTTTGTGAAATTGGATCCATCATGAAGGACTGTTCCTCCCTGAAGAGAGAAACCTGATTACGTGCTGCAGTGTGCGGCGGGGGAGGGGGAGGGTTGGTGTGGGAGGAGGGTTGGAGGTGGGAGGAGGGTTGGAGGTGGGACACCACAGGCAGCCCTGCTGAGAAAAGCACAGATGGTCTGGATGTCAGTTTGAGGAGACCTTGTGCTGTAGCTGCCACAAAACAGCACTTGGCCTGAGTCTATGTTAACAAAGATACTTTCTTTAGAATAGGAGGTGCTCTACAGTGATCATTCATTCAACTGACCTTTGTTGTCTGCCAGACATAGGACAGAATGGTTCTGCATCTGGGGAACACTATTGAAATAAAATCAGAAAAATCTCTGACCTTGTGGAGCATGTGTTTCAGTGGGAAGAGGCAGACGACAGATATACTATAAGCAGAGTAAGGAAGGAAAGTGCTAGAAGGTGGGAAGTGCTGTGAGGCAGGTGATCCAGGATGTGGGCAGTGAGGACAGGGAAGGTGGCTGTTGCACAGCAGTGGTCAGTGTGTGCCTTGTTGCAAAGGTGACCTTTGAGGAAAGATTTGAGGGACATGAGGATGTCTGGGGAAGTTCTTTCTAAGCAGGGGACCTCCAGCAAATGCACTAAGGCAGGAAGGTGTCTATGTTCCCAGAAGAGCAAGGAGGCCAGGAGGGCTGGACAGAGAGAAGCTAGATGAGGTCAGTGGTATGGCTTCAGGGGATTGGGGTTGGATCTGATCTTTGCTCCGAGTGGGATGAAGAGTTGGAGGACAGTTTTGAGAAGAGGGCTATGATATGACTTCTCTTTTATGTGTGTGTATGTATGTATTTATTCTCTTTTTTATTATTATACTTTAAGTTCTGGGGTACATGTGCAGAATGTGCAGGTCTGTTACATCAGTATTCACGTGTCATGGTGGCTTGCTGCATCCATCACACTGTCATCTACATTAGGTAATTCTCCTAATGCTATCCCTCCCCTATTACCCCACCCCCTGCTACCCCTTCCCTAGACCCCATCTCCTGACAGGCCCTGGTGTGTGATGTTCCCCGCCTTGTGTAAATGTGTTCTCATTGCTTAACACCCATTTATGAGTGAGAACATGTGGTGTTTGGTTTTCTGTTCTTTATTAGTCTGACCAGTGGTCTATCTATTTTGTTGATCTTTTCAAAAAACCAGCTCCTTGATTCATTGATTTTTTTTAAGTGTTTTTTGTGTCTTTATTTCCTTCACTTCTGCTCTGATCTTAGTTATTTCTTGTCTTCTGCTAGCATTTGAATTTGTTTGTTCTTGCTCCTCTAGTTCTTTTAAATGTGACATTAGGGTGTTGATTTTAGATCTTTCCTCCTTTCTCTTGTGGGCATTTAGTGCTATAAATTTCCCTCAGCATACTGCTTTAAATGTGTCCCAGAGATTCTGGTATGTTGTGTCTTTGTTCTCATTGGCTTCCAAGAACATCTTTATTTCTACCTTTATTTCATTATTTATCCAGTAGTCATTCAGGAGCAGGTTGTTCAGTTTCCATTTGGTTGCATGGTTTTGAGTGGGTTTCTTAATCTTGAGTTCTAATTTTATTGCACTGTGGTCTGAGAGACTGTTATGAGTTCCATTATTTTGCATTTGCTGAGGAGTGTTTTATTTCCAATTATGTGGTCTATTTTAGAACAAGTGTGATGTGGTTCTGAGAAGAATGTATATTCTGTGGATTTGGGGTGGAGAATTCTGTAGATGTCTATTAGGTCCGCTTGGTCTAGATCTGAGTTCAAGTCCTGGATATACTTGTTAATTTTCTGTCTCATTGATCTGTCTAATATTGACAGTAGAGTGTTAAAGGATCCCACAATTAATATGTGGGAGTCTAAGTCTCTTTGTAGGTCTCTAAGAACTTGCTGTATGAATCTGGGTGCTCCTGTGTTGGGTGCATATATATTTTGGATAGTTAGATCTTCTTGTTGCATTGATCCCTTTACCATTATGTAATGCCCTTCTTTGTCACTTTTGATCTTTGTTGGTTTAAAGCCTGTTTTATCAGAGACTAGATTTGCAACTCCTGCTTTTTTTTTTTTTTTGCTTTCCATTTGCTTGGTAAATATGCCTCCATCCCTTTATTTTGAGCCTATGTGTGTCTTTGCATGCGAGATGGGTCTCCTGAATACAGTGCCCGATGGGTCTTGACTCTCTCCAATTTGCCAGTCTATGTCTTTTAATTGGGGCATTTAGTTCATTTACATTTAAGGTTCATATTGTTATGTGTGAGTCTGATCCTGCCATTATGATGCTAGCTGGTTATTTTGCCCATTAGATGATGCAGTTTTTCATTGTGTTGATGGTCTTTCCAATCTGGTATGTTTTTGCAGTGTCTGGTACTGGTTGTTCCATTCCATGTTTAGTGCTTCCTTCAGGAGCTCTTGTAAGGCAGGCCTGGTGGCAACAAAATCTCTCAGCAGTTGGTTGTCCATAAAGGATTTTTTTTCTCCTTTGCTTAAATCTTAGTTTGCCTGGTTATGAAATTCTAGGTTGAAAATTCTTTTCTTTAAGAAAGTTGAGGCTGGGCATGATGGCTTATGCCTGTAATCCCAGCACTTTCAGAGGCCGAGGTGGGCATATCATCTGAGGTCAGGAGTTCGAGACCAGCCTACCCAACATGGTGAAACCCCATCTCTACTAAAAATACAAAAATTAGTCAGGTGTAGAGGCAGGCACCTGTAATCCCAGTTACTTGGGAGGCTGAGGCAGGAGACTCATTTGAATCTGGGAGGTGGAGGTTGCAGTGAGCCAAGATCAAGTCATTGAACTCCAGCCTGGGATACAGAGTGAGACTATGTCTCAAAAAAAAATGTTGAATATTGGCCTCTTTTGGCTTGTAGGTTTTCTCCCGAGAGATCTACTGTGAGTCTGATGGGCTTCCCTTTGCGGATAACCAGACCTTTCTCTCTGGCTGCCCTTAGCATTTTTTCCTTCATTTCAATCCTGGTGAATCTGATGATTATGTGTCTTGGGGTTGTTCTCAGAGAGTATCTTTGTGGTGTTCTCTGTATTTCAATGTTGGCCTGCCTTGCTAGGTTGAAGAAGTTCTCCTGGATAATATCCTGAAGCATGTTTTCCAACTTGGTTTCATTCTGTCCGTCACTTTCAGGTACACTGATCAAGTATAGATTGGGTCTTTTCATGTCATCTCATATTTCTTGGAGGATATGTTCATTTCTTTTCACTCTTTTTTCTCTAATCTTATCTTCTCACTTTATTTCATTGAGTTGATCTTCAATCTCTGATATCCTTTTTTCCACTTGATCGATTTGGCTATTGACACTTGTGTATGCTTCATGAAGTTCTCATGCTGGGTTTTTCAGTTCTATCAGGTTGTTTATGTTCTTTCTAAACTAGTTATTCTAGTTAGCATTTCATCCATATTTTTCAAGGTTCTTAGCTTCCTTGCATTGGATTAGAACATGCTGCTTTAGCTCGGAGAAGTTTGTTATTACCCACCTTCTGAAGCCTGCTTCTGTCAATTTGTCAAACTCATTCTCTGTCCTGTTTTGTTTCCTTGCTGGTGAGGAGTTGTGATCCCTTGGAGGAGAAGAGGCATTCTGGTTTTTGGAATTTTCAGCCTTTTTCCACTGGTTTCTTCCCATCTTTGTGGATTTAGCTACCTTTGGTCTTTGAGTCAGCGACCTTTGGAATGGGTCTCTGAATGGACATCCTTTCTGTTGATGTTGAGACTATTTCTTTCTGTTTGTTATTTTTCCTTCTAACAGTCAGGCCCCTCTGCTGTAGGTATGCTGGGGTTTGCTGGAGGTCCACTCCAGATCCTACTTGCCTGGAAATCACCAGCAGGGCCTGCATAACAGCAAAGATTGCTCCCTGTTCCTTTCTCTGGTAGCTTCATCTCAGAATGGTACTCACCAGATGCCAGCCAGAGCTCTCCCATACGGAGTGTCTGTTGGCCCCTACTGGGAGGTATCTCCCAGTCAGGATACACAGGGGTCAGGGAGCCACTTGAGGAGGCAGTCTGTCCCTTATCAGAACTGGAATGCTGTGCTGGGAGATCTGCTACTCTATTCAGAGCTGCCAGGCAGGAATGTTTAAGTATGCTGAAGCTATACCCACAACAGCTTCCTGTACCTAGGTTCTCTGTCCCAGGAAGGTGGGGGCTTTTATAAATCCCTGATGGGCTGCTGCCTTCTTTTCAGAGATGCCTTGCCCAGTAAGGAGGGAGTCTAGTGACACAGTCTGCCTACAGAGGCCTTGCTAAACTGCTGTGGGCTCCACCCAGTTTGAACTTCCCAGTGACTTTGTTTACACTGATGTTAAAACCACCTACTGGAGACTCAGCGATGGTAGACGCCCTCCCACCACCCCTCACCAAGCTCAAACATCCCAGGTCAAGCTCAGACTGCTGTGTTGGCTGTAAGAATTTAAGCTAGTGGATCTTAGCTTGTTGGTCTTCGAGGGAGTAGGACCCACCGAGGCAGATCACTTGGCTCCCTGGCTTCAGCCCCCTTTTCAGGGGATTGGTAAATGGTTCTGTCTTGCTTGCATTCCAGGCACCACTGGGGTGTGAGAAAAAAAACTACTGCAGCTAGCTCGGTGTCTTCCCAAACAGCCACCCAGTTTTGTGCTGGAAACCCTGGGCTCTGGTGTTGTAGGCACTGGAAGGAATCTCCTGGTCTGAGGGTTGAGAAGACCATGGGAAAAGCATAGTATCTGGGCTGGATTGCAGGGGACAGTCCCTAATGGCTTCCCTTGGCTAGAAGAGGGAGTTCTCCGGCCCCTTGTGCTTCCTGGGTGAGGCGATGCCCCACCCTGCTTTGGCTCACCCTCCTTGGGCTGCATCCACTGTCCAACCAGTTCCAATGATATGAACCAGGTACCTCAGTTGGAAGTGTGGAGATCACCTGCCCTCTGCATTGATCTTGCTGGGAGCTGCGCACTAGAGCTGTTCCTATTTGGCCATCTTGACATCAACCCAACAATTTGTCTTATTTATTTATTTGAGACTGGGTCTCACTCTTTTGCCACTGGAGTGCAGTGGCATGATCTCTGCTCACTGCAACCTCCACCTCTCATGTTCAAGTGATTCTGTCATCTCAACCTCCTGAGTAGCTGGGATTACAGATGGGAGCCACAACACCTGGCTAATTTTTGTGCTTTTAGTAGAGGTGGGATTTCACGATGTTGGCTAGGCTGGTCTTGAACTTCTAACCTCAAGTGATCTGACCTGACCACCTCTTCCTCCCAAAGTGCTGGGATTACAGGTGTGAGCCACCATATGCACCCCTCCTCTTATACTTTTGAGGAGCTAGTCCCGCATGCCACAGACCACTGGATTCCTTAAAACTTCGCCAGTGTAGCAGGCACTTAAATCTTTGTATAGTTTACCAGTCTTTGGAGTGGATTTGTGCTACCAAAACTTGCAGAGTATATTCCAGTTCTGGCTCATCAAATTTTAATACATAATATCATTAATACAGTGAACAAATGTGACATTCTGAGAAATATTTAGATGGTCCAGTTCCTTTTTATGATGGTAGCGAGCAGGAGATGTAATGTATCCTGGGTATAAAATCTAAAATGTAGAGTCATTTGTCCTTTGTGAATATAAATAGCCTCTGGCCTTCTTTTCATATGTGTTGCAAATAATGCATTTAGACCTATTGGTAGTCTTACACAATGAAGAAGACTCTCTATAAATCTGATTTACTAAAAATATAACAGTCTGGCCAAGCAAGGTGGCTCATGCCTCTAATCTGACCACTTTGGGAGGTCAAGGCAGATGGATCGCTTGACCTCAGGAGTTTGAAACCAGACTGACCGACATGGAGAAACATCGTCTCTACAAAAAATACAAAAATTAGCTGAGTGTGGTGACTTGCACCTATAGTCCCAGCTACTTAGGGGGCTGAGGCCCAGGAATCACTTGAGCCCAGGAGGTGGAGGTCGCAGTGAGCCAAAATCTCACCACTGCACTTCAACCTGGGTGACAGAATGAGACCGCGTCTCAAAAAACAAAAAGAAAACTGTGTTGAGACCAGTTAATAAAGTTGCGACTGATTTTTTTTTTCTTTTGAGATGGAGTTTCGCTCTTGTTGCCCAGACTGAAGTTTAATGGAATGATCTCGGCTCACTGCAACCTTAGCCTCCCGGGTTCAAGTGATTCTCATGTCTCAGCCTCCCGAGTAGACAGGATTGCAAGTGTATGACATGACGCCTGGCTAATTTTGTATTTTTAGTAGAGATGGGGTTTCTCCATGTTGGTCAGGCTGGTCTCGAACTCCTGACCTCAAGTGGCCTGCCTGTCTTGGCCTCCCAAAGTGCTGGGATTACAAGCATGAGCCACTGTGCCTGGCCCAAAGTTGCAACTAATTATTGGGTGAGTCTGCATTAGTCCATTTTCATCTGCAATTATCTGTCCAATTACTACAAGAACTAGATTAGTGCATTAAACTGTGTTGGGGAAACAGCAATGGAGGAAGGGTTTACAGTGTGCCTACATAAACTGGTTATAAGTAATGTATAACAAAGAAATCAGGAATAATAAACTTCAGAAGGCTGTGGAGGCCTCTGGGGAGGAAGGCCTCCCTGTGCCAGCATGTTCCCAGGAACAGAGTGTCCTAAGCTCTGATATTCTGAACATAGTGTCCAAGGACATAATGCTCCCTTGAAGCACTGGAATGTAACCAGACATGTAGGCTTCTTGCTAAGCCTGCTCCCACTAGCTGCATTGTCTATTGATAAGCATACACTATTAGCTCATCAGAAACTCACATAAACCACCACCGCTATCGATTTTATGTTTGATGCACAGCTTCCCTTCACCAATTCACCCTGCCACCTGCACTATAGATAAAAGTGATTGTATTCAATAAATACTGTGGAAACCAGAGCTCGGGGCCTTCACTGTCTCCAGTAAAAAGTGATGGTCCCCTGGTCCCACTACCTCTCTTAATCTCTTTTTCTCATTCCTTTGTCACCACTGAACTGGGGTACCCACGGGTGGGGTGTGGGGCTGGTTCCCTACAAACTGTTATATGATGGAACCAAATTCTTGCATCTTTTAAGTCTTGGAAATTTGGCTCAGTTTGCTTCTGCCTTGCTGCTGCCTGGCCTCTGGCTTCCGGGGGATTCTACTGTTCCCTCTGCTGCTAGAGAGACAGGTTCTACAATATCATATCCTAGAGGCAGTTCTAGCCTGCAAAGGACAGACAAGATGAGATTAATACCCTGTTCACCTGTTCATTCCTTATTGCTTAGTAGAGAGCCCTTTGGCTCTTCCATAGAAATAGTCACCTGGTGGGCTGTCCACTTCTACAAAGCACATCTGTCTATGCCAGCAAGCTCACTGCTCAGTGCTCTGAGCTTTTCAATCTCTGTCTCCACAATCTGCCATAACAGTTCTGACATCTCTACTCCATTTCATGTGAGCCATCACTTTTTATTAGAATGGTTTTCTTGAGATAAAATTCACATATATTGTCCACCATTTGAACTTAATGATTTTTAGTATAATCACAATTGTAGAACATTTTCATAAACCCATACCCACTTATTCCTAAGCAGTTGTATCCATTTCCCTTTAACACCTCCTCAGTCTGAGGCAACCACAAATCAACTTTCGGTCTCTAGAGATTTGCTTCTTAAGGAAATTTCATATAAATAGAATAATGTGGTGGATGCTGTTTGGTGATGGACTTCTTCCACATAGCATATTTTTTTTCAAGATTCATCCATGTGGTTACATGTATCAAGAGTTCATTCCTTTTTATGACCAAATAAAATGTCTACACTGCTTACCCTGCCTTGCCCATTTCTTCCTCTGAAAACCACAACAGAGGCTCTCACCCATGCCTTCCCCTCCTGCTGCCACCTGATCAGCCCTGGTGCTGCCCTGTGTGGCCCCGCCTGTTGTGCTGTGCTCCTGCGTCTGTGGGTAATAAGCTCTTCTGTCAGTGGCATCAGCTTCTCTGTGTCGTCCCTCAGTCATAGAAATCCTGGGGGTATTTAAAACACCTATCAAATCCCAAATATTACAATAGGTTCTTTCTACCATGCTCTTACTGAGACACTTATGAGTTCTCCAAGGTGTGCATCCTCCCTCAGTGCAATGAGTGGTAAACTGTAAACTCAGCTTCTTCACCTAAGGTGTGCTCCTGCCGGTCTTTGGCTGAAGGGTATTCACACATTATTACTACTTTGTCTATTTACTTTTTATATGTCTTTGAGGCTGGTTAAGGGAATGGGTTTGTATATTTATGTGCTTGTGGATGCCAAATAGATTTTTTAACTTGTAAGTAGTCAGAACAATTAGCATCATTCTTCATTGCTTTCTACACTTTAGTTATGCTTAGAAAATTCTCCAGAATTGTAAAAACTTCACACATATTTTCACCTAGAAAAGGACAATGAGGCCGGGCACGGTGGCGCATGCCTGTAGTCACAGCCACTGGGGAGGCTGAGTGGGAAGATTGCTTGAGCCAAGGAATTCTGGGCTGCAGCGCGCTATGCCAATCCAGTGTCCACACTAAGTTCAGCATCAATATGGTGACCTCCCGGGAGTGAGGGATCACCATGTTACCTAAGGATACTAATGTGATGGAATTCTAAGGTTTAAATTCCTTGTTTTGTAATTTTGGAAATGTGTCTACAGGGTCTGTAGGGCACTTGATATATGTGGCATTCAATAAATACTTTCTCTTGGGATGAGTGAAGACTTATTTGCCTCCTTATGTTCACCAAGTTAAAGAAAACATGCCAGATATCCAAGGAAATATAGACATGGATTAGCAACAGGGATGTACATTTATAAAGACTTGAGACTTTGAGGTGATGTCATGTTTTGGTTAATATCAATACACTATGGTTGTTAAAATACACATTAGTCTGGGCAGGGTGGCTCATGCCTGTAATCCCAGCACTTTGGGAGGCTGAGATGGGTGGATCACTTGAGTCCATGAGTTTGAGACCAGCCTGGGGAACATGGGAAAACCCCATCTCTACAAAAAAATACACAGAAAATATTATCCAGGTGTGGTGGTTCGTGGATTTACTCCCAGCTACTCAGGAGGCAGAGATGGGAGGGTCACCTGAGCCCAGGAAGTCAAGGCCCCAGTGAGCTCTAATCACACCACTGCACTCCAGCCTAGGTGACAGAGTGAGATTTTGTCTGAAAAACAAAATAAAACACATTCATCAAGCTTTCTTGAGCATACTGTATTTTAATATTATATCTAAGACACACAGACAAATCCATGGCTTCCCTATGAAGGTAACTTTGATATATGTCAATCTGTATGTCACACAGTATATCTTAGGGGAGATTAAAAAGTAAGAACACTCTAGTATGCACTGTCAGATATGATAGCTACTAGTCACAAGTGGCTATTGAAATTAATTAAAGAAAATTTAAAACTCAACTGCACAGTCACACTAGCCACAGAGACAGGAGCAGAGATTCACAAGCCAAGTGTAGCACAAGGGGCTGCCGGGCCCCTCACCCTGAGATGGGGTAAGCAGGTGATGAGGGGTGGAGTCTTTTCTCAGGAAAAACAGGGGCAGTTCTGGAGACATTCAGGAGGGTCACGGCTGAGGCCCTGGGGTTAGAGCCCCTCACCTTTTCTTTTCAAAGAGCAGTCTTCCCAGCCTACCATTTCCATTGTGGGCACCACTGCTGGCCTGGTTCTCTTTGGAGTTGTGGGCACTGGAGCTGTGGTGGCTACCCTTGTGATGTAGAGGAAGAAGACCTCTGGTGTGTAAGGGGTGGGGTCTGCATTTTCTTGTTCCTTTGGGCCTCCTTAAAAAAAGTACCACACATGCACACACACACACACACGAAGCACACACACACACACGTACACACACACACGCACAAAGCACACACACAAACGCACACGTACACACACAGCACAAACACTCATGCTCACAGTCCTTGTATAAAAACTTTCTGTAATGTGAACACTTGTGAACATAAAGGTTGATGAATCTAGAGATGGGACCTGATTCCCAGCAGTCATAGGTCAGAGGGGAAGGACTCTGCTGAGGAGAGACCTCCAGCCACCCGAGAGGGCAGGTGGGCCAGCCCCTGCACATCTCCTGTCCTTGTTTTCCTGATCATGCCCTGGGTCTGATTACAGATCCAAAGACAACAAATTGAATTTCAGCACATTAAAAACTTGTGTGCAACAAAAGACACTATCAATACAGTGAAAAGACAGCTCATAAAATGGCAGAAGATATTTGCCAATTACATATGAGGGGTCTAGTATTCAGATACCTGAAGAAATCTTTACACTTCAATAACAAGAGAGGAATAACCCAATCACAAAATGGGCAAAAGATTTGTACAGATATTTCCTCAAACAAGAGACATAAACAGTCAAGAAACAGGAAAATATGATCAGCAACATTAGCCATTTCAGAAATGCAAAGTAAACCACAATGATATGGCTATGGTAATAACTTTTTAAAAAAAGCAAATAGCAAATGTTAGCAAGAATGTGGATAAATTAGACACTTCATACCACTATGTTTTATAGAAATATAAAATGGCCAGCTGAGGTTCTTATTTGGTGGAAGCGCTCCTCTCTTGGGAAATCCACTAAGCCCAAGATGGCAGGGATGGGAAACAGAAAAATTTTAAGTAATTACTAGGTGTAATTGTACAAGATCAGTTATTACAATAATAAATTATCTCAGCTTTTTTAGTGAAAATGAATTCTTTAACTTTGTTCATCTTTTTATACACTCCATGAGTTGTGCATCATATTATGACACGCTGGTAGTCTCTTCTACTTCAGAGGCTGAGGCGGAAAGATTTGGAAGCCAGTCTGGGGCAATATAGCAAGGACCCTTATCTAAAAAAAATGTGTTTAAATAAATTGCATGAGTTATTCTAGATCTTTCGTGTTTTCATATAAAGTTGTACATCAGTTCATTAATTTCTGTCAAAAGGCCTCCTAGAATTTTGTTTGGTGTTTTTTTTGAATCTCTGGATTAATTTAGAGAGTATCACATTTTAATTATGTGCAATCTTGCTCTCCATGAACAGGGGATATATTTATGTAGGTCCTCTATACACTCTTTCCACAGTCTGTCTTGGTTTTCAGTGTCTTGGATTTCAGAGATTTTAAACACTTTTAAGATTTATTCCTACATATATTATGTTTCTCATACTAATGTGCTTGGGGAAAAAATTTAAATTCAAATGTTATCTTTGTTTATTGCTTATATATGTTATTTGGGATGTGATATTGCGTTTTCTTTTTCTTTTTTTTTTTTTTTATTTGTTTGTTTGGTTTTGGTTTTGATTTTCAAGTGTCCTTGTAGCCTAAGATTGCTTTGGTGATCTTTCATTAAAGATCTTTGTACTGTTAGCTGTGAATAAAAAGAGTCTGTAATTTTTTTCCGTGTTTCTTTCCTTTTCTCAATTTGGTTAATTTCCAGTACATTTTTCCATTTCATAGAAGTTGGCAAAAAATGTACACAGTATTCTCTTATTATTCCTTTAATGGCAGTGAGTCTTTGGTAATAATCCTTTTTATATTCCAAATACTGGTGATTTTTGTCCTCTGTCTTTTTTTCATCAGTCTAACTAGAGGGTTGTCAGTTTAATGAAGACTCCAATTTGCCCTTTTTTTTTTCTTTATTGATGTCCACTTTATTTGATTTCTTTTCTTTATGATTTTCTTCTTTAACTTACTTTGGGATTATTTTGCTCTTCTTTTTCTAGTTTTCTAGGGTGCAACTGATTTTAGGTCTTCCTTCCTTTCTAATTTAAACACTTAAGCTTCATGTTTCCCTCAGAGCACTGCTTGAGCTGCATCTCACAGATTTGGATATCTTGTTTTGTGATTATTCAATTCAAAATATTTTCTTACTTCCCTGGTGATTTTGTCTTTGGCCCTTAATTTACATAGCAACATGTTGTTTCATTCCACATAATTGGGTTTCCAAAATATCTTCTGTGTATTGATTTCTAATTTAATATTATTGCAGTCAGAAGATACACTCTGATGATTTTTATGCTGTTAAGTTAATTGAATCCTGTCTTCCAGCTCAGCACATTGCTTTGGAATTGCACGGTGCACCTACCTCCCGTACCAGGGGAAGAAAAGAGTTCCTACTTCCATTCCTGGAAGTAATGGTGCATAAATGAAAATTAGATGAGGGTGGTTGAGATTCTGTCTCTCCCAACACTTTTTTTACTTCTATCGATTGCAGAGAGGGGTAACAAAATTTCTACTGATGAGGGGTAAAATCAGTCCTTTTTAATCCATATCTGGCCGCAAACTGTCTGCAACCCTCTGTGGGGTAGGTACAGGCCACTTCCTGGGATGACAGAGCCTAAGAGACTTTTTGGCTTCCTCAGATGGAATCCATGCCAGGGAGGTCATCTCTGAGCCTGGGAAGCCTAGGGGGTAAGAATGTCTCAAGAGAATTGCAGAAAGAAAATGATTTGTTTCTTTTGCTGCTTCTACCAAAGAAAAGATGTCCGTAAATCAGACCCAGGGAAGGGGTCTCCAGGCCAGAGGGGGTCCAGTGCAGCTCCTCCCCAGTGATCTGAGGTTCCCTCTGCTCTGCAGAGAGTCCCCAGCAAAAGATCCATGTCACCAAGCATGGGCGCAGGTGACTTCTTTTGCACCCAGGAGGTACCTTGAGGCCCCTGCACTGTCCTGCAAGTCTCCAGCATGTCTGGAAACAGAAAAAAAAATGTTTTCTGGTGGAGTAATTCTATTTTTGGGAGCTCACTGAGCCCTGGGCATCAGCTGCTGAATCTTCTGGCAAGGAAGGAGGTGCCCAGTGAGGTTCTCAGTGCAGAGCGAGAAATCTCCTAAGGGTAGGAAGAAACAAGCAGAACTGGGAAGCTATTCCTTATTTCACAGCAAGTGCAAACATGATGGGAAAGCATAGAGAAAAAGGAAGAAATTATAGGGAAAGGTGCTGGGGTGGGGTGGAGGAGATAACGTGGGAGGGGTAGACCAGACCCAGCACTGGTGGGGGTAGGAGAGAGATGTGTATTCCTTGACTGGAGAATGGACACTTAACGGTCAGTATAGAAAATGCTACTGAATGACCAGTAAGTGAAGGAAGAAATTAAGAAAAATAATAAAAAATTTTAAAACAAATGAAAATGGAAGAAATACAACACCAACTCTACAGGATACAGCAAAGGCAGCACTGAGAGGGAAGTTTATAGAAATAAACACCTACATCAAAAAAGCAGAACGACTTCAAATAAGCAATTTGACAATGCACGACATGAAATTATAAAAATAAGAACAAATCCAACCCAAACTTAGTAGAAGGAAAGAAAATAATAACTATCAGAACAGAAGTAAATAAAATTGAGACTAAAATTGCAGAAGATTAAGGAAATACAAAGTTGTTTTTTCTGAAAAGATGAACCAAACCTTCAGCTAGACTAAGAAAAAAGAGAGAAAACCTAAATCAATAGAATCAGAAATGAAACAGAAGACATTACAACAGAAACCACAAAAATACAAAATTTCATTAGAGCAGGGGTGTCCAATCTTTTGGCTTCCCTGGGCCACTTTGGAAGAAGAATTGTCTTGGGTCACACATAAAATACACTAACACTAAGGATAGGTGATGAGCTAAAAAGTAAAGAAATCACAAAAACTCATATTGTTTGAAGAAAATTTACAAATTTGTGTCAGACCACATGCGAAGCTGTCCTAGAGGCTTTGTCCTGTGGGTTGGGCAAGCTTGCATTAACCCTATGGTGAGCTGCTATATGTCAACAAATTGAAAAATCTCGAAGAAATGAATACATTCCTGACACACACCACCTACAAGACTGAACCATGAAGAAATAGAAAACATCAACAAACCAATAATGAGTAATGAGATCAAAGCCATAATTAATCTCTCTCATTAAAGAAAAGCCCGGAGTCTGATAGCTTCACTGCTGAATTTTACCAAACATTTAAAGAACGAATACTAATTCTACTCAAACTATTCAGAAAAAATTGAAGAGGAGGGAAAATTTCAAACTAATTTTATGAGGACAGGATTACCCTGATACCAAAAGCCTACAAGGACACAACAAAAGCAAACTACAGGCCAATATCCCAGATCAATATAAATTCAAAAATTTGCAACAAATACCAGCAAACCAAACTCAAGAACACAGTAAAAAGAACATTCACCATGCTCAAGTGGGATTCATCCCAGGGATGCAAGGATGGTTCAATATTTGCAAATCAATAAACAAGATTCATCACATTAACAGAATCAGAAACAAAAACCAGACAATCATTTCAATAGGTGCTGAAAAGACATTTGGTGAAATTCACCATCTCTATGATAAAACCCCCCTACAAACTGGGTACATAAACTCAAATGATAAAGGCTGTATATGACAAAGCGACAGCTGACATCATACTGAACAGAGAATATTCAAAAGTCTTTCCTCTAACAACTGGAACAAGATAAGATACCAAATTTTATCACTTTTATTCAACATAATGCTGGCTGGAACCCAACTCAGTGTGTGTGACTCCCCAATGGGCTTGGTGCCCATAAACCCAGCACTGTTGTGGGCTGCTGACCCACCAGTGCATAGTGCACTCCAGATGAGCCAGCTGTTCTTGGTCCACCAGGCTTCAGACCATGCCCAGCCCAGCTTTCTGGGGCACAGGGACACTGGAAGAGTATTTTAAGAATGAATTTACTAAACTGGGGGGGAGTTTCTTGAATTGGTTCTCTAGTCTCTTTAGATTTAAAGGCACAAATGCCTCTACTTCCAGTAGTACAGAGAGTGCTAATATTCAGAATATCACCATTGGATAGACCTAATCAAATACTTAAAAGATCTGGCTGACCATGTATTTGACACCTTGAAAGACTTAGTTAAACTAGCAAGTATAAGGTGAGTGGCTGATTGCTACCAATTGTGATGGACAAAATGAGGAAAGGAAAAGATGGACTCAGGGCTGCAAATCTCCATCCAGCTCATGATCCACATAAATCACCTAAAAGTTTTTATGTCTCCTTTGAATGAAATCCTAATCTCCTATAGCTGCAGGGCTGACATTTCTGAAAAATAAACCCAGAATCTCAACCTATGTGTGGCTAAATTGCAACACAAAACAAATCCCAAACTCAGTTGATATCTATCATTGAAGTGAAGGTGTTGATTGGGAATAAATGGGATCCTGATAATCTGAATGGGGACATCTAGGCAGATCCTGATGAAGCTAAAGACACTGAACTCCTGTATTCTGCTGAGAATTATTTGCCAATTACATTCAACCACATTTAGTGAAGTTAATCCAGCTTTGCCTCATGAAAAGGTGATGGTCTTCTCTGAGGTAGTTGCACTTGAGACCCTGTGATTTCACTCAACATTTACCCCCAGAACCCCTCTGTGATTCCAGATTTGAAAATAGCCTCAAAAAAAAAAAAAAAAAAAGAAAAAAAAGAAAATAGCCTCAAGTCCTAGCATGTTCTGAAAGGTGAGGTGGAATATGTCAGTATAATGATTTAGAGAAGCAATGTGAAAATATGTATGAAAAGATTTAGAAATATTTAAAAGTCTGTGACCTAATATTTATCATTTGAGTAGCCTATGAATTTTCTAAAATTCCAAACATAGAAGAATCAAACTGTGAAAAGTCAAAGACTAACAGAGCATCTTGAAAACAACAAGAGAAGGGACTTCTTGAGTACAAGGATCCTCCATGAAATTAACAGCCAAGTGTTCTTCAGAAACCATGGAGTTCAGAAGACATTGGCATGACAAACTTAAAGTTTAAAAAGCAAAAGAAAAAACCCTGTCAACTCACAGTTGTATATCTACAAAAAGTCTCCTTCAGAAATAGTGGAGAAATTCAGACATTCACAGGGAAATAAAAGCTGATGGCCTTTGTCTCTAATAAATCTATTCTACAATTAATGTTAAAAGGAGCCTTTTATTTCAGGCTGAAATAGAAGGACATTAGGTAGTAACTTGAAGCCATATGAAACAAAAAAGTACACAGCTAAAAGTAACTTCATAGGTAAATAGAAAAGCAAGTATTTGGGCAGGGGGGGTTTGTAACTCCTCTTTTATTTTCTCTATTTAATGTAAAAGAAAATGCCCATCAACTGATGAATGGATAAACAACATGTAATCTATTCTGCAATGGACTATTATTTGACCATAAAGGAATAATGTACTGATACATGCTACAACTTGGATGAACCCTAACCTAAAAACATGTCAAATGAAAGAAGCCAATCACAAAAGGCCATATATTGTATGATTCCATTTGCATAAAATATTCAGAAGAAGGAAATCTAGAGAGACAGAAACTGGGTTAATGGTGCCAGGGGCTGGTGGCAGGGGAGAGTGGAAGGTGACTGCTTAACAGGTACAGAGTTTCCTTCCAGGGTGATGAAAATGCTCTGGAACTTGATAGGGATGATGGCTACATAACATTGTGAATCTACCAAATGTTACTGCATTGTACACTTAAATGGTTACAACGGTAGATTTTGTGTTTATGTGTATTTTATCACAATAACAAAGAGGCTGATGAATATATTCCAAGTTTGCATGTGTTGGATACCCAGATTCCTGTTTGTAATAAAATTTTGGAAGTTTGGTGTCATTATTTCTTCAAATACTCTTTCTCCCTCCACACTTCTTTCCTCTCCCTTCTGGGGACTCCCAAACGCATATGCTTGATGTTGTCTCTCAGATCTCTTCTGTTGATTTTTCTTCACACTTTTTCCCTTCTGCTTCTCAAATGGGACAATTTCAATTGACCTATGTTTGCATTTACTGATTCTTCATTCTGCATACCGAAATCTGCCCTTGAATCCCTTCAGTGAATTTTCTATTTTGCTTCCTGTACATTTCAGCTCCAGAATTTCCATTTGGTTCCTTTTCACAATTTTTACCTCTGTTTTGATTTTCGCTCTTTAGTGAAATGTAGTTCTCCTGATTTTCTTTAGTTATTTCCTTCAGCTCTTTGACTATGTTTATGACTGTTGATTTAAAGTCGTCTAGTAAGTCAGTCCAGTGCTTGGCATTTTTCAGGAAAAATTTCTGTCCATTGCTTTTCCTGTGAAGGGGTCATACACTCATACATACATAACTCATGTTTTTTGAAGTTGAAAACTAGACATTTTCAATATTATAATGTGGTAACTGGAAATTACATTTTTCTAAACTGTTTTTGTATAGACTTGTGTTTTTATTGTGTGTGGTCACTGAAATCTCTGTTCAGTTAGCTTAGTGGTCTTCTAGTGTTTTGACAGAGATTTCCTTAAATGTCTTGAGCCAAAAAGGGAACAATTTCCAGTCTTTTCAACCAGTCTCTGGGTGTGTGGGGATCATGCCTTCAACAGTCAGTTGGGCAGTTTACAACTCTGACTTTGCCTTTACTTCTTGCTTGTGCAGTATAGACAGTCAGCTAGACGTGTGAACAAGGGACCTTCTCAGGTGCCTTGTGAGCATGTGCACCTCACTAGTCATGTACAAGACTATCTAGATTCCTAGGAATATGGAAGCTTTCCCAAACCCTACTGTTTCCTGTGTCATCCCTCTTGCGGGGGGCTGGGCTCCTGGAGTTTTCTATGCCATCATGTTCTTTGATGTCACTCCCCTCAGCTGCTTTTGAACTGTGCTTATGCATCACAATTCCTGGCCTGAAATTGTCTCCAGGAAATGTTTTTACTTGGTAAACATTCATCAGATCTCTACCTTATCTTGAGTACTGCACTCCATGAATTGGAGTCTTAGAAAAAGAAATTAAATTTCCTCACACCTCATGGATGGTACAGCCTAGGTAGGGATGGGAAGATGGATGAGGAAGTGATAACACACATATTAAGTGCTTTACATTATTTTTTCATTTTAACTCTACATTATTAATATTTTATAATGACAATATTGATTTACATCTACCTATGATTACCAATTAATTTTTCTTCTGCTTTCTTTTTCTCTTTCTTTATTTCTTTCTCTCTCTTTCTTTTCTTTCTTTCTTCTCCTTGACTCACTCCCTTCCTCCTTCCTTCCTTCCCCTTCCTTCATTCCCTCCTTCCCTCCTTCCTTCCTTTTTTCCTTCCTTCCTTCCTTCCTTCCTTCCTTCCTTCCTTCCTTCCTTCCTTCCTTCCTTCCTTCCTTCCTTCCTCCCTTCTTCCCTCCCTCCCTCTCTCCCTCCTTCCTTCTCTCCCTCACTGCCTCCCTCCCCTCTTCCTATTCTTTCTTCTTTTCTTATATATTTTATGACCTAAATATTCTTAAAGTAGGAAATTTGCCAATGTACCAACAGTCCTATTTATATTAAAATGTCCTTATTTTGCTCTTATTCTTGAAAGATGGATTTGCCAGCCACGAATTTCTGCTTTGACATTGCTCTTCCCTGAGCTCTTCAAGGGATGCTCTCTCTTCTGGTTGCTGTGGTTGATGAGGAGAAGTCAGCTACATGCTAATCCAGTTGATTTTCAGATGATCTGTG
The DNA here is from genome assembly GCF_009761245.1 of Sapajus apella. Classification (NCBI taxonomy): domain Eukaryota; kingdom Metazoa; phylum Chordata; class Mammalia; order Primates; family Cebidae; genus Sapajus; species Sapajus apella. The sequence goes on along the minus strand of NW_022437128.1, from coordinate 206,125 downwards.
TTTCTTCCGTGGCTACCTTTAAGATCATCATTTGTCTTTAGTATCTGACACTCCAGGGTAGTATGAGCAGATGTTGTTCTCTTTCCTTCACAGGACTAAACACATGTTTGCTTAATCTTTGATTATACTCTCTTTATGGAATGCTTCCTTTTATTTACTCTCTTTCCACCTTCTCAGAGTTTAACTAATGTTAAACGTTATTCAGCCACCATATTCACTGTGAAACCCAGATGAATAACCTCACAAATATATCCAAACCTTAAGCCTCAGAACTTTTAAATATGTTACCTTACAGAACAAAAGGGACTTGCAGATATGATTAAGGGTTTGGACTTTGTGATGGGAAGATTATTTTGGATTATCTGGGCAGAACAAATCTGATCACAACTTCTTCTTTTTTTTTTTTTGGTGGAGCTCTGATCACTATTTGAAAAACTTTTTAAATTTTTATTATAAGTTCTGGGGTACATGTGTAGGGTGTGAAGTTTTGTTACATAGACAAATGTGTGCCATTATGGTTTGCTGCACCTATCAACCCATCACCTAGGTATTAAGCCCAGCATGCACAACCATTTTTCCTAACCCTCTCCTTCTCCCAACCCACTCCATGACAGGCCCCACTGTGTGTTGTTCCCTCCCTGAGTCCATGTGTTCTCATTATTCAGCTCACACTTATAAGTGAGAACATGCGGCGTTTGGTTTTTTGTATCTAAATTAGTTTGCTGAGGATAACGGCTTTCAGCTCCATCCATGTCCCTGCAAGAGACATGATTTCATTCCATTTTATGGTTGCACAGTATTCCATGGTGTATATGTACCATATTTTTCTTTATCCAGTCTATCATTGATGGGCATTTGGGTTGATTCCATGTCATTGTTATTGTAAGTAGTGCTGCAATGAACATATGTGTGCATGTATCTTTGTAACACAATAATTTCTATTCCTTTGGGTATAAACCCAGTAATGGGATTGCTGGGTCAAATGGCATTTCTGGTTCTCGATATCTGAGGAATGGCCACACCAGCCTCCACAATGGTTGAACTAGTTTACAAACCCACCAACAGTGTAAAAGCTTTCCTAGTTCTCTGCAAACTCGCTAGTATCTGCTATTTCTTGAATTTTTTTTTTTTTTTTGAAATGGAGTCTTACTCTGTTACCCAGGCTGGAGTGCAGTGGCACCTTATCAGCTCGCTGCAACCTCCACCTCCTGGGTTCAAGGAATTCTCCTGCCTCAGCCTCCTGAGTAGCTGGGATAACAGGCACCCACCACTATGTCCAGATAAATTTTTTGTATTTTTAGTAGAGATGGGGTTTCACCATGTTGGCCAGGCTGGTCTCGAACTCTTGACCTCAGGTGATCCACTCGCCTCGACTTCCCAAAGTGCTGAGATTACAGGTATGAGTCACTGTGCCCAGCCTGTTTCTTGACTTTTTAATAATCTCCATTATGGCTGGCATGAGATGGTATCTCATTGTGGTTTTGATTTGCATTTCTCTAATAATCAGTGATGTGGAGCTTTTTTTCGTATGTTTGTTTGCTATGTAAATGTCTTCTTTTGAGAACTGTCTGTTCATGTCCTTTGCCCACTTTTTAATGGGGTTGTTTGTTTTTTGTTAATTTATTTAAGCTCCTTGGAGATGCTGGATATTAGACCATTGTCAGAGGGATAGATTGCAAACATTTTCTCCCACTTTGTAGGTTTAATCTGATAGTAGTTTCTTTTGCTGTGCAGAAGCTTTTTAGTTTAATCAGATCCCATTTGCCAATTTTGGCTTTTGTTGCAATTGCTTTTGACTTTTTCATCATGACATATTTGACTGTTCCTGTGTCTTGAAAGTTATTGCCTAGATTTTCTTCTAAGGTTTTTATAGTTTTGGGTTTTACATTTGTGTCTTCAATCCATCTTAGTTAATTTTTGTATAAGGTGTAAGGAGGGGTACAGTTTCAATTTTTCTGCATATGGCTAACCAGTTGTCCCAGCATCATTTCTTAAATAAGGAATCTTTTCCCAGTTGCTTGTTTTGGTCAGGTTTGTTGAAGATCACATAGCTGTAGATGTGGAATCTTCTTTCTGAGTTCTCTATTTTGCTCTCTTGGTCTATGTGTCTGTTTTTGTACCAGTACCATGCTGTTTTGGTTACTGTAGCCTTGCAGTATAGCTTGAAGTAGAGTAGCATGATGCCTCCAGCTCTGTTCTTTTCGCTTAGGATTGTCTTGGCTATACAAGCTTTTTTTGGTTCCATGTGTATTTTAAAATAGTTTCTTCTAATTCTGTGAAAAATGTCAATGGTAGTTTAATGAGATTAGCATTGAATCTATAAATTACTTTAGGCAGTATGGCCATTTTCGAGATATTGATTCTTCCTATCCATAAGCATGGAGCGTTTTTTTGTGTCCTCTCTGATTTCCTTGAGCTTCAAGGACCTGCTCAAGAGGTCCTTCAGTTCCCTTGTTAGCTGTATTCCTAGGCATCTTATCCTGTTTGTAGCAATTGTGAATAGGAGTTTTTCATGACTTGACTCTCTCCCTGTCTATTGTTGGTGTATAGGTGTGCTTGTGACTTTTGCACATTGATTTTGTATCCTAAGACTTTACTGAAGTTTCTTATCAGCTTAAGAAGCTTTTCAGCCGAGACAGTGGGGTTTTCCAGTTATAGTATCATGTCATTTTCAAACAAACGTATTGATTTCCTCTCTTCCTATTTGAATATCCTTTCTTTCTCTTATCTGATTGCCCCACCAGTACTTCCAATACTATGTTGAATAGGAGTGGTGAGAGAGGGCATCCTTGTCTTGTGCTGGTGTTAAAGGGGAATGCTTTCAGCTTTTGCCCATTCTGTATGATATTGGTTGTGGGTTTGTCCTAGATGGTCTTTATTATTTTGAAATATGTTCCTTCAGTACCTACCTTATTGAGAGTTAAAATACGGCAGGCTTCATGAATTTGTGTGTCACCCTTGTGCAGAGGCCATGCTGATCTTCTCTGTATTGTTCCAGTTTTAATCTATGTGCTGCCAAAGTGAGCACTGATCACAAGTTATTAAAAGTGGAGATAACTGAAGAAATGTGGGTGAGAGGGAGTGTTGGATTTCATCTGTAGTAGTTTCTGCATCTAGTGAAATGTGATCACCTCTGTCTGTTATTTTTTAATTAAGTGGTAAAATGCATTACAGAGTTAAACTTTGAATATTCTTCTATTCTTGGGATACATAACCTGGGCAGGATATTTAATTTGCTTATAGCTCATTGGTGGACACAGTCTACTACTATTTTTCTCAGTATTTTTACATCTAATTGCTTAGAAGTGATTATCCTATCATGCTTTTCTCTTATGTATTCCCTAGCTGGCTTTAGAATCTATGTGATTTATGCATAAACAATAATGAGCTCACTGGCTTTCTCTGTGTTTCCTCATTCTCTTGAATATTATGTATAAGTTCAGTAACCTTCTTCGAAGTTTTGGCAGAACTTATCTGTAAAACAATCTGGATATGCCTGAAGGGAAATAAAGTTTTACAACCATTTTAACTTCTTTTTCTGGTAGTAAGCCCTTCCCATTGACATAATCTTGTTCATAGTTTCACAATTACTTAAACTTTTCCTGTATCTTTAGTGGCATATTTATCTGTCATAATGCTATTTTATTCTTAATTACCACTGCCTGTTTAATTTTTCTGTCCAAAGAAACAGCTGGGCAGCTTTTGGCAGGCTGGGCCCTCAACAATGGCAGTTGCCAGGTCAGCCTTGGTAAGTGGCGAGTTCATTGCTGTGCCCATGCAGTGTCTGTCCCAGTCACCACAGCCACTTTGTGCAGGGACTCCATGAGCAAGCCCTGTGTGGCTGAGTAGTGTTATCCATCAAGCCATCTTGCTCACCTGATTACAGGGAGCCCCAGCCCATTCAAGACCCTCTAGAAGGCATCCACACACAACTACTATCTTCACACACTCTGACTATATCAAGAGGCCTATGTGTACCTTTCATCTCCACCTCCTAATTTTGCAACTCTTTTTCCCAAGTTCGTGACTGGCCAGCCAAGCCATGAGCCACTGCCCATTATGCATTCATTCATGCACTACTGGGGCATCATTTCACATCCTCCACCCCGCTTGGGCTTGTTTGGGTTTTGATTCCTCGTTCCTGGCTCGACAGCCATTTCCAAAGGTGTTCTGGTGTCAGCTCCCAAACCTACAGCTCTTGTTGTAGATTCTCCTCTTTATATGTATTTATTTCCTGGAATTAAAAAAAATTGCACTAATTTTTTCAATGCAGCATTTCCAAGGATGTGCAGTGGAGTGATTCTTCTTACTGTAGATAGAATTGTTTCAAAACTTCAGAAATGTATATTTGAGTGAAGGACAGCATGCATGGAGAAAGGAGGACAATCCACAAGTGGGCAGTGGATTTTCACAAAGTGAACACTTGGGCAAACAACACCTACATCAAGTACAGCAATCACAGCCTCTGGGAAACACTTTTGGGTGTTTAATAATATTATGTATAAGTTCAAAGGGTGGTTTATGTATAAACCACCCTTTCCCTACCCTAGACTAGCCATCGTTGGTTCCTAATACAGATTAGTTCTGCCAATTCTAGTTGAATGGCATTAGACAGTCACCATCATGCCCCTGGGTCTCATCATCACGCTGTCTGTGGCTGTAGCCTATTCACTGCCATGGCTGTCCAAAGCTCCACTTTATAAATAGCTCATGCTACTTTCCCCTTCACTGTTGTATCTAGATGTTACAAATCATGCTGGCATGAATAATGTTTTCATATATTTTGGCACACACACGAATTTCAATTGGTTTATAACTAACAGTGCAATTGCTGGGTCATAGATGGGTAGATGCTTGGCTTAGTCTCTCAAACAAGTTTCTAGTAGTAAACAGCAGAGGAGGGTAAATACCTTAGTTTAGAAATTATTCAGATAATAAATGAGGAAGGAATGAGAGACTGAGACTATAATAACTCTTTTGCAACCTGTAGGAATTAACAGATTTAACAATTGAACAGCAGTGGCAATTAACAACACAATAAAAGAAAAACTAATGTGAGGTTCTTCCTCTTGTTGGAAGAATACAATACAGTACTATCAAACAAGTCCAAGTGAAATAGAAGTGAAGCTTGACTTTAAGCTAACCTCCATAGCCAATTACCAATTTAGAGGCAATACAGATCATAGAAATACATATTAAACTGCACCTTGGGAGCAATCAGCAAAATGCACACTATAAGAAGCTTTACCACACAATATACATTTCAAGGAGAATCGATAGAATAAAAGCGTACAAAAGCATATTTCTTTTTTTTAATAGACAAAACCTTTACATTTTCTTACTGCATTTATACAATCACACAATAAGCAAAATTGAGTCCTTACTAAGCAAACATTTTTGCATATACTGCCTTCTCTTTATCTTTCTGTGCCTTTATCTTTTGTTTGACTTTCAGCAATTCTGCCTGCATAGCTTTATCTTCTGGTGCCATCTCCTGAGCTTTTTAAAGATCAGCCAATGCTTGATCATATCCTTCTAATCCTTGCCATCCTTGAGCTCTTCGGTACAATGCTTTGGTATTTGATGGGTCTATTTCAAGAGCCTCCAAACAACTGTCAGTTGCTTCCTGCCAATTTGACATCTTCAGTTTGCAAGCACCAATATTTAGTATACAGCTTAAAGCTATAGGTTGCAGCTTGGCTCTATCTGCAGTCTCGGCAACAGCCTTTGAACTGTCAACATATCTTAAAACTTCTGCATATTTTTAAATGGCCATCTCCCAGTTCCGGGATTTGAAAAAAGTATTTCCAATGTTTTTTAAGTCTTCTGTTATTAATAAAATTTTATCTAAATCTTTTAAATCTATATCCGCATCCTCAGGGAAATCTAGATGACTGTCACCAGAGCCATCTTTTGGGAGTATTCCCCAATCATCTCCTTCCTTCAATTCTCCACATTCTGCAATAATGCACAATTTGGCAGGTTTTTCACCTTTCACTTCTACGTTTTCCAATATCCTTGCCACTCCTATTCCTTTAATTACTTGGCCAAACACCACATGTTTCCCATCCAAATGAGGGGTTGGAACTGTTGTGGTAAAAAACTGAGAACCATTTGTTTTGGGGCCGGCATTTGCCATGCTCAGTAAACCCTCCTGATCATGCTTATAATGGAAATTTTCATCTTCAAAATTTTCACCGTAAATACTTTCTCCACCTGTCCCATTCTGATTTGAGAAGTCTCCACTCTGGATCATAAATTTCTTAATAATTCGATGAAAAGGGCATCCTTTGAAATGGAGAGGTTTTCCAGTGGTGGGTCCAATGGCTTTTTCTTCTGTACACAGTGCAAGAAAATTTTCCGCAGTTTTGGGTACGATATCTGCAAACAATTCTAAGACAATTCCACCCACTCGCTCTCATCCGATGTCCACGTCAAAGAAGACTCGAGGGTTACTGGGGTTGGAGGGCTTGGCTTGGGGGAACGGGTGTGACATCTCGACTTGCAGACGGGTTTGCACGCAGGATCCGGGAACCTCGTGGCAGCCCGGCAGCTCAAACTCTCACAAAAGCATATTTCTAAAGGTAAAAATTCTAGGTGTGCGTGCAGCTCACATCACCAGAGGCAATATGCAGGTCTACTCCTTGACTCCTGAAAGAACCTGATAGGACACAGCTAAGGGGAAGCCTTCTCCGCCATCTGCAGGCTCTTGGCCATCAGTGTAGCGGGAGCTGGTCCTCACCTCTCCACAGGTGCCTTCACGGCAAGAGCCTCCTCTCTGCATGAAGAGTAAGGCTTGGCCCTTCCCCTGAATACAGTGACATGGATTTCATCAAAGGTGGAGATGACACCATTAATCCCCCAGCAACCTCATGCTTCTTTTGCTTTACAAGAAAGTTAACTCAGCCTGGTGACCAGTGAAAAAATCCCAGGTGCATAGGAAGGAGAGGTGGATCTCAAGGCTGTGCGTGATCTGCAAAAGGAAGCATATGGACGACCAGGTGGCGCTGCTTTGCTGCTCCTGCTCCCAGGAGGTGGATGGCCAGGATGAGTTTTAAGGTGAAGAGAGGGATGTCATTGTTCATACTCCAGGTTCCAAGTAAAAACCTTCCAGCCCAGCCCTTCTCGTTGTCCCTGAATCTTCAATGTTAATTAGGATTGTCTCCTTCTCACCTCCCTGGACTTGGCTTTTTAATGCTGAAAAATGGATGTGATTTCTAGTTTCAGCATGTCCTGGTTTATTGTGCTGCCAGTAAAATAAAATCAAAATACACATTGAATAAATAAGAAATGAAATAACCCATAGTGAGCAAAGGTTTACAGTGTATATTTTTGAGTCAATATCTCACCCTGTGGCCTGAGCTGGAGTACAGTGGTGTGATCATAGCTCACTGCAGCCTTGAATTCATGAGCTCAAGTGATCTTCCCACCTCAGCCTCCCTAATACATGAAAATACAAGTGCCCACCACCATGCCCAGCTAAGTTTACTTATTCTTAATATTTTTTTAGAGACGAGGGACTTACTATGTTGTCCAAGCTGGTCTTCAACTTCTGATCTCAAGCAATCATCTTGCCTTAGCATCCCGAATTGCTGGGATTACAGGCATGAGCTGTCATGCCCGGCTTGTAATGTACTGACACCATCATGGTTTCCTTCTCGAACTGTGGACACAGCGGCAGACACCTCTTGTCTCTTGGGTCAGGACACTGGGTAGAGTGGAATAGCAAGGCAACAGAGTCACTGCAGAAAGTGCCCACGTGAAGAGGTCCATCAGGGAGGGCCAGATGTCCCAGGGCCACCATATTTAGGGGTAACTCCACTTCCAGGACTGTTCTTTAATTATTTTTGTATTCACTATAGTTCTGAAATTGTTGGACGATGAGACTCAAGATTGGCTAGGTGTTTTTTTTTTTGAAAAAACCATCTGTGAGATTTGTTGATCTTTTGAATGATTTTTTGTGTCTCAATTTCCTTCAGAACTTAACTCATTCTTAACAGTTCATGGCCCACTTTCAGTTAATAATGTACTAGTACCCATAAATACAAAAATCTTGCAACCATCTATCCTCTATGAAACGTCCATCTTTTATGTTATAGATATTATATGTAATATACTCTATATAGGTTATAAGTCTCACAAGAAAAAACTTTTTCTTTAAACAGTTCTATGTATATAAAGGAAGTGTAAATGACGGGAGCAAGACAGCCTTTTGCACTTAGCTTAATGTTTACCATTTTTGATCATCTTCATCTTTTCTGATAATCTTATTTTCCACCTGGTATCATTTGTCTTTAGCCTGAAGAATTTTCTTTACTAATTGATACTGTGCAGATCTGCTGGTGATAAATTCTCTTAATTTTTTTTTACCCAAAATATCTCCTTATTTTGCCCATCTTTGAAGGACATCTGGGCTGGATATAGAATTCTTGGTTGACAGTTTTTCCTTCCAGCACTTTAAAGATGTTATTCTACTTTCTTTTGTTTCTATGGTTTCTAATAAGAAGTCATTGGTCTGGACAAAAGGAACAGAGAAACAAAAACTGGGAAAATAACATGGTAGACTTAAAACTTATCATATCAATAATGACAAAAACCTACATGAATCAACAATCCAGTGAACAGCAGGTATTGTGTGACTCTGTTTAAAAAAAAAAAAAACAGAACTCAACCATATGCTTTTTCCAGACATGCATTTTCTTTCTTTTTAATTTAACTTTTGTTTTTAGTTAAAGGGTACATATGCAGATTTGTTATATAGGTAAACTTGTGTCATGGGGTTTTGTTGTACAGATTATTTCTGTACCCATTAGTACACACCCAAGTATTAAGCCTTACTGCTCATTATCTCCTTTCCTGATCCTCTCCTTCCTCCCACCCTTCACCCTCAAATAGACCCCAGTGTGTGTTGTTCTCCTCTACATGTCCATATTTTCTCATTTAGCTCCCACTTATAAGTGAGAACATGTGGTATTTGGTTTTCTGTTCATGTGTTAGTTTGGTAAGGTTAATGGCCTCCAACTCCATCCACATTCCTGCCGAGGACATGATCTCATTCATTTTTATGGGTGCATAGTATTGTATGGTGTATATGTGCCACATTTTTTTTAATCCAGTGTACCACTGATGGACATTTAGCTTGATTCCAAGTCTTTGCTGTTGTGAGTAGTGCTGCAATGAACATATGTGTACATGTAAGACATGCCCTTTCTTTTTTACTTATTTTATTCTATTTTACTTTAAGTTTCAGAATACATGTGCAGGATGTGCAGGTTTGTTACATACATGCTGTCTGCCATGGTGGTTTGCTGCACCTATGGACCCGTCCTCTAAAGTTCCTCCCCTCGTTTGCCACTCTCAACAGGTTCTGGTGTATGTTGTTTCCCTCCCTGTGTCCATGTGTTTTCATTGTTCAGCTCCCACTTAGGAGTGAGAGTATGTGGTGTTTGGTTTTCTTTTCTCATGTTAGTTTGCTGAGGATGATGGCTTCACACTTCTTCCACGTCCCTGCAAAGGACATGAACTCATTTCTTTTTATGGCTATGTAGTATTCCATGGTACATATGTACCACTTTTTCTTTATTCAGTCTATCATTGATAGGTATTTGGATTGGTTCCATATCTTTGCTACTGTAAATAGTGCTGCAGTAAACATACATGTGCATGTGTTTTTATAGTAGAATGATTTATATTCCTTTGGGTATATCCAGTAATTAAATTGCTGGGTCAAATAGTATTTCTGGTTCTAGATCTTTGAGGGATGGCCACACTGTCCTCCACTATGGTTGAACTAGTTTACATTCCCACGAGCACTTTCATCATTCTTGTTTAAACACCTAACAGGCATCCTAACCAGTGCAACATGGCAAGAAAATGAAATAAAAGACCAATAGAAGAACCAGGCATGATGGTTCACACTTGTGATCCCTACATTTTGGGAGGCTGAGGTGGGAGGATCATTTAAGTTCAGGAGTTTGAGACCAGCCTGATAGTGAGGCCTCATCTCTACCAAGTAAAAATAATTTTAAAAGGAAAAAGATCAACAGACAGGAAAGGAGGAAATATGTCTTTGTCACCAGCTTCATTGCACATGCAGAAAACACTAGGAAATTCTGAAAAAGTCTCTGGAATTAATTATTGAATTTGCAAAATAGTTCAGAAAATATATGTAATAATCCACTTAGGTGAACATGAAAAGATAGCAAACAATACTGGTCATCAAAGAAGTGAAAGTAAAAACCACAATCAGAAACCACCACACATCCCCTAGAATAGGTAAAGTTAAAAAGACATATGATAAGTCTAAATACTGGCAAGAGTATGGAACAAATACCAATGTCTGTATTGCTGGTGTGAATGCAAAAAATGTTGCAGCCGATTTGTAAAGCAGTTTGGCAATTTCTTACACAGCTGCCCATCCATTACCACATGACCCAGCAATTCCACAAATATGTATTTATCCAAAAGAAATAAAAGTGTAAGGCCACATTTGTGAACAGTTACTTATAGTGGCTTCATTAGTAACACACCCTAACTGGAGTAATCCACATGTCTATCAACTGGAGAATAGAGAAACCAATGAATAAACTGGGATTCTAGCTATACTCAGCAGCTGCTCAGCAACAAAAATGAATGAATGGCATCATCTCAAACATTGTTATGCTGAGTGAGAGACCAAACAAAGGACTACATCACATATGATTGCATGCCCATGAAATTCTAGAAATTTCACTAATGCAGTGACAGAAAGCAGAGCAGTGGTTGAGTGGAGGGAAGGGTTGGGGGTGGGAGGCAAGGATTAAATAGAAGGGGGCATAGAGAAAGTTTTTAGGGAAAAGAAACTGTTCTCTACAGTGCCACAATTCTGGAGTGACTGGGTGGTGGGAACTAAGGAGAAAGGAGGGAGGAGATGGGCAGAGAGAAGGGCTGGGGAAGCAGGAGGTGAGGAAAAGGAGCAGAGGAAAGGACTCTAAAGCAGTGGATCAGCCTAGCAGGCAGTTCTTTGCATGTGGTTTCTCTACTGATCAGTGTGGTACTTACAAGACTACAAATAATTACCAATATTCACCAAAAAGCACAGATAAAACTGGTAAATTTTATTATGTGTAAATGCCCTATGCCTAATCTGTGCTTTTTGGTGAATATTGAAAAAAAAAAAAGGGGGGGGGGGGGGGGGGGGGGGGGAAGAAGGCAAATAAACACATTTTTAGATCATCCAAACCATAAAGTTCATTTCCTAGGGGTCCTGTACTACATGTAATTTTAAAGGCAGTTCTTCAAGCTGAAGAGAAATGATACTAGATGTGACCCAGATACACAGAAAGGAACAATTAACAACAGAAATGATGCACACACACATATCACACACACACTCATTTTCTTAATTTCCTGAAGACATATGGCTGCTTGTCTAAAACAAAAACTATTACACTGTGTTGTTGAGTTTATATTGTATATTGGTGTAATATATACAACAATAACAGCACAATAGTAGGCTAAATGAAACTTTACTGTTACAAGTGTCCTTTATTTTGCTGGATGTAGTTTAATATTACCTGAACTTCACTGTGAAAAGTCAAGGAATTGGGTTTCCATTCTTACAACAATAAAACGTAAGTGTAAAGAAATATAGCTAAAAGCCACTAGGAGAATTAAAACCATAACCTAAAAAATGTGTACTTGACACATAAGAAAGTGGCAAAGAAGGAACAGAAACATAAAGATATGAGACAAATTGAAAGCATATAGAAAATGGTAGACGTTTTCTTTTTTTTTTTTTTTTTGGTACCAAATATTTTTATTTGAAGGAATGGTACAAAGAACTTAAGTAGATGTTTTGGTAGAACTTATAGAAAAGGTAAAGGAAACCCCAATATGCATGCACTGCCTTGGTGACCAAGGAAGTCACCCGGTGGCAGTGGGGAAATTAGCCTAAGGCTTAGCTTTCATTATCACTGTCTCTCAGGGTGTGCTTGTCAAAGCGATATTCTGCCAAGCCAGATTGGGGTGCTCCCATCCTGCGCAAGTTCGTCACGTGGTCACCCAATTCTTTGATGGATTTCACCTGCTCATTCAGGTAATGTGTCTCAATGAAGTCACACAAATGGGGGTCATTTTTGTCAGTGGCCAGTTTGTGCAGTTCCAGTAGTGACTGATTCACCTTTTTTTCCAAATGTAATGCACACTCCATCGCGTTCAGCCCGCTCTCCCAGTCATCATGATCTGGCTTCTTGATATCCTGAAGGAAGATGCGGCCGCCTCGTTGGTTCTGCAGCTTCATCAGTTTCTCGACATGTTCCCTCTCCTCATGAGATTGGTGAAGAAAGTACTTGGCAAAGTTCTTCAAAGCCACATCATCGCGGTCAAAGTAGTAAGACATGGACAGGTAAACATAGGAGGCGTAGATCTCCAGGTTGTTCTGGCGGTTGATGGCGGCCTCTGAGTCCTGGTGGTAGTTCTGGCGCACCTGCGAAGGTGATGCTGTCGGTCGTCACGGCGGCTGCTAAGGAGAGGCGGTGGCGGCGGCGGCGGCGGCTGCTCAGCGCTGGAGAGGCGGCGGGACCTTGGAGCGGTCCGAGGGCGCGGTGTGGAGGTGACAGAGGGCTGGCTGTGGGCGGCGGGCTGGACGAGCGCCGGGTTCCGTCCAAGCACTGTTGAAGCAGGAAACCGCGGCTGACTCTCGACGAAGAATGTCTCGACTTTTTCACTTACAATGGTAGAATCCAACCATTTTAAGTGAAGAAATGACACGAGTCACATTACCAGGACTGCTGAGCACTGTGGGGAGAACAGACATGGGCAGGAAGTAAGGGCAGGTGTTAGTGCCACAATTCAGGAGTGACAGGGTGGTGGGGACTAAGGGGAGGGGTGGGTGTGAGGGATGACAGGTGCAGAGAGAAGGGCTGGAGAAGCAGGAAGTGAGGAAAAGGAGAGAGGAAAGAATTCTAAAGCAGTGGAAGAGCCTAGCAGGGGGTTCTTTGCATTCGATATTTAATACATTTTGTGGGACTGCCTAAAAACGAATGGTCTCCTTAAGATTAAAAAAAAGGGTTACAAAAATGTTAAATGTCCAAATAAAATATGCACACTGCTTAGATGTGCATAATGAAAACGGGCAGCGATGGAGCCTCAATGAAGAGCATTGGGACTGCATGGAGCACTTGCAACTCTGAGTGATGACTACAGGCTCCCGGTTTAATACACAGTAACAAACCTGCTTCTTTGTATTCAGGAGATGTTCTCGGCTCACACAGGAAAACTTGGACTAGCGAATGAAGATAATTTTAAATGTAACAACCCACAGTCACAGATCCATAGTCTGGGAAAGTAAAACTTAGGAGCTTAGAGAGTTTAATTGTAGCTCTATTTTGACACAGGTCTTTTACAGATTGGAATTCTAATCAGGGATTACCAATATTGTGCTACCTACTGTATTAATAAACAAAAAGGAAACTGGTCTCTATGAGAATCTCTGTCTGGTGCCTTCAGACAAAACTTCACCAGGTTTAAAGAGAAAACCCCTGTCTCTACACGTCCATTCCCCGGGCGAGCTCACTCTCTGGCATCAAATTCCCCGTGGTGAGTTTCCTAGTACAAGAATCCAAGTGGAGAGGTAAGGAGTGGTAGGCAGAGAGTCCAGTTCAGGGAAGGGGATTCCAGGACGAGAAGTGAAGGGGAAGGGGCTGGGCGTAGCCTGAGGGGGTCTCTCCCTGGTTCCACAGACAGATCCTTGGCCAGGACTCGAGCAGTCAGTGTGACGAAGAGGCTTGGTGTAGGAGAAGAGGGATCAGGACAAAGTCTCAGGTCCCGGGCGTGGCTCTCAGGGTTTCAGGCACGGTTTGAGAGCCGTGTCTGCACTGGGGACGCGCAGCCTTGGGGATTCCGCACAAGTGAAACGATGAGTTTCACTTTTCCCAGCCTGTGTCGGGTCCTTCCTCCTGGATACTCGTGACGCATCCCCAGTTCCCACTCCCATTGGGTGCCGGGTTTCTAGAGAAGCCAATCAGCGTCGCCGCGGTCCCGATTCTAAAGTCCCCAGTCACCCACCCCGACTCAGATTCTCCCCAGAGGCCGAGGATGGCGCTCATGGCGCCCCAAACCCTCCTCCTGCTGCTCTCGGGGGCCCTGGCCCTGACCCAGACCCTGGAGGGTGAGTGCGGCGTCGGGAGGGAAACTGCCTCTGCGGAGAGGGGGGAGAGGTCCGCCTGCGGGGCGCAGGACCCGGGGAGCCGCGCCCGGAGAAGGGTCGGGCGGGTCTCAGCCCCTCCTCGCCCCCAGACTCCCACTCCCTGACGTATTTCTACACTGCGGTGTCCCGGCCCGGCCGTGGGAAGCCGAGCTTCATCGCCGTGGGCTACGTGGATGACACGGAGTTCGAGCGGTTCCACAGCGACGCCGCCAGTCCGAGGATGGATCCGCGGGCGCCGTGGATGGAGCAGGAGGGGCCGGAGTATTGGGACCGGGAGACAACTTGCCTCAAGGCGGAAGCACGGAGTAGCGAAATGTCCGTGAGGATCCTGGCCGGCCACTACAACCTGAGCGACGCCAGTGAGTGACCCCGGCCCGGGGCGCAGGTCACGACCCCTCCCCGTCGCCCACGGACTGCCCGGGTCTCCCCGAGTCTCCGGGTTCGAGGTCCACCCCGAGGCTGCGGGACCCGCCCAGACCCTGGACGGGAGAGAGCCCCAGCATTTTCAGTTTAAGTCGAAATCCCCGCGGGTTGTTGTTGTTGTTGGTGGTGGTGGTGGGGGTGGGAGCTCGAGGGGCGGGGCTGACCGCGGGGGCGGGGCCAGGGTCTCACACCTACCAGAGGGTATACGGCTGCGAAGTGGGGCCAGATGGGCGCTTCCTCCGTGGGTATGACAAGAGAGCCTACGACGGCAAGGATCACATCGCTCTGAACGAGGACCTGCGCTCCTGGACTGCCGCAGTCATGGAGGCTCAGATCAGCCAGCGCCGGCTGGAGGCGAACAATGTGGCCGAGAGGATGAGAGCCTACCTGGAGGGCGAGTGCGTGGAGTGGCTCCGCAGACACCTCGAGAACGGGAAGGAGACGCTGCAGCGCCTGGGTACCAGGGGCAGTAGGAAGCCTTCCCCATCTCCTATAGATCTCCCGGGTTGGTCTCCCACGAGGAGGGGAAGAAAATGTGATCAGCGCTAGAATATCGCTCTGCCTTAAATGGAGAATGACACGAGTTTTCCTGAGTTTCCTCTGAGGGCCCGTCTGGTCTCTAGGACAATTAAGGGATGACGGCTCTGTGGAAATGGAGGGGAGACAGTCTCTGGAATGTTGATCAGGGGTCCCCTTTAACCCCTGCAGCAGCCTTGGGTGCCGTGACTTTTTCTCTCAGGCCTTGCTCTCTGCCTCACTCTCAAGTGTCTTTGGAGGTCTGATTCCAGCTTTTCTGAGTCCCCCGGCCTCCATTCAGGTCAGGACCAGAAGTCGCTGTTCCTCCCTCAGAGACTAGAACTTTCCAAGGAATAGGAGATTATCCCAGGTGCCTGTTTCCAGGCTGGTATCTGGGTTCTGTGCTCCCTTCCCCACCCCAGGCGTCCTGTCCAATTTCGGAATGGTCACATGGGTGCTGCTGGGGTGTCCCATGAGAGATGCAAAGTGTCTGAATTTTCTGACTCATCCCGTCAGACCCCCCAAAGACACATGTGACCCACCACCCCGTCTCTGACCATGAGGCCACCCTGAGGTGCTGGGCTCTGGGCTTCTACCCTGCGGAGATCACACTGACCTGGGAGCGGGATGGGGAGGAGCAGATTCAGGACACGGAGCTTGTGGAGACCAGGCCATCAGGGGATGGAACCTTCCAGAAGTGGGCAGCTGTGGTGGTGCCTTCTGGAGAAGAGCAGAGATACACATGCCATGTGCAGCACAAGGGGCTGCTGGAGCCCCTCACCCTGACATGGGGTAAGGAGGGGGATGGGGTGAGGAGGGGGATGGGTAAGGAGGGGATGTGGAGTCATGTCTCTTCTCAGGGAAAGCAGATGCCCTTCTGGAGCCTTCAGCAGGGCCAGGGCTGAGGCCTTGGGTCAGCGTCCCTCACTTTCCTCTCCTTTCCCAGAGCGGTCTTCCCAGCCCACCGTCCCCATTGTGGGCATTGTTGCTGGCCTGGCTATCCTAGGAGCCATGGTCACTGGAGCTGTGGTCACTGCTGTGCTGTTGCGGAGGAAGAGCTCAGGTAGGGAAGGGGTGAGGACTGGAGTCTGCATTTTCTTGTCCAGCTAGGGGTTTCAAGCCCCAGGTAGAAGCGTTCCCTGCCTCATTACTGGGAAGCACCATCCACACATGGGCCAATCCAGCCTGGGGCCCTGTGTGCCAGCACTTACTCTTTTGTGAAGCACATGTGGCAATGAAGGACAGATGTATCACCTTGAAGACTGTAGTGTTGGGGTGCTGATTCCAGCATTCACAAGTCAGGGGAAGGTCCCTGCTAAGGACAGACCTTACGAGGGCATTTGGTCCAGGACACACACCTGCTTTCCTTGTGTTTCCTGATCCTGCCCTGGGTCTGTAGTGATAGTTCTGGAAACTTCTGTTGGGTCCAAGACTAGGAGGTTTCTCTAAGATATCGTGGTTCTGCCTCCTCCCCATCTCCTCACAGGATACTTTCTTCCCACAGGTGGAAAAAGAGGGAGCTACTCTCAGGCTGCGTGTAAGTGGTGGGGGCGGGAGTGTGGAGGAGCTCACCCACCCCATAATTCCTCCTGGCCCACATCTCCTGTGGGGTCTGACCAGGTCCTGTTTTTGTTCTACCGCAGGCAGTGACAGTTCCCAGGGCTCTGATGTGTCTCTCACGGCTTGTAAAGGTGACACTCTGGGGGTCTGAAGTGGGTACGGAATAAGGCAGAGGGGAAAGGACTGGGTAATCGTGATTCTTTGAGTGGGACGTTTCAAGTGTGTGGTGGGCTGTTCAGAGTGTCATCACTTACCATGACTGACATGAATTTGATGACACCTATTGTTTTCTGTAGCTTGAGACAGCTGCCTTGTGTGGGACTGAGATGCAGGATTTCTTCATGCCTCCCCTTTGTGACTTCAAGAGCCTCTGGCATCTCTTTCTGCAAAGGCATCTGCATGTGTCTGCGTCCCTGTTAGCGTAATGTGAGGAGGTGGAGAGACAGCCCACCCCGTGTCCACCGTGACCCCTGTCCCCATGCTGACCTGTGTTCCCTCCCCAGTCATCTTTCCTGTTCCAGAGAGGTGGGGCTGAGTGTCTCCATTTCGGTCTCAACTTCATGGTGCACTGATTACTTCCCTACTGAAAATAAGAATCTGAATATAAATGTGTTTTCTCAAATATTTTTCATGAGAGGTTGATGGGTTAATTAAATAAGTCAATTCCTAAAATTTGAGAGAGTAAATAAAGACCTGGGAACCTTCCAGATTCCACATGTTTGCTGTGCTGAGTCTGTTGCAGGTGGGGATGGAGAAGGCTGTGAGGAGCCGAGTGTGGACGGGGCCTGTGCCCAGTTGCTGTTGAGTCCATCATGGGCTTTATGTGGTCAGTCCTCAACTGGGTCAGGTTCACTGCTCCACTGTCCTTGTCCTTTCAATGGAAACTTGTCCCGCGGGAGCTGTGACCACAGAGGCTCACACATTGACTAGGGCGGCCCCTGCACAAGGGAGTCTGAGACAAATTTTCAGACCCATTCAGCTCCTGCCCTCCTTCTAGGGCTCCTCTTCTGCTTCGCTCTCCTGCCCTCTTTCCCTGTCTTGGTTCTAAGTGAACTTGGTGCTGACTCCAATCCCAACTCATGAACTATAAAGCAGAGGCTAATTTAGACTTACATTTGTTTGCGAAATTGGACCCATCATCAAGGACTATTCTTTCCTGAAGAGAGAAGCGTTGATTGTGTGTTGAAGTGTGCAGGGGTGTGTGTGGGTTGGGAGTAGGTGTGGGAGGAGGGATGGGGAGGGAGGACACACTAGCAGCCCTGCTAAGAAAAGCACAGGCAACCTTAATGTCAGGTGTGAGGGGATCTTGTGCTGTAGCTGCCAAGTAACAGCACTTGGCCAGAGTCTATATTAATAAAGATACTGCCTTTAGAATAGGAGATGCTCTACAGTGACCTTCGTTGTCAGCCAGACATAGGACAGAGTGATTCTGCATCTGGGGAACATCACTGAAGTAAAATCAGAAAAATCTCTTATCTTGTGCAGCATGTGTTCCTGTGGGAAGAGGCAGACGACTGATACACTATAACCAGAGCAAGGAAGGAAAGTGCTAGAAGGTGGGAAGTGCTGTGAGACAGGTGATCCAGGGTGTGGGCAGTGGGGACAGGGAAGGTGGCTGTGGTGCTGGGTGGTCAGTGTGTGCCACGTTGTAAAGGTGACCTTTGAGGAAACAGTTGAGGGACATGAGGAGTTGTCCACGAGGATATCTGGGGAAGTTCTTTCCAGGCAGAGGAACCTCCAGTGCAAATGCACTAGGGCAGGAAGGTGTCTGTGTTCCCAGGAGGGGAAGGAGCCCAAGAGGGCTGGAGAGAGAGAATCTGAGGTAAGGCCAAAGGTACAGCCAGGGCAGGTGTGCCTGGAGGGTGTGGGGAAGCATCTGACCCTTGCTCTAAGATGGTGAGGTAGTGGACAGTTTTGAGCAGAAGAGAGATGTGGTACAACTTCTCTTTTAAAAGGATCTCTGACTGCTGTGCTGAGAACAGAATTGAGAGGTGAGGGATGAGGGAGGCCGAAGGGAAAACAGTGGGAAGCGAGTGCAGTGTTCCAGGCTGGAGATGTTGTTACCTTGACTGGGGTGTGAGCAGGGGAAATAGTCGATTGTGAGGGGATTCTGGATGCATTTTTTTTTTTAGGAAAAAAAAAAAAAGAGAGAGAAAAAAAGAAGAATAATAAAAAAAGAATGAAGGAAGAGGAAGAGGGAGAGAGAACGGGGGTGTTGCTTTATTGCCCGGGCTAGAATGCAGTCTAAAAATGGGTATGAGACATGAAAAAAAAATGAGGGAAGAAAATAACAAACAAGCAGCCAACCAATATTTCATTTAAACCTGTAGGTAGGTGTGATGTGGTACTGATAAGAGTGTGTATTTTGTGTATTTAAAGTGGAGAGTTCTATAAATGTTAATTAAGTTTACTTGTTCCGGATCTGACATCAAATCCTGGATATCGTTGTTAATTTTCTGTCGTATTGATCTGTCTAATATTGATGTTGAAGTCTCCCACTATTATTGTGTGGGAGTCTAAGTCTCTTTATAAGTCGTATATATCTGGGTATTCCTGTATTGGGTGTGTATATATTTAGGATCTTTAGCTCTTCTTGTTGCATTGATCCTTTTATGTAATATCCTTCTTTGCTTCTTTTGATCTTTGTTGCTTTAAAGTCTATTTTATCAGAGGCAAAAATTGCAACTCCTGCTTTTTATTTATTTATTTATTTTTGCTCTCCATTTGGTTGGTAAATCTTTCTCCATCCCTTTGTTTTGAGTCTTTATGTATCCTTGCATGTGAGATGGGTCTGGATGCAGCATACCAATGGGTTTTGGCTTTTTTTTTTTGCCTGTCTGTGTCTTTGGATTGGAGGATTTAGTCGATTTAAATTTAGGATTGATAATAATATTTGTGAATTTAATACTGCCATTTGATCCTAGCTGGCTGTTTTGCCCATTAGTTGATGTAGATTCTTCATTATGTTGATGCTGTTTATCTTTTGGTATATTTTTGGAATGGCTAATACTGGTTGTTCCTTTCTATGTGTAGTGCTTCTTTCAGAAGCCCTTGTAAAGCAGGCCTGGTGGTGATGGAATCTCTGAGTACTTGCTTGTTCACAATTTTATTTTTCCTTCACTTATGAAGGTTAGTTTGGCTGGATATGAAATTCTGGGTTGAAAGTTCTTTTCTTTAAGGATGTTGAATTTTGGGCCCCACTCTCTTCTGGCTTGTAGGGTTTCCGCTGAGAGATCTGCTGTGAGTCTGAGAGGCTTCCCTTTGTGGGTAACCTGACCTTTCTCTATGGCTGCCCTTAGCATTTTCTCCTTCATTTCAACCCTGGTGAATCTGACAATTATGTGCCTTGGGGTTGCTCTTCTTGAGGAATATCTTTGTGGTGTTCTCTTTATTACCTGGAGTTGAATATTGTCCTGCCTTGCTAGGTTGGAAAAGTTTTCCTGAATAAAATCCTGAAGCGTATTTTCCGGCTTGGATTGATTCTCTTGGTCACATTCAGGTATACCTATCAAACGTAGATTAGGTCTTTTCACATAGTCCCATATTTCTTGGAGACTTTGCTCATTCTTTTTTATCCTTTTTTCTCTAACCTTGTCTTTTTGTTTTATTTCATTAAGTTTGTCTTCGACCTCTGATATCTTTTCTTCTGCTTAATCAATTCGGCTGTTAAAACTTGTGGATAGTTTGCGAAGTTCTCGTGTTGTGTTCTTCAGCTCCATTAATTCACTTATATTCCTCTCTAAATTGTGTATTCTTGTTAACATTTCGTCAAACCTTTTTTCAAAGTTCTTAGTTTCTTTGCATTGGGTTAGAACAAGTTCTTTTAATTCACAGAAGTTTCTTATCCACCTTTTGAAGCCTACTTCTCTTAATGGAACACACTCGTTCTCCATCAGACCTTGTTCCGTTGCTGATGAGGAGCTGTGATCCCCTGTAGAGGGAGAGGCTTTCTGATTTTGGGTATTCTCACCCTTATTAGGCTGGTTTCTTCCCTTCTTTATAGATTTATCCATCTGTGGTCTTTATAATTACCGTCTTTATAATTGGGTTTCTGAGTGGACGTCCAACTTGTTGATTCCCAGCGCTAAAATCTGAGCAACCCACTGCGCTGGCCAAAACAGCGACGTTAAGATTAATGGTGCTTTTCTGACTCTGCACCAAGAACCGCCACACCAAGGCAGCAGCAAAACCACCTCGCCAGCCACAAGAGTCGCGCTAGCGACCTGTGGGGCTCCTCCGCTGGGAATCTCCTGGTGTGTGAGCAACAAAAATTCCTCTGAAAGTGTGGTGTCCTCTCATTCTCTGCACTTTCATTGGGAGCTACAATCCCGAGCTGCTAGTGATCAGCCATCTTGGATCTCTCTCTCTGGATGCATTTTTAGATCGACTCACAACATTTGCCAATGGATTGTGTCTATAGTGTGAGAAAGACGAATCAAGGACACCCACAGTTGTAAAATGAGTAAGTAGAAGGAAGGGTAGAGCTACTGTGGAATTGGGGAGACTCTGGCAGGAGCGTACTGAGGAGGGGGCCTCCCAGGCACTCAGTGGAGGAGATGTCTACTAGGAATGCAGGTGAGGGAGCTGAGGTGGCAGTTGGACAGACAACTCCAGAGTTTAGGGAAAATGAGAAATAGACTGGGCTGGAGACATAGATTTAGGAGGTCACACCATATAAACAATACTTATAACCTCAAGCATGGATGAGGGCACCAAGGAAGTGACTGGCTATAGAACAGAATGAGTGCAAGGACTGAACCCTGGACCTCCAGTTCTAAGGGATCTGATCAGACCACACCCAGAGCAGACTGCACAGTTCTGACCCCACGCCTAGAGGACACTTAGACCTCCCATGTGCACAGGGATCACCTGGACGTGGTGCTGAGATCCAGGAAGTCCAAGGTTGAGCAAGAGATTCTGATTTATGACAAGACTGGAGCCTATGTTCCTGGTCTCCAGATCAAGCACACCAGGATCCCACATGTCTGTGCATCAGCCTCACCCGTAGTGCTTGTTATATAAGTGATGTCTTGGTCTTGTGCATAATACCCTGAGACAGGTGTTCTGAGAAGTGGCCTGAGTATTTTCTAAGCCCCTGCCTTCCCCTTTGGGAGCCAGATTGGGAATCACTGAGATCAGAGATCAGAGTGACCAGGGTGGGTGGATGGGGTGGGTTTTCAAACTTTGTTTAAAAGAAGATTTTTCTCTCAGAAATAAAAGGGAGAACATATATCATCAATTATGAGATGTGCTATTCCCTGCTGATCTCTCCACCATGGCATAGAGGCCAGGTAGACAATTTGGGATGTGGCTCTTACACAAAGAACACCTCTGAATGCTGCTCTCTGACACTGCGCCACACACTGATTTCTCACTCACTTTTTGGAGCAAACTATGGAAAATAAATTTCTCTAAGGTACACATAAAGTAGTAATACATGGCATTGGGGGCTAATTTTATTGTGGAGAAGGCCACAGAACAAGGCTAGAAATTACACAACCAGGAACAGAATCCACAGCCCAACCTGGATCAGGTCCCTCCTAGGAACAACTGCCCCTGCTGCTGAGCACAGATGCCACTGCTCACACCTCTGACACCCTGGTGCTGGACACTGGACCCTGAGACTAGTACAGATGTCACTGCTGCACCTGGAAACTGGACATCACTACTGCCGCTCAGCTGTTTCTACTAAAATGCATTCTGCACAGTTCCAGCCTCTCTGTGTCACCTCATTTTGGCTCAGAGTCTGGCAGTGATATAGGAGTTAAGAAGAAATTATTTAGGCAGATTGTGAGGGTACAGAAGTCCTCAGTAAGGTTTTTCTTTTAATGAAATGCAGCCCCCAAATCATTTTCTTTACTAACAAAGAGCAGCCTGTGAAATTACTACATCTGACAAGAGAGATAGATTCCATTACAAGAATAGTGGGGACTTTAACATCTAAACCTCAGCATTAGACAGATAATCTACACAGAAAATCAAGAAAGAAACATTGGATTTAAACTGAACTTCAGACCAAATAAAGCTGACAGATATTTATAGAGCATTCTATCTAACACTACAGAATATACATTCTTTTCATGAACACATGGAACGTTTTCCAGGACAGCACCTATGTTAAGCCACAAAACAAATCTCAGCAAATTTTCAAAAATTGAAATCATATCAAATATCTTCTCTGGCCACAGTGGAATAAAACTAGAAATGTACACCAAGAGAAACATTGGCAACTAGGCAAGTATATGGAACTAACAGCACGCTCCTGAATAAACATTGAGTCAACAGAGAAATTCAGATGGAAATCAAAAAGTTTGTTGAAACAAATGAAAATGGAAATACAACATATCAAAACTTGTGGGATACAGTTAAACAGGACTAAAGGGGAGGTATGAAGAAGTAAATTGCTTCAAATTCCTCTTAAAGGAATTTCAGTGATGCTAGAATTAACTTAGGAACTTGCTGCATTAATTATTAAGATGGTAAGTTGAAATTGGTAACAGAAAGTTTTAAAGAGAAATCTAAAAACATCTCTGGAAGCAGAGACTTAAATAATATACTTGAATCATGTGCTTAAAGCCACAGGAGAATAGCTAGCAATTAAGTTTTTAAGCTAAGTTTATGGACTTTAAACTGGCAAGCTGTTTTGAAAACAGTGACTAGCTGAGCAAAGACTATCTCTCATCAGTCTTATGCATATGTTTTTTACCACACTTACATACAATTTTCTTTTACTTTCTGAGAATGGGCTTGAAATTTTTACTTTTTAACTTAACTAATATGTAATTTGGTTTAAAGTTCTCCTTTAAAGGGTGTGATTTTACATGCTTAGCCTTTAATTGCTTTTTAGCTAATTCCTGGGCCACCTTTTATAGCTAATTGACATTTATTATCTAAATTTACAAAATTATGGGTAAGGCTTGTGCCAGTATTTTTGCCTTTTAAGATAGAAAGCACGTTTTGCAACTTGTCAGTTAATTAGGAAACTTTTTTTCTACTGAGGAGCAAATCCATATGTCTTGCTTCTAAATGTTTCTTACTAATTCATGGACTAGCTGTAATTTTTTACCCCAGAGGTTACTGTTTTACTTAAATTAGATTTTAAAAGAGTCCCATTTAAAGGTAGGGTTGAAATAATAGTGGTTAATATTAGGAAAAAAAATCTTACAAATCCTTAAATTTTAGCAAATAATTAGAATTTGGGAAGTTACTTGTTTACAAAGAACACTGTGGGACATCTGTGGAGCCAGAGGCAGCAGTGGGGGTCTGGGCAGGCATCAGTGCTGGCCCCACCCAGGTGGTACTTTTTGTTTTCTCACGATGCCTGGGCAGCAATTGCTGGTTTTGGGCTGAGCCTGTTGGCTTGAACGCCTCTGAGCTTTCTCTGAGCTTTGTCCCATTCCCCACACCCCTGCACCTGGCTACAGGAGACACCTTTGGCTTGCTCTGCTCCCTTCTCCTGCCCAGGCCTAGCTGTGGGCCTGGGTGGAGCTTCCTGCTGCGGTCCCCCCACCCACTTTTATTTTTCCTTTTCCCCACAAGTCTTCCTTCTTACTGAGATTGGAATATCCCTAGCTCCTTCTTTATAAAGCAATGAAAGACAAAGAAAGCAGCAGAAGAACTGAGTAAGAAAGCACAAATTCATTGAAAACAGCTGACAGAGATTAACTTTAATTCCCCCTTTCTTGAGGAGCTGCCAAAGTAGACTCAAATAAGCCTCATGCCTGTTGGACCTTTGTCCCATTTATTACCCTGATGCTTCCAAGTTTCCTTTTTTATCACGGGGATAGCTTTAAGAATACTCGGGTGTTCTCCAGCTTAGTTTCACGTTCTGCAGCCGTAACTCTGGTGACCCTTTGTCCTGGGTTCAAGCTCCACATGGGCGCTACTTGCTGAGACCAGCTTGGTCGGGTAGATCCCAACCCAGGTGGCACTGAAGGAATTAATAAACAGACACAGAGATAGAGAGCAAAAAGGTATGGGACAGATAGTGGGCCTCAGCATTCCTAACTGAGAGCCTCCAACAGAGACTGACCCACACATTTATTGACAGCAAGCAAGTTATAATCACCATTTGACTAAAAATATTCTTCACGGGAACAAAGCATTCTTTAGTGACAAGAAACAGGCTCTGGCATGCTTATCTACTGCAGCTGGAGTATGTCGTTAAGGCACCTGTTGCTCATGCCATTGATTATGGCTCAGAACCTCCCCACTCCCAGCAGTCAGGCTTAGGACCTGCTCTCAAATGCTGCCAACAAGGTTTGTCAAAGATCATAGTTGTAGGTGTGTGATCTTGTTTCTGGGTTTTATATTTGGTTTCATTGGTCTACATGTCTGTTTTTGTACCTGTACCATGCTGTTTTGGTTACTCTAGCTCTGAAGTATAGTTGAAATCAGGTAGCATAATCCCTCCAGCTTTGTTCCTTTTGCCTGGGATGCTCTGGCTATTTGGGCCATATTTTAGTTCCATGTAAAATTTAAAATAGCTTTTTCTAGTTCTGTGAAGAAGGTCAATGGTAGGAATAGCATTGAATCTATACATTACTTTGAGCAGTATCACCATTTTCATGATATTAACTTTTCCTATCCATGAACTTTCCATAGAAAGTTTTTCCATTTGTTTGCGTCATCTCTTATTTCTTTGAAAGGTGGTTTGTTGTTCTCCTTGTAGAGGTATTTGACCTTGCAATCTGAATACCTTTTATTTATTTCACTTGCCTGATTGCCCTGGCCAGAACTTCCAATACTACTTCCAATACTATGTAGAACAAGATTAGTGAGAGAAGGCATCCTTGTCTTGTGTCTGTTTACAAGGGGAATGATACCAGCTTTTGCCCATTCAGTATGATGTTGGCCCTGGGTTTGCCACAGATGGCTTTTCTATTTGGAGGTCTGTTCCTTCAGTACTTAGTTTATTGAGAGTTTTTAAAAACATGAATAGAGTTTGAAGTTTGTCAAAAGCCTTTTCTGCACCTACTGGGATAATCATGTGGTTTTCATCTTTAGTTCTGTTTATGTGATGAATCACTTTTATTGATTTGCATATACTGAAACAACATTGCATCCTGGGGATGAAACCTACTTGATTGTGGTGGATAAGCTTTCTGATGCTGCTGAATTCTGTTTACCAGAATATGGTTGAAGAATTTGTATCAATGTTCAAGAATATTGGCCTGGAGTTTTCCTTTTTTTTTTTTTGTTGCATCTCTGCCACATTTTGGTATCAGGATGATGCTGTCCTAATAGAATGAGTTAGGAGGAATCTTTCCTCTTCATTTTTTGGGAACAGTTTCAGTAGGAATTGTACCATCTCTTCTTTGCACATTTAATAGAATTCCCCTGTCAATCATCTGGTTTTGGGGCTTTTTTCGTTTGGTAGGCTGTTTATTACTGCCTCAATTTTAAAGTCATTATTTGTTCAGGGATTCAATTTCTTTCTGGTTCAGTCTTGGGGGTTGGGGATATGTATGTGAATTTATCCATTTCTTCTAGATTTTCTAGTTTCTGTGCATAGAGGTGTTTATAATATTTTCTGGTGGTTGCTTGTATTTCTGTGGGGTCAGTGGTAATGTTCCTCTTATCGTTTCTGATTGTGTTTATTTGAATTTTTTCTCTTTTCTTTATTCATCTAGGTAGCAGTCTATTTTATGAATTTTTAAAAATAACCTCCTGAATTCACTGATCTTTCGAATGTTTTTTTGTGTCTTTGTTTCCTTAAGGAGATAATACCTTTGTTAATTTTGCTGTTGTTGTTATTTCTCATCTTCTGCTAGGCTTGGGATATGTTTGCTCTTCATTCTCTTATTCTTTTAGTTGTGATTGTAGGTTGTTGACTTGAGATCTTTCTAACTTTTTGATATGGGCATTTACTGGTATACATTTTCGTCTTAACACTGCCTTAGCTTTTCCGCAACCATCTGGTACATTGCATCTTTGTTCTCATTAGTTTCAAAGAACTTCTTGATTTCTGCCTTAATTTCATCATATACCCAAAAATCATTCAAGAACAGGTTATTCAATTTATATACAATTGTATGGTTTGAGTGAGTTTCTTATTCTTGATTTTGAATTTGATTGCACTGTGGTCCGAGAGACTGCTACGATTTCAGTTATTTTGCGTTTGCTGAGGAGTGTTTTGCTTCTGACTATGCAATCGATTTTAGAGTAAGTGCCATGTGGCAATGAGAAAAATGTACATTCTGTTGTTTTGGGGTGGAAAGTTCTGTGGATATCTATCAGGTCCATTTGATCCAGAGCTGAGTTCAGGTCCTGAATATCTTTGTCAATTTTCTATCTTGATGATATGTCTAATGTTGTCATTGGGGAATTAAAATCTCCCATTATTGCCGGACACGGTGGCTCGTGACTGTAATCCCAGTACTTTGGGAGGCCGAGGCTTTTTTTTGTTTTCCCTCAGGATCACCTGAGGTTGGGAGTTTGAGACCAGTCTGACCAACATGAAGAAACTCCGTCTCTACTAAAAATACAAAATTAGCTGGGCGTGATGGCACATGCCTGTAATTGCAGCTACTCAGGAGGCTGAGGCAGGAGATTTGCTTAAACCTGGGAGGTGGCGGTTGTGGTGAGCTGAAATCATGCCATTGCACACCAGCCTGGGCAACAAGAGTGAAACTTAGCCTCAAAAATAAACAAACAAACAAATAAATAAAGTTTCCCACTATTATTATGTGAGATTCTAAGTCTCTTTGAAGGTCCCTGAGAACCTGCCTTATGAATCTGGGTGTTTCTGTATTGGGTGCATATATATTTAGGATAGTTAGACCTCCTTGTTGAAGTGAACCCTTTACCATTATGTAATGCCCTTCTTTGCCTTTTTGATCTTTGTTGGCTTAAAGTCTATTTCATCAGAAACTAGGATTGCAACCCTGGCTTTTTTCTGTTTTCCTTTTGCTTCATAAATTTTCCTCCATCCCTTTATTTTGAGCCTATGTATGTCATTGCATGTGAGATGAGTGTATTGAAGACAGCATACTGATAGGTCTTGGTTATTTATCCAGCTTGCCACTCTGTGTCTTTTAAATGGGGTATTTAGCCCATTTACACTTAAGGTTAGTATTGATACATACGGATTTGATATTGTCATCATGACGTTAGCTGGTTACTTTGCAGGCTTGCTTATGTGGTTGCTTTATTGTGTCACTAGTCTGTATACTTGCTTGAGTGTGTTTTTGTAGTGGCTGGTAACTGTCTTTCCTTTCCAAATTTAGTCCTTCCTTCAGGAGTTCTCATAATGCAGGTCTGGTGGTAATGAATTCCCTCGGCATTTGTTTGTCTGAAGAGAATCTTATTTGTCCTTTGCTTCTAAAGCTTAGTTGGGCTGGATATGAAATTCTGGGTTGGAAATTCTTTTCTTTAAAAATGTGCCACATTGGCCCTCAATGTCTTCTGGCTTATAGCATTTCCACTGAGAGGTACACTGTTAGTCTGATTGGCTTCCCTTTGGAGGTGACCTGGCCTTTCTCTCTGGCTGCCCCTAATGTTTTTTCTTTCATTTCCAACCTTACAGAATTTGTTGACTATGTGTTTTGGGGATGATCTTCTCATGGAGTAACTTACTGAGGTCCTCTGCATTTCTGAATTTGAATGTCAGCCTGTCTAACTAGGTTGGGGAAGTTCTCGTGGATGATGTCCTGTAACTGTTTTTCAAATTGCTTCCATTCTCTCCATCTCTTTCTGGTACACGAATCATTCATAGAATCAGTTTTTTACATAATCCCATGTTTCTGGGAGGTTTTTTTCATTCCTTTTTATTATTTTTTCTCTATTCTTGTCTTCCTGTCTTATTTCAGAAAGCCAGTCTTCAAGCACTGAGATTCTTTCCTCCATTTGCTCTATTGTGCTATTAATATTGTGAGTGCACTATGGAATTCTTGTAGTACATTTTTCAGTTCTGTAAGGTTGGTTACACTATTCTTTAAACTGGATATTTTGTCATTCAGCTCCTACAATATTTTATCATGTTTTCTAGCTTCCTTGCATTGGGTTACAGTGTACTCCTTTAGGACAGTGAAATTCATTCCTATCCATATTGTGAATTCTACATCTGTTGTTTCAGCCATCTCAGCCTTAGCCTTGTTCTGAACCCTTGCTAGCTTTTTAGTTTTCAGCATTCTTGTGCTGATTCTTTTTCATCTCTTTAGGCTTATCTACCTTCAATCTTTGAGGTTGCTGACTTTTGAATGGGTTTTTTATTTCTCCTGTTTTGTTTCGTCTTTTAATAGTCTGACCACTTTTCTGTAAGGCTGCTGCAGTTTACTGGGGGCCTGCTCCTCAGATTTCCCAGTACCTAGAGGTATCGTCAGTGAAGGTTATGTAACAGCAAAGATGGCAGTCTGCCCCTTCCTCTGGGAGCTCTGTCTCAGTGAATTGCGGCCTATTGCCAGCCCAAACACACCTGTGGGAGGTGCTGGAGACCCTGGTTGGGAGATCTGGCCCAGTCAGGAGGAATAGCATTGTGGACCTGTTTTAAAACATAGTCTGGCCATGTTTTTTTGTAGAGCAGCAATGCTGTGCTGGGAGTCTATTTTGATCCCTGGTTTCTTTGGACACTCTGAAGCTTGAAGGCTGGAATGGCATAGTCCACCAAACAGCAAAGTCAGAGGCCCACCCCTCCCTGAGGAACTCTGTCCCAGGTAGGTGCAACTCTACTGCAGGTGGCTGGAATTCTAAGCCAAAAGAATCTCATCCTGTGAAGCCATATGGAAGTGGGGCCTGCAGTGGATTCAGCCTCTTTCCTGGGGGTATGTGTGGGGGTCTAATCTTCCATTTTGCAGGAGTTGCAGTTACTTTTGCCAGGGAGCCAGAAACCTGGAGTATCTAAAGCTCCATGGGTTGAGTTGTTTCCTTGATTAATCCCAGTGCAAGTACCTGAATGTTTCAGTTGAAAGTGCTGCATTT
The DNA here is from genome assembly GCF_009761245.1 of Sapajus apella. Taxonomy (NCBI): domain Eukaryota; kingdom Metazoa; phylum Chordata; class Mammalia; order Primates; family Cebidae; genus Sapajus; species Sapajus apella. Next base: position 176,520 of record NW_022437128.1, on the reverse strand, counting down.
ACTTGCACTTATCATTCCTCCCCATGAGAGAAGGCAAAAATGAATAGGTGGAATCCAGTAGAACTGATTCTATTTAGAAAAATAGTAAACCAAATGCAATACTGCACTTCTGGAGGGAGTACAGGGGTTAGTGTCATCACCAAAAGGTTAAAGTATGCAGGCAAACAATTCCCATCAGATGCCCATTCAACTAGTTTATTTGATCAGTGTGGAGAACAGATGAATTTTAAAGATTTTACTTTCAATTGCCAAGACCAGTAATACATGTACACTGTCCTACTGCAGGGATATATCAATTCTGCAGCCCTATATTATAATTTAGTCTGCAAGAAACTTGATCACGTTTCCCATCCTTAAGACACTGCCCTGACCCATTCCATCGATGACATTATGCTGACTGGATCTAGTAAACAAGAAGAAGCAATTACTCTAGACTTATTAAAAATAAGTTTGTGTGTCAGGGCATGGGAAATGTATCTGATAAAAATCAGAAGCCCCCCACCAACCCCCGGTAGAAATTTTTAGGGGTCCAGTGATGGGGGCACATTAAGATAGTCCTTCTAAGGTGACAGATAATGTGTTGCATCTGGCTCCTCCTACAACCAAAAAGCAGGCACAACACGCACTGCACTGTCATTTCAGAGGCACCATATTTCTCATTTGGGTGTGCTACTCTTGCCCATTTACTGAGGGATCTGACCTGAAAAACTGCCAGTTTTGAGTGGGGCCCAGAACATAAGAAGACTCTGCAACAGGTCCAGGATGCTGTGCAAGTTACTCTGCCACATGAATAAAATGATCCAACAGAGACTGAATTGACAGAGGCAGACAGGGAACTACTTGGAGCCTTTAGCAGCCTCCTGTAAGTGAATCACAGAACGATTTTAGATGCATGCTGGGAGAGAAAAGGTAATGTGGCAGGACTGGGAGCTGTGAGCAAAGCTCTGCCACCCTCTGCATATAACAACTCTCCTTTTGAGAAAAGCTTTTGGCTTGCAACTGGGCCTTAGTAGAGACTGAATGAGTCACTATGGGCCATTAAATGGCCATGTGACATGAGCCACCCATCATTAATTGGGTGTTGTCTGACCCATAAGCCATAATGTTGCGCACAGCAGCGCTCCATCAGCTAGAGGAGCTGGTATACAGGAGATCAGGTTGAAGGAAGCCCTGAAGGCACAATTAAATGACACCAGGAAATGTCCCACATGCTCATGGCTCCCAGTTCTGCTACATTACCTTTCTCCCCTAGCCTGTATCTATGGCCTCATAGGAGAGTTCCTTGAAATTAGTTTACTCAGGAAGGGAAAACTAAGATCTGTGGATAGTTAGTTCTGTATGATATACAGGCATCCCTTCTGTGACATCCCTGAAGAGCTGTGTTGAAGGGAGACATTCCCAGTAGACAGAACTTTGAGTAGTGTAGCTGGTTATTAATTTTGCTTCAAAAGAGACATGAACACAGATGTGACTGTATATGGGTTCATAGGCTACAGCCAATGGATTGATGGATGGTCAGAATTTTAAAGAACATGATTGGAAAATTGTTGGCAAGAGGTTCTGGGGATAAGGTATGTTGATAGGCATTTCTAAATGTGCAAAAAATGTGCAGATATCTGTCTCTCATGTGACTAATTCCAAAAGGTGACCTCAGCAGGAGAGGTTTTGATAAAGTGGATAGGATGACTCATTGTTTGTATACCTGTCATCCTCTTTGCTTAGTGGACTCATTAACAAAATGGCCATGGTGGTACAGGTGGAGATCATGCATGGGCTCAGTAAAATAGATTTCTACTCACCAAAGCCCACCTGGCTACAACCACTGCTGAGTATGTACCAAATCTGCCATCAGCAGAACCTACATTGAGTCTCCAATATGACGCCATTCCTGGAGGTGATTAGCCAGCTACTGGTGCAGGTTGATTACATTGAACAATTACCATCGTGAAAGAAGCAGGGGTTTATTCTTCCTGAAACAGATGTTTCCTCTGGATACAAATTTATGTTCCCTGCAAGTAGTGTTTCTGCCAGAGCAATATTCATGGACTTTAGAATGCCATAGCTACTATGTGGTATCCTACACAGTGTTGCTTGGGATTAAGCAATTCACTTCACAGAAAATTAAGTGCCACAATGGACCCACGAAATGCACAGGTCTTCCTGTGTTCTCCATCATCCTGAAGCAGCTGGTTTTACAGAAGGGCAGTATGGCCTTTTGAGCATGCATTTACTGTGAATGTGTGGGTTTTTACACAACTTTCTCCAGAATTGCATATGCTCTGAATCAGCATCCAACGTATGGTGCTGTTCATCCCATAGCCAAGATCCGTGTGTCCAGAAATTACCAAATAGAAATGGGAGTCACAAGATTCACTATTACCTACAGAGTTCCACTTGCAAAATCTTTGCTTCCTGTTCTCACAACCTTATGTCCTGAGGGTCTAGAGGTTTTCCAAAGGGAGGAATGCTCCCTCAGGAGACACAGAAATGATTCCACTGAGCTGGAAGCTAAGGCAGCCACCCAGCCCCTTCAGCTCCTCATGCTTCTGAATCAACAGACAAAGGAAGGGGTTACTGCACTGTCTGGGGTGATTGGTCCTGGTCATCAGGGGGAAGTTTGTCTGCTACTACACAGTGGTAGCAAATAAGACTGTTTGGAACACAGGAGAGGTGTTAGAATATCTCTTAGTAATACTCTGTCCTACAATTAAAGTCAATAAAAACTACAACAGCCCAAGTCAGGCAGGACTACTAATGACCCATACCCTTCAGGAATGAATGTCTGAGTCACACAAGCAGGAAAAGAAACCTGATCAGCTGAGGGACTTGCTGGAAGTAATGGAAATATGGTATGGTTAGTGAAAAAAACTATTTATAAATACCAGTTGTGGCCAGCATGGTGGCACATGCCTGTAATCCCAGCACTTTGGAGGCTGAGGCGGGTGGATTGCTTAAGTCTAGAAATGTGAGACCAACCTGGGCAACATGCTGAAACTCCATCCCTACTGAAATGAATACCAAAAGTTAGTCAGTCTTGGTGGTGTGCTTGTGGTCTCAGCTACTAAAGAGATTGAGGTAGGAGGATCACTTGTTCCTAGCAGGTGGAGGTTGCAGTGACCCAAGGTAATGCCACTGTACTCCAGCCTGGGCAACAGAACAAGACCCTGTTTCAAATAAATAAGTAAATAAATAAATAACCAGCTGTAACCATGTGACCAGTTACAGAAATAGAGATGGTAAATATTCTATTACTTCCTTATTTTTTATAAAGATATTTATGTCTGTGTGTATATATCCATACATGTATTAAGCAAATGCCTTTGTTTTCATTGTTTTCTTATCATCTTACAATAAAACATAAGATGTGTTAATAATAGTTCCCTTTTATTAATGATGGTTTAACTTTTATTAAACATGGTATATAGTTTACAGTATATCAAAGAGAAGAGTGCATATCATATATTCAGTTTGAATCTTTTTCTGGGGAAAGGGTTAGTGTGTTTTTAGTTGGATGTAAGATAGTTGTATTATCATTGCCAAAAGTATGACATTATAATTGTTTTTATTTGGAGACTAAGTATGGTTTAAGAAAATGTTTATGGGTGCCAAGTTCACAAGCATGGGCTGGGGTGGTTGGTCTTATGTGTTAATTTGACTAAACCATAGTACCTAGTTATTTAATCAAACACTAAATGTATATGTTGCTATGATGGTGTTTTGCAGTTTTGATTAAATCTGATATCAATTGATTTTTTTTTTTCCCTGAGATGGAGACTCACTCTGTCACCCAGGCTGGAGTGCAATGACACGATCTCGGTTCACTGCAACCTCCACTTCCCGGGCTCAACCAATTCTCCTGCCTCAACCTCCCAAGTAGCTAGGATTATAGGCATGCATCATCACCACATTCAGCTAATTTTGTATTTTTAGTAGACATGGGGTTTCACCATGTTGGTCAGACTGGTCTCAAACTTCTGACCTCAGGTGATCCACTTGCCTTAGTCTCCCAAAATTCTGGGATTACAGGTGTGAGCCACCGCACTTAGCCTCAGTTGATTTTATGAAAACTAAATTACCCTAAAAAATGTGAATGAGACTTTTTGAATCGGTTGAAGACCTTTGGGCAAACTATGAGGCTTCCAAGACAAGAAAATATTCTGCCTCAAGATGACAGTAGCAACTACAGATTAGGTTACCAGTCTGCCAGTCTGGTCTACAAATATTGGACTGATGACTGCAGCATAGTGACTTTCCAGCCTGCCAGGCTGCTGAGGTGTAATATGTGACATCAATAACTTAAAATTAGGGGTGGAAACAGATGTAAAGAAGCAGAGTTTTCTTTTCTTTCTTTCTTATTTTTTTGAGGAGGGACTTGATCCACTGCTGGTTATGAAGGCCATGAAGGTTTGCCTCAGAAAGTGGAAACTTCAAGTGCTGGATTCATGGGATGTTGATGAAAGAAGCAGAGTTTTCATATGTGATTGAAGTTGGTTTGAATTCAAGATTGTTATAACTATATTGCTACATGTAATACCACAGTAATCACAAGCAAAATATTCATAAAATATACACAAAAGAAAATGAGACTGCAATTAAAACATATCACTAGAAAAAAACCACAGGATCTGAGAGCTGCGTCAGATGGCTGGGCAGCCATGGCATCCTATTTCAATAAACACGAGTATGAGCCATTGGACCCCGAGCAGGAGACTCGAACCAACCTGCTGCTGGAGCTCGCAAGGTCACTTTTCAATAGGATGGACTTTGAAGACTTGGGGTTGGTAGTAGATTGGGACTACTACCTGCCTCCATCAGCTGCCAAGACTGTTGTGAATCTCCCCAGGATAGTCATCAGAGGCTCTCAGCCTGAGCTCAAGTGCCCCGTGTGTCTTTTGGAATTTGAGGAGGAGGAGACTGCCATTGAGATGCCTTGCCATCACCTCTTCCATTCCAGCTGCATTCTGCCCAGGCTAAGCAAGACAAATTCCTGTCCCTTGTGCCACCATGAACTGCTCATTGATGATGACACTTAACAGATGAGATAAGGTTTGAAAACAGCAGCAGCAGCATCGACTGGAGAACCTTCAGGGAGCCATGTACATGTTAGGAGGCTGGGGCTGAGCGCCGGCCCTCTGTGTCTTCATTACAAACCTTGAATCTTCATTAAAGGTTTCTTTGCCACCCACCCCAAAAGAAAAAATAAACCCAAAGGAAGGCTGGAATAAAGGAGATGAGGGCTGAAAGAGTTATAAGACATGCATAAAACCAACATTACAATTACAGAAGTAAGTCCTTCCTTATCAGTAATTATTTTAAATGTAAATGGATTGAACTCTCCAAGCAGAACTCAAAGATGATCACAATGGATAGAATAAAAAGAGTCTTGTCGTATGGTGGCTACAAGATCCTCATTTTGGACCTAAGGAAACACACAAGTTGAAAGTGGAAGGATAGAAAAGATATTCATGAAAATAGTAACTAAGAATTTTTTATGATCTCTCATAGGATTCTATGTGATGCACGGGCTCAGATGATGGCCTGGGAGTTTTACACGGTTCAGGGTGGAAGTGAAAGAAACCAGATGCAGGCAGGATGGTTAATAGCAGTGCCTAGAACTGAGATAACCATGCTTCTGCTACATTTATTGGCTAATATATCAGACCTGTTTATGTTTCAGAGGGTGGAGAGACCTTACGTCTTGATAAGGGAGTGGTGGGTCAAACTAGTATGATGGAAGATATTTTTGCAGCCTTCTTTGGAAAATACATGCAATCCAAAACATCTATTTGCCAGAAAGGAAGACCACCATCACAGCTTACCTACTCCTCAAGTCTAAGCCCTGTGATTCTATAGTATTCTGAGGAAGGATCATGTCTTAGGAAGTAGGTGTGGAGTCAAAGCTGTAAATAAAGCCCCATATACAGCCACAATTTCACTTTATTCTGATGAAATTTTGTGTCATTTTTGGTAAAATGGGGGCTCACAAATCTCTCTTCAGGGATCTCTCCAGTGGGAGGATGATGTGCTTCCCTCCTCCACAGTTCTGCTTTACAGATAAGTGGATCTAGGTCTCAGTTTCAATTATTTAAAACACCAGAAACTTGGATGTCTGCATGTCACAAAAAGGTGAAAGAATGCTCTCTCTTTCCCTGTTCTCACTCACTGTACCCTGAACAAAAACCTGCTCTACCTTGACCTTTTGAATGGGGAGGAGGACTGCACTCCTGCCTAACCTTCAAGCTTTCAGAGCTAAACCTGCTGCCCAAACAGAATGGTTCATTGTAAAGAATAAACCCTACACTAAGAGCTCTCCCTTTACCCATCATGGCAGAAACTAAATCCCATAAAAAGGCCCAGAGTAATCCTGGCTGAAAAAGTTCAGTGTCATGTCCCTTCCACCAAAATGAAGCCAACATATTCATCACAATATGTAGTATTGATAAGGATAAAAATAATTACTACAAAAATTTGACAAATATGTTCTTTTTATTACATCAACTTTTTTGACCTGCAAATATAAAGAATATAAGCCTTCACAGCAGGAAAAGTTTTTCCTCTAGCAGAGAATCCTCTTTCCAGTTGAAAAGCTGAAACCAGAATCACTAGAATGGAACGAGACTTTCAGGAATGACACAGCACTGGGCCTTGGGGCAGCCAGAGTTACAGATGGCTCACCTGCTGGGTGACACCAACCTTTTGGCTCCCGTTTTTTTGGTTCTCATTGAAAGAAAAAATAGTTTGGAGTGTCGAGAGACATAGTCAAGCCAAAGAGATTTACTTTATTTTATTCTTTAGAAAATGCAATCTCAAGAATAATCCAGACTGTTATGGGCCAAACTGTATCCCCCAAATTGGCATGTTGGTATCCTAACCCCCAGTAACTGAGAAAGTGACTGCATTTGGAAAGGTCTTTAAGGAGGTAAATAAGGTAAAATAAGGTCATATGAATGTTCCCTAATTCAATGTGACTACTGTCCTTATAAAAAGAGAAGATTGGGCCAGTTGTGGTGGCTCATGCCTGTAATCCCAGCACTTTGGGATGCTGAGGCAGGTGAGTCATGAGGTCAGGAGTTCAAGACCAACCTGGCCAAGAGGTGAAACCCCGTCTCTACTAAGACTACAAAAGTTAGGTGGGTGAGGTGGCAGGCATCTGTAATCCCAGCTACTCGGGAGGCTGAGGCAGGAGAATGGCTTTAACCTGGGTGGCAGATGCTGCAGTGAGCCAAGATCACACCACTGCATTCCAGCCTGGGCAACAGAGTGAGACTCCATCTCAAGAAAAAAAAAAAGAAAGATTAGGATACAGACAGATACAGAGGAATGACCATGTGAAGACATAGACAGAACACATGTACAAGCCAAGGAAAGAAGCCTCAGAAGAAATTAGCACTGCCAATACCACGATCTTAAACTTTTAGCCTCCAGAACTGTGAGACAATGAATTTCTGTTGTTTAAGTCACCCAGTGTGTGGTTCTTTGTTATGGCCTCTCTAAAAAATTAAAACAAACATATGACCCTGCCCAATGCAGAGTTATGCCTGACTCTCCTCTGGCTCCAATTTGATCAAGGTCTATATGCTCTGGGACATTTCCAGCTCCTCATCAGACATGATAAAGAATGCCATGTCCAGCTCCTGGGGTCCCTGATTGCAGTGAGAGGCAGTTTCTAATGGGGAAGAGCTTTGGGGTGACCAAGGCCTCATAGACTTTATCTCTGTTGGGCCACTTGGCTTCTATCCCCAGACCACAATGGATCCATGGGACTGAATTCACCTCTGACATTCATGTCTTCTTTTCTTGGGCTTCCACAAGTGGTTTCTGGTTGAGATGGAGGGAAAGGACACAGGGATTCAAAATCTCTGACTGCCCAGTGGCCTCCCCTCATTTCCACTCAGAGACAACATGCCCATTTCTCTAAATTCCTGAGGACGTGGCCAACATAAGTAACAGAGCACAAGGAGGTGCCTTGAACAGAGTTCCATGGAAGGGTGGCTGGCACTCTCTGGATTCTTTGTCTACACCTGTTGGGATTTCTTTAGCATGAAATGTTCTAGAGGCAGCCACATTCTAAGCTTGTATCCTTAAAGCAAAATGTGTGAATGTCTTAGCCTTGGCCAAATGAGCACTGAATTCAAGAAAGACCTGGATATCTTGTAAATATTGGGACTTTATTCCTGAATCTTGAATCCTGAATCCTGGAAGTTAGTTTCTAACTAGGGAGGCAGGTGTCATTATATCTGGTCTACTTCTGTGAGGCCTCTTGTCCCTCTGCCCTTTCCATCTCTCTACCCCATTAATTCCAGAACAGATAGAAACATTCTGCCTTCTTTGATGCCTCTTGCTATAAACTTCAATGGCATTTGATTGAATTAATAAATGAAATCAACTTTAATAAAAGGTGAGGTTTAAAGAATGGCATTTGACATGGGTTTAGAATGAATAAATGGATAAAGTAATGAATTTTGAGAAAATGCATGTAAAACTTATCTATACAAGGATTAAATGTCTTTTAATGCATCAGAAGCATAGCGGATAAGGCGCCACCAAGTCTGACCATGCCCAATGCATCACGGGGCTTTTATTTCCTGAGCATTTTGGACACAGAGCAATCAAGATTACTCCATATTCTGAGAACCTAGGCAGAGCCTGTGGCATTCCAGTAATCTCTGCCCTGCAAGGCTTTTCCTTCTTGCAAATTCCCATTTGCAAAGACCCTCCTACATCTTGTGAGCAGAGGTCGCCTCCCTTCTCGGAGATCTTACACAAGTCCTCTTTATGAGACCCTTATGCAACCTCCGTGTTGAGAAGGCATTCATGGGACCAAAGCAGTATTTCCTGCTCTGCAACCACCCTGCAGCGTTCCACGGTTTCACAGTGCTCTCAGATGGTCTTTACCTTAGGCCTCCTGTTACCACTTCATTTCTAGTTTACGGCACCAACATTTGATATAGCTTAGTTCAGGGTATAAACTTCAGTGTACAATAAGCAAAGCAACTTGTAATTCTTTAACTAGAAATAATATAGATCTGCCCCTGGCCATCTTGATCCACAAATTCCCAATGGCATTTTATTAACTTGACTGTGGAATTAATAAATGATTCTAAATTAATACAAAAAAGTGGAATCACAAATGTGTGAATGCACAGAAGTGTGAATGAAGGGCACTGCACACAAGAAAAAAAGGTATGCACATGAAGAAATTCTTCATTCCAGGTTTTTACTGATCCCTCTTGTCAAGATGGGGTAAAAGTCCAAATATTTGCTTTCTTCATATGGTCAAATGATTCAGCATAAAAGACAACTAATTAAACACAATTATCTGCACTTTAAATATATTAGAAAAAATAAATGGGGATAAATAATCCTGCCATGACTAAGATTTTGAGTTATAATAAAACCTAGAAATGTATCTTTTGTTCCCAATTGTAATGATTATGGGATTGCAGCATTTGGCTTTCAAAAGACCATTTAAAGCAACTCAAGGAAATTTTCTAACAAGCTCTACAGCAGGACCACAACTAAACCTATGAGCAGTAGAAGAAATAAACAATGACACTGCCCTTAAAATTTCATTATGAAAAACGTGTTTTGAAGGTGGCTGATTGGCTCCTAATTTAACCACTACCATTTGAGGTCATATGCTAGACTGGCAAAGTCATTAAGTTGTCGTAATTTTTTCTTTTTTTTTTTTTGATATGGACTCTTGCTCTGTTGCCAAGCTGGAGTGCAGTGGCACGATCTCAGCTCACTGCAATCTCCACCTCCCATGTTCAAGTGATTCTTCTGTCTCAGCCTCCCAAATAGCGGGGACTATAGGTGCGCAACACCACACCCAGCTAATTTTTGTATTTTGAGTAGAGATGAAGTGTCACAATGTTGGCCAGGATGGTCTCAATCTCCTGACCTGGTGATCCACCCGCCTCCGCCTCCCAAAGTGCTGGGATTACAGATGTGAGCCACCACACCTGGCAAAGTCATTGTAAATTTTATGTATTTTATTTTTGTAATGCAAGTGCTTCTCTCTGCTATCTGATAAAATAAAATGTCCAGCTAGGCATGGTGAGTCATGCCTTGTAGTCCCAAGTATTCACGAGGCTGAGGCAGGAGGATTCCTTCAGCCCAGGGGTTCAAGGCTGCAGCAAGCTATGATGGTGCCACTGCACTCCAGCCTGGGCAACAGAGTGGGAATAAAATGTTAATGTAAAATCTTAGTGTTAGCAGTTCAATCTTGAACTGATTATGTGAGATCCTATTTGAGAGAAGCTGTTGTGTATAATGAAGTTTGGGGAGTATCAACAAGAAGTAAATGCCAATCTTGTTTCTAATTTACAAACTAAAAGGAAATTCCATAAACCTTTAATGCTAAGCGAAATCACTGTAGAATGAATGACAAAAAATTATCGTACAAAATGTAACCAGCTGCTTGGTGTATCTCAATATTAATTAGAAAAATAGATGAAGGAAAGACATGTTCTAGGAAGATAAAAACTGTAAGAGAACTGTAAAAGCTTATCAAGCCCTTGGCTGGAGTTACACAAAGTTGCTACTCATCTCTGCATTGAGATGAGCATGGTGGCTACTTCTTAAAGTTGATACAAGGATTAAATGTGTTTTAATGCATCAAAAGCACCTAGAAAAGTGCCTGAGACATAGTAAGTTCCAAAGTCTCTGTAAATAAATAAAAAATATATAAAAGCAATGCTAAGTTCAAGGTCCTGATCCTCTACTCAGGAGGCTAAGTGGGAGGATCACCTTAAGCCCAGGAGTTCAAAGGTGCAGGAAGCTATGATGGTGCCACTGCACTCCAGCCTGGTAACAGACTGAGGCCCCATGTCTAAAAAATTAATTAATTAATTAAATGATGTTAACTTCAAATCTCACTGTTAGCAGTTCAACCTTGAACTGATTATTTGAGGATTTTTTTTTTTTTTTTTTTTTTTATGAGACTATGTTTTGGTCTTATTGCCCAGGCTGGAGTGCAATGACACAATCTTGGCTCACCGCAACCTCTGCCTCCCGGGTTCAAGCAATTCTCCTGCCTCAGCCTCCCACGTAGCTGGAATGACAGGTGCTGCCACCACGCCCAGCTAATTTTTGTATTGTTAGTAGAGACAGAGTTTCACCATGCTGGCCAGGCTGATCTCAAACTCCTGACCTCAGGTGATCCGCCCGCCTCAGCCTCCCAAATTGCTGGGATTATAGGCCACTGTGCCTGGCCTTGAGATCTTATCCAATTGAAGCTGTTGTGTACAATAAAACTTAAAGAATATCAACAAGAAGTAAATGCCAAGCTTGTTTCTAAATTACAAACTAAAAGGAAATTCTGTAAGCCTTTAATGCTAAGCTAAATCATGGTAGAATGAATGACCAATAATTATCCTACAAAACATATGAGCTGCTAGGTGTATCTGAATATTATTAAGAGAAAAGATGAATGGAAGAAATGTTCTAGGAATGAAACTATAAAAGAGCTGTAAAAACTTATCAAAGTTCTTAAAATTAAAATGAAGATTAAATGCGTTTGAATGCATCAAAAGCACCTAGAGAGTGCCTGAGACATAGGAAGTGCTCAAGTCTCTGTAAATAAATAAAATATATTTAAAAGTGATGCTAAATTCAAAGTCCTCTGCAAATGCCCAAAAATTCTGTTCAGCTTCCACTTACAATCCACAGTGAAATGTTTCTGATGAATTGAATGAAATGTGTGAGGTGTTTATCATCTTTAACATTAACCTTGGTACATTATACAACATTCTTCTCTTATATTGTAACAAATAATTTACCAAGATAACACCGGCTTAATTTGTTTTTAATTTTTTAATTTTTTAATTTATTTTTTTGAGACAGAGTCTCGCTCTGCTGCCTAAGCTGGAGTGCAGTGGGCGATCTCGGCTCACTGCAACCTCTGCTTCCTGGGTTCAAACAATTCTCCTGCCTCAGCCTCCTGAGTAGCTGAGATTACAGGCTTGTGCAACCACACCCGCTAATTTTTGTATTTTTAGTAGAGACAGGGCTTCACCATGTTGGTCAGGCTAGTCTCCAACTTCTGACCTTGTTATCTGCCTGCCTTGGCCTCCCAAAGTGCTGCGATTACAGGCATGAGATGGAGTCTTGCTCTGTTGCCCAGGCTGGAGTGCAGTGGTGCTATCTCAGCTCACTGCAACCTCCACAACCTTGGTTCAAGAGATTCTCCTGTCTCAGCCTCCCAAATAACTGGGATTGCAGGTATATGCCATCATGCCCAGCTAAGTTTTGTATTTTTAGTATAGACAGGGTTTTGCCATGTTGGCCAGGCTGGTCTTGAATTCCTGACCTCAAGTGATCAGCCCACCTTGGCATCTCAAAGTACTGGGATTACATGTGTGAGCAACTGAGCCAGGCATTTTAATTTTTTTTCATACAGCATAGAATTACAATGCTATATTTTTAAATTTCAGATTATTTAAAAGATATTTACACGATAGTAGCCAAACAATAATAATTATAAGCAACCAACATGCTGAAACCCATCTCTACTAAAAATATAAACATCAGCAAGGCATGGTGGTGGGCACCTGTAATCCCAGCTACTTAGGAGGCTGAGGCAGGAGAATTGCTTATACCTGGGAGGCAGAGATTACAGTGACCCAAGATTGCACCACTGCACTCCAGCATAGGCAATAGAGACCCTGTCTCGAAAGAAGGAAGGAAGAAAAGAAGGAAAGAAAGACAGAAAGAAGGAAAGAAAGAAGAAAAAAAGAAAGAGAAAAAGAAAATAAAAAGCTGTATTTTGGATAAATTTCTCACCTTACAGCAAAATCTCTTATTGAAAAACACGTTTATTTCACATACAAATAAGAATTCAGTATATTTTCTATACCCAGAGATAACAGAGATTAACATTTTTTTTTTTTTTGTGGGGGTTCAGGTATTTTATTAGCTGCTGAGTGTAAGAAATTCTCATCAATGAAGAAGCTGAAATCCAATTTTTCCTTGAAATGGGATCTTTCCAAAATTAGTAACAGTGAAGCTGTCATTCACATGATGGATGGCTGAACAGAAAGACAGAGACAGCAGATGCTGAATTTTGTTTCTGTAATGCTGCCTTGTCCACAGGGCACTATTTACACTTCGATCAATTAAGATAAAATAGATTTTAAAAGCCAGTTTCTTATTTGCACTAGCCACATTTTAAGTACTCATAATTCACAGAATGTGAATGTCTGTTTCTGTGCTCTAATGAACAGCACAGATATAAACACTCCATCACTGCAGAAGGAAATTGGACAGTGGTATTCCAATATTTCATGGACAGGATCCTGAGTATAATGACAGAATAATGACAATTCCAAGTTCCCATTTCAATTCGCGGTCTCTTCTCTGATTCGTGGTGTAGCACGTAGCCCATCTCTTTTGTGAATAAAGGTTAATTTTTCCAATTATACACAAGTAGCTAACATTACTTTTTTTTTTTTTTTTGCCTGTCTTACACTGTAAGTTACAACCAAAGTGAAGGGCCTGAATTATATTTTCATTTTAACAAAGGGTTTTAAAGGGGAAATCCATCTGAAAAAGGAACAAGTGAGGAAAATGAAAATAAAACAGAAGTTTCCGTACCAATTCCCATAGCAACAATCCCTTTCCCATCCTGAGAGTTCCCCATCATCCTAATTTCATAATAATCCTGTTCACACCTTTAAAACTTAAGCCCCAAGCATACGTCTCTAAAACAATATAGGTTATCTTAAACTTCATAGAAATTTTGAATTTTTATACAAAGGGAATCGTGCTATGTGTTTTCTTATGAAACCTTATTTTAGCTCAAATATATGTTTGCTAAGTTGTTATAGGTGTTTCTAAAGGGTTCTTGTTTTATTATTTGTAGAATTACATTGAATAGATAAACCACACATTAAATGAATTCTTTTCCCTTTGTGGTCATTTTGTTTTCAGATTTTAAAGAGTACAAACAATGCTGTTATAAACCTTCTTGCACATGTATGTTGGTGCACAAATACATTGGCGCACAATGTTGGAGCACAGATCTCTCAAAATTCTTTGCCTAGGAATGGAATTACTGGTGTATGTGTATAATATCCCACCCAAAGAGATGATGTCCTAGATAAAGTGACTGTACCAATTTGCACTATGGCAAGCAGTGTGTGGCAGCTTTTGATGGTCCATATTCTCACCAATATTTGGAATAGTCAGTGATTTTAATTTAGAAATTCTAGTGGATTTGTCATGGCATCTCATTATGTTTCTTTCATTAAACTTTATTAAGATATAAATCACATAAAATTCACCATTTAAAGTACACAATTCAATGTTTTTTCATATATTCAGATTTTTAAACCACCATATCTAATTTTAGAACATTCTCATCATCCCATATTGACTTTACAATATGTCTCTCTATAAAATGAAGTTAATCCATACAGTTTGCACTTTGGCTTCATGAGTGTTTTCTCTATCATTGGCAACTTTTCAAGTTTGAGAAGCACCTTTCCAAGTTCCTTTAAAAATTATACTTTTAACCTGAGCACGGTGGCTCACGCCTGTAATCCCAGCACTTTGGGAGGCTGAAGAGGGCGGATCACCTGAGGTCGGGAGTTGGAGACCAGCTTGATCAACATGGAGAAACTCCATCTCTACTAAAAATACAAAAAAATTAGCTGAGCATGGTGGCACATGCCTGTAATCCCAGCTACTCGGGAGGCTGAGGCAGGATAATCACTTAAACCTGGAAGGCAGAGGTTGCAGTGAGCCGAGATTGCACCATTGTACCTTAGCCTGGATGGCAAGAGTGAAACTCCGTCTCAGGGAAAAAAAAAATTTTAATAAAAATTATGTTAAAAAAATATTTTAAATAAAAATAAACAGATTTGGAAAACATTGACAAATTTTTTCACATTGAGACTTATAATTCATGAATATGGAATGTTTCTTTATTAAATATCCTTAAATAAAGCATTGCTGTTTGCATTTGTGTATTTTTTAGTAAATTTATTCCAAAGATCTCGAAGTATTTTGCTAGTGTTCATAGTATCTCTTTCTTTGTTGGATTTGTTTAAGTGCTAGTTGTGGTATGTATATGTTAGGTTCCAGCCCAAGCTGGGGTGCTAGGGGAGTCAGTGGACGGGTGGCGGGTAGCTGAAAGAACACTCAAGGAATTGTAGGCAGGTAGGACATAGCTTTATTTCTCTCAGCATAGGAGCAAGAGAGCAAGCACTATGCACAGCGTTAAGCAGGACAGTTATACTTTTTACAGACAATAATGCTTCCAAGCCAACCAGGAGCTTATGTGAGTAGTCACATTACCTGTCTTATGTGGCATGGTTACATAATGCATTGGTTTATGCACCTGAGCTCCAAACCCACAGTGTCATGCTGCACCGGAAGGCTGCCTGGGCCCACTCCTGACTGAAGCACCGCCATCCTCCTTGCACTCCACTCTCTAGGCCGAGGGCGTCTTCCGGGTAGGGACACGTGCATAGGGTGGACTCCTGAACCTATAACCCACAACAACAATACAGAGAGCAACAGCTCACTACTGATTCCAGCTACGCCACTTATGACTATCAGGGTCCAGGGTAGTCCAGAACCTAGGGATGCCCACCACCTCTGCAGGGGGTCATCAGTAAGGC
>NW_022437128.1:117095-135894 GCF_009761245.1 Sapajus apella | reverse complement strand
TCCTTCTGACAGTCTGGCCCCTCTGCTGTAGGTCTGCTGAGGTTCACTCCAGGCCCTGCTTGCCTGGGGTTCACCTGCAGCAGCTGCTGAACAGCAAGGGTTGTTACCAGTTTTCTTCTTCTGCTATCTTTGTCCCAGACGGATACCCACCTAGTGTCAATCTGATCTCTCTTTTATGAGGTGTCTTTTTGGATATATAGGGGTCAGGGAGCTGCTTGAGGAGACGGTCTCTTCTTTATAGGAGCTCAAATGGTGAGCTGTGAGCTCTGTTGTTGTTCATTCAGAGCTGCTGGGTAGGTACTTTTAGGTCTGCTGCAGCAGAACTCATAAACTGCTTTTTGTTCCCAGGTGCTCTGTCCCAGGGATTTAGAGCTTATTTATGAGTTTCTGTTATGCTGCCACCTTCTTTTTTTTTTTTTTCCTTCAGACCTGCCTAGCCCAGCAAGGAGGCAGCCTAGTCACTGTCGGCCTATAGGAGCTTTGCTGAGTTGCTGTGGGCTCCGCCCCGCTGCCAAGTGAACTTCCCTGCAGTCCTGTTTATATGGGTGTAGTTAGAACTGCTTTGGCGATGGTGGCCCGCCTCTATTGAGGCGGAGTCTCTTTGCTGTGGTGGGTTGCCTTGGCAACGGCGGGCTGCCTCAGCAATGGCAGGTTGCTTTGGCAACGGCGGGCTGCCTCGGTAATGGCGGACGCCCCTCCCCCACAGAGCTGGACCGTCCTGGGTTCAGCTGCGCTTGCTGTGAAACTCTCAATCCAGAGTTTCTGGTTGCTGTTCTTTTGTGGGGGTGGGACCAGCTGAGCCTGATCGCCTGGCTCCCTGCCTCAGGGCCTTTTTTAAGTTGGTGTTCCAGTCGCCTGTTGAAGAGGCGCCGGGGTCTGTTTGTTTTCTCCTGCGGCCACTCACTGCGCTGGCTTAAACAGCGGCACTGAGGTTTGTGGCGCTTTTTTTTTTTGCCCTGGAATCTACTCTCCTGGTTCTCTGCTCAGTCCCCTTTTTGAACCGGTGAACGGGCGACTTCCCGTGGCTCCAATCGCCAGCCAAAAGGGCACCCAGACTGGTGTATTTTGTACGGAGAACCGGGGCTCCGGGGCGCTGACAAAGCAGCTGCGCGGGGCAAAGCAGCGGCGCTGGCCGGCACAGCCACGCTGGCGGAAACAGCCGCGCTGGGGACCGTGGAGCTCCTCCGCCCGGGAATTTCCTAGTCTGTGGGCAATAAAAACTCGGCGTCCACTCACCCTCTGTGCTTTCACTGGGAGCTGCAATCCTGACTGTTCCTAAACGGCCATCTTGGATCGTCCTCGGGATATTTTTCTTATACTGAGGAACCAGCTTTAGGGATCTTGGTTAAATGGAAGAGAACGCTATTAAATTTCCCACTTTGAGCACTGTCTGAACTTTGTCTTTTATCCCAAATACCTTAGGAGGCTATGAAAACTAAAGCTTGATTATCCTCCATTAAGCAAATAAGCTCAGCAAGTAAGTATATGCAGGGTTCCTTGATTTGGGATTCAACAATTTTTATTAAAGTGTCAGCCTCTCAATGCTTCTACATTGTGTTTTACTTTTTCACCATCCATTTTTGTTAGTATGAGGGTAGGTATATCTACCTAAGTGTGCCATATGAGAGGTTCACGTCTCCTCCCCAAAGCTCCTTATCACAAACCTTCCCGTCATATTCCTTTGAAGCCACTGAGTATCTAAGGAAACTATTAGTGTCTGTCCATGCATTGATTTGAAGTGGAAATTTTGCCCAGGATTTTGTCAGCACGTAGTCAGCAACTGTCCCTATTTTAAAACTGCCCCTATTTTGTTAGTAACTGCCTCTTTCTGGTTCTGTACCTCAGCTTATTGTTTACTAACTGGAAAGCCTTAAGGGAAACTGCTGCATTGTCTACAACCTGCTGCGTTGTCTAAAGTCCTGAGTTACTTCCCCTGCCCCTTTACCTATAAAAACAGTGTGATTTTCTTAGCCGGGGTCCAGACTTTCGGGTGTGAACCCTTCTGGGCACACCAGCGTAATAAAGTGTGTTCCTTCGATCCCCTGAGTGCCGCTTGGGTTTCTTGTTGGGTAAGATTTTACAGAACAGATCTAGACCCAAAAGTAAGACTTTTCTCTTTCTGGTAAACAGGACTTCCAGATGGTCTAACTGAACATTTTCTCACTGAAGTATTTTTATTTCCATTAGTCTTGATGGTGATTCCTGAAAGGGACTCTAATGCCATGACCTTTGACTCTGGGATATCCAAGTATATTCAAATTTTTTTCCTCTACAGTTAATCATCCTAGGGAACTCCTCAAGACCTCAGTAATGAGACAATGGAGAGTGGATTCTCCAGTAGTAATAAGAATACCAGGAGTGTCGTACAAATCATTAGGCAACTTTTCTGGTCCTGTAGGACCTGCTAAAGTCTGATGCTCCATATACCACTTCCCATGCAAACTGAGGGCTGGGGAGCATGATTGACCATATAAAACTCAGGTCATAAGGGGCATCTCAAGTCACTTGGCCATTTCTGTATCATGATCATAGCATTCAGGAACTACCAGAGCCCAGTAGTAAGCCAGAAACTGTTACTTAAATTGAGAAAAAATTGGAATCTTTTCCCAAAACCCTGAAACTTGGGCAATGAATCCTATGACTGCCTCACACACACATGCACACATGACACACACATACACACACACACACTCAACAATGTCCAAATAAGCATTTAGGGGTGAATGGCAGATATGCTTGACTTTTGCCTGGATCAAAATGGCATTTCTATTTACGATGGAATGTTTCTGTACTTATACTAGCTAATAGGATGTTGGATCAGAGAAATCCCCTTGCAGGATAAGAAGTCATAACTTTTTCATTGGTGAGAGCATCTGTCTTCATTAGAGTTTGATAATATCCGTGCAGTTATTTCTCAAACAGTTTGTACTCCCTAAAGTTGATAGAATTCCTCAAGTTAAAAGGACCAGGGCCTCAATAATGGGAAGACTCATTGCCAATGGCTACAACGAGCTGTAGTGTTTATTAAAAACACATTTGAGGGCCTGGTTTGGGGAAAGAATAGAGAACAAAAGCAGTGCTTGCTTTGTACTTCACCGAACCCCTTCCATGGCCTCCATTCAACTTTAGCTGCAGTTTTGGTGACTTGATTCACAGACTGTCAGAAAATTATGAGCTATGGAATGTGCTCTCTCCAATACTGAAGAGGCCAATCATGTGTGGGTGTCCTTCTTTATCATTGTGGGTTGTATAAAGTCACTGATTTCCATAGAAACTTGGGGTCACAGACACCAGGCCTAATCTTCTTTCGTTATTCATTCAATCGTTTTTTTTTTTTTTTTTTTAAACATAGCCTCACTCTCTTGCACAGGCTGGAGTCCAGTGGTACAAACACAGCTCACTACATCCTCGACTGCCCTGGGCTGAGTTGATCCTCCCACCTCAGCCTTCCAAGTAGCTGGGACTACAGCTGTTTGCCACCACACTTGGCTAATTTTTGTGTTTTTTGCAGAGATGGGGTTTTGCCATGTTGCCCAGGCTTGTCTTAACTCCTGGGCTAAAGGAATCCACCCACTTTGACCTCCCAAATTGCTGGGATTACAGATATAAGCCACCGCACCCAGCCCTAATCTTATTTTAATTTTAGAAATCTAACTTGAGAATTTCAGGTGCCTGGATCCATATTTATCTCAGAAGATTGAATTGTGGGCTGGAAGCTTCTCTCCCAAAGTCTCTTTCAGGGTATTACTTCTGGCTATGGGAACATAAAGAGATAGACCAGCAAGTTTTGCTCCAATAGCAATATGTGATAAGAGCTGTAATGTTAAAAGACTCCTTCTGTATTAGGTAAGGACAGCAAGTTGGTGGCCTTTCTTTCTTACCTATGAGCACTCTCCAGCCTCCCAGCAGATAACTGCAGCCCCAGTGGCTCAATGTGGGCAGTTTATTCAGAGCCCAAATCAGCTAGAAATTTAAAGGAGAATTTTGAAAGAGAGCTGCAGAAGAGTTCAGATCAACAATGTGAATGCAATTTATGCTCACATACATCCCTGGCTGAACACTAAACTCTGCATAGGTGTGGGCTACTTGGGAATCTGGTGAAAAATCAGAAAATAACTAGAGTGAAGTTTACCCTCCAAAGAAATAAATGATCCTGGTGAATCGGCAAGTCTGCAGTACCGTGGACCGAGTGCATTTGCCAACTCGCAGAGCTCAGGTAGAAGAAAGGAGAAATCTTATGGGCTTGAGGGGTGAAAGGGCAGGATGTGAGGCTAACAGAACAACTGGAAATTCAAAGAGAATTCCAGGAACAAAGAATCACAAAATCTGAGTATAAATGATTGAAATACTTGATCAATCTCTAAATTACACAGATGCAGGATTCACAACCAGAAACCCCTGCTGAAACTACATAAGATACTACGTGGAAATTCTCAATTAGAAAAAAAGAAAATGAGAGTATTCTGGATGAGGTCCACAGAAGTTTTGAGATGGCAGAATAAAGGACAAGTTTGTGACTTTGAATAGAAATCTCTAGAACTTGCTCAATTCCAAAATAAAAAAAAAAATTATTGTTCAAGTGGACTTTCAAAAGAAGTTAGAGACACAGGATCAGAAAAAATATTTGAAAAAATAACATTTGAAAAGTTCCCAAATTTGATGGAGAAGTTTGGCTCATATCTAAGATGTTCAACAAATGAAAGGAAAGTAACCACATAGAAAATTACAAACACGGTGGCCAAGGTTTTGAAAGATTTATCATAATTTACAAGTGAAATACATGATAAATTTTAATACATTAAAGACTAGCGGAAATGTGTCAGCCAGAATAGCAAGGAATTTTAAATATAAATCAGAGTATCTGTCATCTTGCAGCATTACCATGCTGCTTTAAGTCAAATCTAAAATGATATTTTAAAAAAACACTTCTGTTAAACAATGTATATCTCTTTGTATATCTTACTATATACTACATACAGGTAACATCTAAATAAAATTGTACTTTTAATCCTTACAAAAAGGGGGTAAAAAGAGAAAATCACAGCAGAGAAATAAGTGCCAGCTGGCTGGGCTCCTGTTTAATACTCCAAGCAACACCTGAGACTGGGGATTCCTCCTAGGGAGATGGCCGCCTGTCATCAGGGTTCAAGACTTTGTGAACAGCAGAATCCACATGGGAAGGAGGCTGTGCTCATCAAGCCCACTTGTTCCCACAGGAGGTTTCAAGGTGTCCTCTGTGAATTGCCCTTCAAGCAAGGGTTTCTGGCATTTGTTGAAATCTCAGCCACCAGTAATGCAAGGTGTAAGATTATTTACAACAGTTCACAGGAACAAAAATGATACCTCAGAACTTTATCGTAAAGATTGCATAGGTGCATACACCGATCTAATAAGTATGCAACAGTGGGGAACTGTGGACATGGCCAAAGCAGACAGGAGCTCTGCAGCAATTACAGAGCTGGTCCTGAGCTGCTGTCCTCCCTTGAGAGCTTGATGCCATCACTAACAATGACAGTGCTTCCTGGTGAGTGACTATGGGGCAAAACAGCTTTTCCTTATTTTGGCTCAGGATTAAAATGTGTCCCTAACCACAGGGCCACTCTGCCATTGTCTTGACCTTGGACTTCGCAGGCTCTAGAATTGTGAGAAATAGATTTCTGTTGTTTATAAGCCACACAGACTATGGTATTCCATTACAACAGCCCAAATGCACTAAGACAGATGATCATAAAAATACCAAGTATTTGGAAATTAAACATCAAAATTCTAAATGACAACTTTGTCAAAGAAGAACTCACAAGAGAAATTAGAAAGTCCTCTAAACTGAAGGATATGAAAGTATAAAATCTATAGGATGAAAGAACAGGGTCATGTTCTTTGCAGCAGCATGGATGGAGCTAGAGGCCATTATCCTGAGAACTAACACAGGAAAAGAGAACCAAACACCAAGTGGGAACTCAACAGTGAGTACACATGGACTCAAAGATCGGAACGCTAGACACCAACACTTACTTGAGGGTGGAAGATGGGAGAAGAGGGAGGATTAAAAAACTTCCTATCACGTACCATGCTTATAACCTGCATGGTGAAATACTCTGTACACCGAACCCCCATGACATGCAATTTAAATATATAACAGGTCTGCACATGTACCACTGAACCTAAAGGTTAAAAAATAAATTAATAAAAAATAGAATGCAACACTCATTTGTGATAAAATTTGTCAGTAAATAGGAATACTAGGCAAGTTCTTCAATTTGATAAATGGTTTCTATGTGAAACCTACAACTCACATCATATTTTATGATGAAAATTGATGACTCTCTACCTAAGATCAGGAAAACGGAAAAGATGTTGTCTTGGAGGTCCTGGCCAGAGCATTAACCCAAGAAAAATGAATGAAAACAATGAAGTGAAATTCATTCTTATAAATGAAGAGAAGTAAAGTGCCCTAGTTTGCAGGTGACAATATTATGTAAGTGGAAAATCTTAAGGTAAATAAAACTTCTACAAGTAATAAGTGAATTTATCAAAATTGTAGGGTACAACTCCTATATAAAAGTAAAGTATGTACAAGTAATGTAAAATCAGAATGATGAAAAACTTAAAAATACATTCATAAAACAATCATTAAAGTAATACCATGTTCAGGCATCAATTTTTAAAATAATGTATATGATTTGTACACTAAGATCTACATGGCACCAGTGATAGAAAGTAAAGAAGCTTGAAATAAACAGAGTATTCAAAAACTGAAATTCCAGTGTTATTAATTTTCCAAGACTGAGCTATTAAATTCAGTGCAATATCAATTAAAACACTGGTAAGCTTTAAAATAAATGTTTAAAGAAATTGGCAAGCCGAATATATCATTTCTATGAAAATGCAAATAACTTTGAATAGCCAAAGTAATTTTTAAAAAGAAAAAATTTGGAGGATGCATATGGGGTGATTTCAAGATTTACTATAAACTTCTAGTAATAAAAAGTAGTGTGATGTTGGCATAAAATAGTCATAAATCAATGGAATAAAGAGTACATGAATAGAACCACACAGACACGTCTGATCCCAACTCGATAGAGTAGGCGCGCCCTCTTTTGTTCAGATCTCTGTCCTGCTGCCAGAAGCCCAGACAGACCCAGGGGGGGGTCTTGCCTCAGCGGGTGAGATGGGAGCTCAGGGCCACCCTCCTTAGCCCTGTGGCCACACGGGGGCGCCGCCGCACTGCTCTCAGATTCTCTGAGCAGAAGAGAGGATTGGGCTGTCAGTCAGGCAGAGATGGCTGACTCAGGGCTGAGCATGAAGGAGTCTCTGAGCAGCAAGGGACCCCACAACGGTGAGAGGAGGGGAAAGCTCTAGAGCCTTGTGCGGTCCCTGAGGTTTCTGTCTCCTACTTGCAACTCCCCTCTCCAGCCCTTCATGGCAACACTCTGGAAAATTGAAAACAAGAAACATTTTCTTCTACTCCTTCTTTCTTTTCAGTGCTCCTTCTTCATGTAACAACAATAACACGCACATAACTTCTTTCCAGGAAGGATGAAGGATGCATGAGACTTGACAACGTGCTCATTTCTGGCAGAGAATCTGGGGTCTGGGGAGGGAGGAAAATTTCCCCTGTAATACCTTTGGAACGTTTTGAAGAATCTTTTCAAAACATGTTACACGATAAAATCCCTCTCATTGGCAAGGCCCTCTGCAGTGACAGCCTCAGTTTACCCAGATGTGGCTGTGCTGAGGCCCTCCACAGCGTTGTTCGTCCAGCACGCCCAGGTGTCCACACCTCAGAGCCTCGGCACAGCTGCTCCCCTACCTGGAAGCTCATCTCCAGGGCTCCCTCCCACCCTGACATTCCTCATTCCCACCAGAGCCCTTCCCTGCTCTTCCCACTTCATGTGGCATCTCCCTCTGACTCCACCCTACTTTGTTTTGTTCACAACCCTTTTGCTTACATTTAAAAATTATTTCCTCATTTATTTATCTTGAGAGGCTGGGTTGTGCCCTGTCACCCAGGCTGGAGTGCAGTGCTACGACCTTGACTCACTGTAGCCTTGAGCTTCTGGGCTCAAGTGATCCTCCAAACTCAGCCTCCCAAGTAGCTGGGGACTACAGGTGTATGCCACCGCACTCAGCTAATTTTGTATTTCTTTTTGGTACAAATGGAGCCTTGTTATGTTTCCCATGCTGGTCTCAACTCATGGCCTCAAGGGGTCTTCCTGCTTCAGCCTCCCAAAGTGCTGGAACTGCAGGTATGAGCCACTGTGCCCAGCTACAAATGTATTTATTTTAATTGCTTGTAGTATTTCTGTCCTCTAGAATATAAGCTTTATGAGGACAAGAATGGTGATTTTGATTGTTCACAACTGTATTTCCCTTGCCTTGATTTCAGAATTTTCGTGTCTCAATAGGTTGTGTTTTATTACCATTCACAACAATCTATTTATTTGAACTTCACTTGCCTACTGTGATCAATTAAATACAAAAAGAAGATCGTGGCTATGCTAAGACAATTCAATTATGGCCTCCAGATAACCACCCCAGGTTATGCACCTTCCCCCAGTGACACAGTCAACACTACTGTGGGTGCTGCTGTGAAGGGATTCTGCAGATGTAAGTAAGGTCCCAAATCAGTTGATTTTAAGACCATGATTATCCAGGCTTGGCCTGTCCTAATCAGGTGAGCTCTTAAAACAACTTGGTTCTTCCTCAGCAAAGAGATTCATAGTGTGAGAGAGATTCACTGTGAGGGGTTTCCTCCACTGTGAGCTTTGAAAATGGAGAGGTCATGTGGCAAAGGATGCTGGTGGGCACCAGCAATTGGGAGCAGCTCCAACCCCACCTCCACCTGACAGCTGTAAGGAACAAGGACTATAATCCTACAACTGCCTGAAACTGAATTCTGCCACCAAGCTCTGTATAAGCCTGAAGGAGGAGCCCAGCCTCAAGGTGAGGACAAAGCTTTGTGAAATGCTGAAAGGAGAATCATTCACATCAGGCCTGGATTTCTCATTCAGGAAATGTAGAGAAATAAATGGGTGCCGTGTAAAGTCACTAAGTTAGTGGAATATGTTATGCAGTAATAGATAATTAATACATAACCTAAACAGATAAGAATAAAACATTTTCTCTATTGGAATAAATTAATGAATTGATATGCACACTCCTTGTATGAAATAAAACCTTTCCTAACTTTTTTGGTATTCTTCATTTTATAACTTTTATGGAATGCAATCATATTTTAATACAGTCATATTCATTCATTCACCAAATCTACTATGTACCAAGTATGTCTTTATATACTGTGGGGACAACTTTCACTAAAACAGCCCAAAGTCCCTGTTCTCTTGTGATGTAAGAATAGAAAGTAAGCATTTGAGAGGATTTGCAAGAGTGAGATGGAGCCACTGAAGCCTTTTAAATGAAGAAATGGTACAACCTGGCTCACATTAGCAGGACTGCTGACCACCATGGGGAGAACACTCATGGGCTGCAGGTGAGGAGGCACTGCTGGTGCCACGAGTCTGGAGTGACAGGGTGGTGGGGACTAGGAGAGCACAAGGGCCTCAGGGAAGAGAGGGACAGAGGGAAGGGCTGGAGAAGCAGGAGGTGAGGAAAAGGAACAAAGAGAAAGAGTTCTAAGGTAGTGGAATTCTCATATTTAAATGCAGTGTTTTATAGATTTTTAATACATCTATACTGAGTCTAGCAGAGCGTTCTTTGCATTTGGTATCTAACACTTTCTGTGGGACTGCCTAAAAATGAATGTTGGCCTTTTGTTAACAGGTTTAAAAAATGATGTGTTCCAATAAACTATGCATACAGCTTAGATGTGAATAATTTTTTAAAACAGGCAGTGCATCAGAACTGGTGGCTGGCATTGTGACTGCATTAAGTGGCACAAGTTTGAGGTAATTAAAGCCTCTACTGTCTCCTGGCTGCAATATACAATAGCAAATCCTGCTTCTTTGTATTGAGGAGATGTTCTGGACTCACACAGGAAAACTTGGCTATAGCATGAAGATAATTTTAAGATATGACAACCCACAGTCACAGATACTTAGTGTATTAGTCCATTTTTATGCTGCTTATGAAGATATACCCGAGACTGGGAAGAAATAGAGGTTTAATAGGCTTACAGTTCCACATGGCTAAGGAGGCCTCATAAGCACAGCTGAAGGCAATGAGGAGCAAGTCATGTCTTACATGGATAGCACCAGGCAAAAAAAGAGAGCTTATGCAGGGGAACTCCTCTTTATAAAACCATCAGCTCTCATGAGATTTATTCACTATCAGGAGAACAGCAGGAGAAAGATCTGCCACCATGATTCAATTACCTTTCACTGGATCCTCCCATGAACTGTGGGAATTGTGGGAGTTACAATTCAAGATGAGATTTGGGTGGGGCCACAGACAAACCGTATTATTCCACCCCTGGACCCTCCCAAATCTCATATCCTTACATTTCAAAACCAATAATGCCTTCTCAACAGTCCCCCAAAGTTTTAACTCATTTTACCATTAACCCAAAAATCCACTGTCCAAGGTCTTATCTGAGACAAGGCAAATCCCTTCCACCTATGAGCCTGTAAAGTCAAAAGCAAGCTGGTTACCTCCTAGATACAATGGAGGTGCAAGTGTTGGGTAAATACAGCCATTCCAAATGGGAGAAATTGGCCAACACAAAGGAGCTACAGGGAACATGCAAGTCTGAAATCCAGCAGGGCAGTCAAATCTTAAAGTTCCAAAATGATCCCTTTTGACTCCATGTGTCACATTCAGGTCATGCTGATGCAAATGGTGGTTTTCCATTGGGAAAGCTCTGCCTCTGTGGCTTTGCAGGGTACATCCTCTCTCCTGGCTGCTTTCATGGGCCAGCATTGAGTGTCTGTGGCCTTTTCAGGCAAACTGGGCAAGCTGTAGGTGGACCTATTATTCTGGGGTCTGGAGGATGGTGGCCTTGTTCTCACAGCTCCATTTGGCAGTGCACTAGTAGAGACTCTGTTTGTGGGCTCCCACTCCACATTTCCCTCCTGCACTGCCCTAGCAGAGGTTCATTATGAGAGCCCCACCCCTGCAGCAAACTTCTGCCTGGACTTCCAGGCATTTCCATACATTCTTAAATGTAGGCAGAGGTTCCCAAACCTCAATTCTTGACTTCTGTGCACTCAAAGGCTCAACACCACGTGAAACCTAACAAGGCTTAGGGCTTGCACCTTCTGAGGCCACAGCCCCTTTTAGTCATGGCTGGAGCAGCACAGATGTAGGGCACCAAAACCCTAGACTGTACACAGCATGGGACCTTGGGTCCATCCCATGAAACAATTTTTTTCCTCCTAGGCCTCCAGGCCTGTGATGGGAGGGCCTGCAGTGAAGACCTCTGACATGCCCTGGAGACATTTTCTCCATTGTCTTGGGGATTAACATTTGGCTTTTTGTTACTTATGCAAATTTCTGCAGCTGGCTTGAATTTCTTAGAAAATGGGATTTTCATTTTTATGGCATTGTCAGGCTGCAAATTTTCTTAACTTTTATGCTCTCCTTCCCATATAAAACTGATTGCCTTTAACAGCTCCCAAGTCACCTCTTGAATGCTTTGTTGCTTAGAAATTTCTTCTGTGAGGTACCCTCAATCATCTCTCAAGTGTAAAGTTCCACAAATCTCTAAGACAGGGCCAAAATGCTGCCAGTCTCTTTGCTGAAACGTGACAAGAGTCACCTTTGCTCCAGTTCCCAATAAGTTCTGCATCTCTATCTGAGACCACCTCAGTCTGAAACTTATTTTTGCCAAGCCATTCAAGTCTCTAGAAAGTTCCAAACTTACCCACATATTTCTGTCTTCTTCTGAGCCCTCCAAACTATTCCAACCTCTGCCTATTACACAGTTCCAAAATCACTTTCATATTTTTGGGTATTTTTTCAGCAATGCCCCACTCTTCTGTTACCAATTTATTGTGTTAGTCCATTTTCACACTGCTGATAAAGACATACCAGAGATTGGGAAGAAAAAGAAGTTTAATAGACTTACAGTTCCACATGGCTGGGGAGTCCTCACAATCATGGCCAAAAAAAAAAAAAAAGGTGGAGCAAGTCATGTTTTACATGGATAGCAGCAGGCAAAGAAAGAGAGCTTGTGCAGGGGAACTCTTCTTTATAAAACCATCAGACCTCATGAGACTTATTCACCTTCAGAAGATCAGGAAAAAGACCTGCCCCCATGATTCAATTACCGCCCTCTGGGTTCCTCCCACCAGAGGTGGGAATTTTGGGAGTTACAATTCTAGATGAGATTTGGGTGGGGACACAGCCAAAGTATATCACACAGACTGGGAAGTAAAACTTAGGAGCTTTGTGAGTCTAATTGCAATATTGTTTCAACTCATTCATATATAAAGGGGCAAAATATCATAAGACTTACAAATTAGATCCCTGATCATTCAAGTGTTACTGAGATTTTGTTACCCACTGTGTGAATTAACAAAAAGGAAATTGGTTTCTATGGGAATCTCTCTCTGTGATCAGAGACAACTCCAGGTTTAAACAGAAAATCCCTTTCTCTACCCCTGCATTCCCAAGGCAAGCGCGCTTTCTGGCATCAGGTTCCCTGGAGTGAGTTTTCTTCTAGAATTGTCCTAGGGGAGAGGTAAGGAATGGGAGGCAGGGAATCGATTTCAGGGAAGGGAATTCCAGGATAAGAAGGGAAAGGGAATGGGCTGGGCCCAGCCTGGGGGTATATCCCTGGTTTCCTCAGACAGTTATGGGGTCAGGACTCAGGGAAACAATGTAACAAAGAGAGCTCAGTGCAGGAGAGAGGTGTCAGAGTGAAGCCCCAGGGTCCCAGACATGGCTCTCAGGGTCTCAGGCACCGCAGGCAGTGTGTGGTCCGGGGACGCCCAGGGTTGGGGATTCTCCATCTCCCCCAGAGTTTCATTTATTCTTCTCCCAGCTCCTGTAGGATCCTTCCTCATAGATACTCATAACGGAATCCCAATTCTCATTCCCATTGGGTGTTGGGTTTCTTTTCTTTTTCTTTTTTTTTTTTTTTTTTGACGGGGTTTTACTCTTGTGACCCAGGCTGGAGTGCAATGGCGCGATCTCGGCTCACCGCAACCTCCGCCTCCTGGTTCAAGCGATTCTCCTGCCTCAGCCTCCCGAGTAGCTGGGACTACAGGCGTGCGCCACCATGCCCAGCTAATTTTTGTATTTTTAGTAGAGACGGGGTTTCACCATGTTGACCAGGATGGTCTCGATCTCTTGACTTTGTGATCCACCCGCCTCGGCCTCCCAAAGTGCTGGGATTATAGGCGTGAGCCACCGCGCCCGGCCGGGTGTTGGGTTTCTAGAGAAGCCAATCAGTGTCACCAAGGTTCCCGGTTCTAAAGTCCCCATGGACTCACCGAGGCTCAGATTCTTCTCCGATGCCAAGGATGGGGTCAAGGAGTCCCAAAGCCTCCTCCTGCTGCTCGCGGGGCCCTGGCTCTGATCCAGACCTGGGCGGGTGAGTACGGGGTGGAGAGAGAAACGGCCTCTGAGGGGAGGGGCGAGGGACCTGCTCGGCGGGGGCGCAGGACTGGTGAGTCACGCCGGGAGGAGGGTCGGGCGAGTCTCAGCCCCTCCTTGCTCTCAGGCTCCAGCTCTATGAGGTATTTCAGCACCACCGTGTCCTGACCCCACCACAGGGAGCCTGGCTTCATCACCGTGGACTGCATGGACTACACGCAGTCGGTGCAGTTCGATAGTGACTCCGCGAGTCCGAGGATGGAGCTGCGGGCGCCGTGGATGGAGCACGAGGGGCCGGAGTATTGGGACCTGGAGAAACAGAAAGCTAAGGCCCACGCAGGAGACCCAGCGAACCTGCAGACTCCGCTCTGCTGCTACAACGGTGAGTGACCCCGGCCTGGGGCGCAGGGGCGCCGGTCACGACCCCTCCACATCCCCCAAGGACGGCCGGGACCCCCGAGTCTTCGGGTCTCAGATGCTCCCCGAGTCTGCGGGACCCGCCCAGACCCTCGGAGAGCCCGAGGGTCTTTACCCGGTTTCATTTTCAGTTTAGGCCAAAATCCCCGCGGGTTGGTCGGGGCTGGGGCGGGGCTCGGTGGGCAGGGGGCTGACCGCGGGGGTGGGGCCAGGGTCTCGCAGAGGTTGTGCGGCTGCGACCTGGGGCCTGATGGACGCCTCCTCCGCGGGTATGAACAGTTAGCCTACCACGGCAATAATTACCTCGCCCTGAACGAGGACCTGCATTCCTGGACCGCTGTGGACACAGCGGCTCAGATTTCCCAGGCAAGTGGGAGGTGGACAAATAACTCAGAGCACTTCAAGGCCTACGTGGAGGGCAGGTTTGTGGAGTGACTCCGCAGATTCCTGGAGAACGAGGAGACGGTGCAGCATGTGGATAGCAGGGGCGGTGGGGAGGCTTCCCCATCTCCTGTAGATCTCCAGGGCTGGCCTTGCACATGAAGAGGAGAAAAAAATGGGATCAAGGCTAGAATATCGCTCTCTCTTGAATCTAGAAAGGGATGAATCTTCCTGGGTTTCCTCTGAGGGCCCATCCTGCTCTCTGGCACAATTAAGGGATGAAGTCTCTGAGGGAGTGGAGGGGAAGACAGTCCCTGGAATACTGATCAGCGGTCCCCTTTGACCCCTGCAGCACCCTTGGGCACCGTGACGTTTTCTCTCTGACCTTGTTCTCTTCTTCACACTGAGTGTGTGTGTGGGGGGTCTGATTCCAGCTATTCTGAGTCCCTCAGCCTCCACTCATAACAGGACCAGAAGTCCCTGTTCCCCCTTCAAAAACTAGAACTTTCCAAGAAATAGGAGATTATCCCAGGTGCTGTGTCCAGGCTGGTGTCTGGGTTCTGTGCTCCCCACCCCAGGTGTCCTGTCCATTCTCAGGATGGTCACATGGGCACTGCTGGGGTGTCCCAGGAGAGATGGAAAGTGCCTGAATTTTCTGACTTTTCCTGTCAGACGCCCCCAAAGACACGTGTGACATACCACCCCATCTCTGACCATGAGGCCACCCTGAGGTGTTGGGCCCTGGGCTTCTACCCTGTGGATATCACATTGACCTGGCAGCAGGATGGAGAGGACCACACCCAGGACCCTGAGCTTGTGGAGACCAGGCCTGCAGGGGATGGAATTTTCCAGAAGTGGGCGGCCGTGATGGTACCTTCTGGAGAGGAGCAGAGATACACGTGCCATGTGCCACATGAGGGGCTGCTCCAGCCCCTCACCCTGAGATAGGGCAAGGAGGGGGATGAGCGGCCACATCTCACGGAAAGGAGGAGCCCTTCTGGAGCCCTTCAGCAGGGTCAGGGCTAAGGCCTGGCATGAGGACCCCTCAACTTCCATCCTTTTCCAGAGCTGTCTTCCCAGCCCACCATCCCCATCATGGGCATCGTTGCTGGCCTGGTTGTCCTAGGAGCTGTGGTCACTGGAGCTGTGGTTGCTTCTTTGATGTGGCAGAAAAAGAGCTCAGGTAAGGAAGGGGTGAGGAGTGGGGTCTGAGTATTCTTGTTCCACTGGGAGTTTCAAGCTCCAGGTAGAAGTGTGCCCTGCGTGGTTACTGGGAAGCATCATACACACACACTGGCCTACCCAGCCAGGGCCCTGTGTTCTAGCACTTACTCTCTTGTAAAACACCTGTGACAATGAAGAACATGTTTATCACCTTGATGATAGTGGTGATGGGAACCTGATCCTAGCAGTCACAGGTCAGGGTAAGATCCCTGCTGAGGACAGACCTTAGGAGGGCAGTTGGTCTTATTCCCAAACCTGCTTTCCTCATGTTTACTCTTATGGGTCTGCTGTCACAGTTCTGGAAACTTCTCTGGGGTCCAAGACTAGGGGGTTCCTCTAGGTCCTCATGGCCCTGCATCCTCCCTGGTCCCTCACAGGATGATTTTTTCCCAGTGGTAGAAAAGGAGGTGCTCAGGGTGTGTGTAAGTATGGGAGATGGCTGCGGAGGCGCTCACCTATGCCATAATTCCTCCTGTCCCACAGCTCCTGCAGGCTCTGACCAGGTCCTGTGTTTGTTGTATCCCAGGTGGCGGCAGTGCCCAGGGCTGTGATGTGTCTCTCACAGCTTGTAAAGGTGACATCCTGGCAGGCCTTATGTGAAAGGAGGATGGGGTAGAGGGGACAAGATTGGATTATGGTGATTCTTTGGAACACTTTGACTGTGTGGTGGGGAGTTCAGAGTGGCCACTGACCTGAATTTGTTCATGACTATTCTCTTCTGCAGTGTGAGACAGCTGTCTTGTGAGGGACTGGGATGCAGGATTTCTTCATGCTTCCACTTTGTGACTTCAAGAGCCTCTGGCTTTTCTTTCTGCAAAGTCATCTGAATGTGTCTGTGTCCCTGTTAGCCTAATGTGAGGACGTGGAGGGACTGTCCACCCCCAGTCTACCATGACCCCTTTCCCATGCTGAATTGGCTGACTTTACAAAAAGGAAATTACCATCAATAATATGGATGGACCTCATCCGATCAGTAGAAGACTCTGAGAGCAAAAACTGAGGTTTCCCAGAGAAGAAGAAATTCTGCCTCTGAATTAGAATGCCCCCTTTTTGCATTTTCAGCCTGCTAGCTTATCCTGGAGATTTTCATACTTACTGCCCTAATGATCACGTGAATAAATGTTATAATATGAATACACACACACACACACACACACACACACACACACCATATTGGCTCTGCTTCTCTGGAGAATCCAGACTGATGCAGACTTTGGTACAAAGAGTGGTTCTAGAGGAACAGAATCCTTTTAAAAGTTTTATAGGTAACAATAAAAAATACTTTATTAAAAATGTCAAAATGTATAAAACCATAATTATAAATTAGCAATTAATTAAATTAGTAAATAAGAAAAGAATTGTTTTCTTTTCCTTATACAGTACAAGCAACAGTAATTTGGATCTTACTTTCAGCCACCATTTGCCCTAGTTGTTCTTCACTTAAGTTTCTGGCTGTGTTTTTGGAGTGAAAATTCACATGGATACTAAGAAGTAACTCTAATAAGGTCAATCAGGTATTCAAAACTTCATATGGCATGTTAACATGTGATGATGGTTCACATAAATTCCAACATCTCACCACAGGTAAGCATTATTTCCAGAGGAAAATTAAGTCACCTTTGTAGCTGCTAGTGAATATTGTACAAATGAACACTGAAGAATAAGGCATCGTTATGCTCTGAAGCAGTGCTTCTGTGGCTCCAGAAAACTATACAAAGGCTTTCTTTAAAAATATGTGTATTTTTATTTCATACACACACACACAGACACACACACACACACACACACACACACACGAACTATATATACATACATACACCCTGAAGCTAAAAGTTGAAAAAATAAAAAAAACACAAATATATCTTCTGTGATACTTCAATTACTTCACTCTATTGATTATTTTCTTGACATAGAACTGAAAATATCAGTCAATGATGTGTATTTATACACCTTGCTGTGATTCAAATGCTTATGGACAAAGGGTCTTCCATTTTCTATTGCCACTGTAACACGGTTATTTGTCCCTGATCTAACAACACTTTCTTCAGCTCCATTCTCTTGCCACTGAGATTAACCATCCAAGTGATCTTTTGAGTCACTAAGTGGTTTGATGGGACAAGGTTGATTTAAGCCAATACTTCTGCATGTCTATTTTAATTTGTGACAGATGCTTTTTTTGGATTCATCCCCTACAAGATGAGCTGGAAAACTGCAACCATCACCCAAGCTTGAAACTACTGGAAGTAGCCAGCATTTCTTTCCATGGCCAAAGACTTGTCTCCAGTTTTTACTATTGTCCTGTTTTTTTTTTTTCAACCAACCAGCAGTCACGGCTGAAAAGAGAGAGGACACTGAAGACGAACTTTGCAGGCATACACAAAAAAGGAAAATTATGTGGAGCTTTGCTGTGTGGCTGTCAGTTCATTCCCCTCCACTAGAATGTGGCATTCTCAGGACTTAATGTCCTCCAGGCCCCCAGCTACAGGCAGTGAGCAGCCTGAGAGTGACCTGGACTCCCCTCTTGGAGTGTAATCACACAGCCACAGCCTCTGCATGTGGAGTTGTCTTACACTTCTGGAACTACCTCTCTTGGTCATGTGGCTACTGCTGCATTGTCCTTCCTTCCATTTTCCTTTCTTCCTCTGTCTTGTTGCTAGGGATAACTTTGTCTGTTATCCTGGGTGGCATCATCCCAGGTCGGCTTTGGGTCACTGTCTAAGTGCAGCCCATGGCAGGAGGTTCTGGGAATGAGTGGCACAGCCTCATGGAACTGTCCCTGTGGCGGTGGCCCAGGCGTGTTTGTACTTGTGGCATTTTTATAACTCTTTCCAAGACTCAGAATGTACTGTGGGAGGAGAGCAGGACGGAGTCCTCACCTGCGTCCCCCATCTGCTCATCCAGGAGGCTGTTAAGCTGATGTTGTTGGAAACTAGAAACACTTCCCCTTCACAAAGCACTATTTAGTTTTTCTCTTCTGGAAGGTGGCAGCACAATGCCCAGGTTGAGATGGACACAGGAGTCAGCACTTAAAGTAAAACAAGTGACTCTAACAGAAATGCCTGAGCTTTTCAGTGTGATGAACAAGGTCTTCCGCCCTCTGACAACTGTGTATTTCTCCTTGAGATTTAAAAAAAAAAAAGGAGAAAGGAAGGAAGGAAGGAAAAGAAAGGGAAAGAAAGAGAGAAAGAAAGAAAGAAAAAAAGAAAAGGAAAGAAAGAGAAAGAAAGAAGAAAGAAAGAAAAAGAAGAAAAAGAAAGAAAGAAAGAAAGAAAGAAAGAAAGAA
>NW_022437128.1:76964-116995 GCF_009761245.1 Sapajus apella | reverse complement strand
GGTGTGGTGACTCGGGTGTGGGGAGCTGGGACCCTGGCCCTGTGCAGGTGAGTTGCCAGGTACTTCTGGGGAGGCCACCACCATCTGAAGCCCTGGCAGGTTGGGGTACCACAGAGCCAGCCTTCCTTACAATACCATTTATCCCAGTGGCTCACCAGAAGCCACAGCTACCAGATTAGTTTTGTGTTGACAGAAAATTTTAAAGTATTATGTTACATAATTTTATGATTTTTAACAGGCAAATAAGTCTCTCTGGCAAAGTTACTACTCATGGTAAGTTCTCTGATAAGCTTGTAGATGACCAGATCTGCGGGGTTCCCACCCTCAGTGAATACTGGTGCTTCCCTGCTGGGTCTATTTTCAGGTGCATTTGCCTGTTGGTTGCTTCTATGACTGCTGACCTCATGCCTTCTGGTGGAAGCCATGCTCTTCCTTGCTCACTGAGGGTTGGAAAACTGGAAAATTAAGATAAATAAAGATAGATGGTGACATTTTTTTCTGTATGGGCACTGTCATCACCTGCACTTGAAGGTGAAGCCATGCTGCAGAAGGTACAAAAGGTGGCCACAGTCCTTGGCTGACAAGAGGCCTAGTGGCAATGTGAGCCTAAATGGACGACACTGTGACACAGGACAAGGTGGATTCAAGGGCCCCCTCCCAGCTCAGGGATTGACTGCAGGGCTGAGGGGAACCAGGACTGAGAGGAAGCTGGAGACATGCTGGGGTGGGGCCGGGTGAGAGCCTGGAGAGAGCCTCCACCTGTGCTCACAGGGCCTGGGGGAGACAGACTGAGGATTGGCCACCTGCCCCTCCACTTGCGTCACCATTGTCACCCAGCCACAGTGGCATCCCCGGTGTCCACCAGGCACTTTTCACATGTCTCCTCCTTAACCTGCAGAGCCTTTCCATGAGGTAAGTGTTGGGTTTGCATTTCCAGAGTTGAGGGAAGACTTTGAGCCTGGGAGACTTCATAGGGAGAGTCCTCACTCTATGACTAACACCACAGTTGAGCCCCAGCAGCTTGGACTTTGGAGGTCAGAGTGTTCTGAGCTCTGAGGTGCTCAGGGTTTGCAGTGCTCTGTGCCAGCTGCTCTGAGGCAGCTGTGTGCCTGCTGGTCCTCAAGGATTCCCCACCTGAGACCAGCAGAAGATCAGGATTTCCCAAATTGTCTCTAGCCTTGATTGGTGACATCTCCACTGTTTTAATGAGGCAATAATCACAGCTACCACTTCTGCGGTGGGTGTTGCTGTGTGCCAGGTATTTTTCTGGGTACTTGGCATATGTGAACACACACATTTATAATGGATGCTAATGAAGTATAGGGAGGTTAAGTGACTTGGTCAAAGCCACACAACAGTAAGTAATGGAGTTGGAAATTGTGCTGAGACAGTCTGCTCAAGGGCTCAGGACCTCACTGCTGGCATCATGACAGATACAGAGAGATGACTGGATGTGGGAAGAAGCTGGGGTATGTTGCTTGCACAGGTACACGTGGCCTCTGCAGTAAGCTGGAGCCTGTGGCCACCCAAAGGTAGATTTGTGCATGAGCCGGGGACAGGTTTCTAAAGTGCCAGATGAAATAAGTAGAAGATGATGCACCTGTGTCTTCAACCTTGTCCTCCCCGTCTTTGTAATCTCCTGAGGATGGAGCATCTGTCATGTGCACACTGAAGTTGCACCACACATGCTGGGTAAGTCTCTGCAGCTGTAAGCCCCCAGGGTCCCCTTGAGAGGCAGTCAGCACCTGCAGCTGCGAGGGCTCCACCAGGATGCATTTGAGGACACCAGCTCTTCACTGTCCTTGACACAGACAGTGGGCCCCATGGGACCACCTCCACTCAGGAAGCAACTCAGCCCTGCAGTGTCCCTGATGCCAAAGAACAACTGCTCCTGCTGGTTGTGAGATCTCAGCGGGAGGCTGCTGCAGGCCTTGAGTGAGGGAGGATCAGCTCCCAGAGCCTGGGGTACCGCCAGACAACACTCAAAACAGAGGCTGGCAAATAGTCCCCAAAAGGACCAGGGTCAACATTTTCAACTTTGCCAACCAGTCTCTGTCCCAAAGACTTAACTCTGCCTTGTAGCATGAAAGCAGCCTTCCATAGACATCCTGCTGGTCTCCCCAGACAGGCTGCTCCCAGTACTGGGGGATCAGAAGTAGCATCTGAATGGCCACAGCCATGCAAAGCAGTAGGGTGCAGGCCCAGGTGTCTGTGGCACGGGCTGGGGCTGCAGTTTCTCAGGCAGCATGCACAGGCGTGCTGCTCCCTACAGCTCAGCTTGGCACTAGGAGGAGAGTACCCCTTAAAGCCTGGGGGCCACTGTAGTCTGACTCAGTGTGTTTGACTCCAGAATGGGCTTGGTGCCCATAAACTCAGCACCATTGTGGGCTGCTGACCCACCAGTGCATAGTGCACCCCAGCTGAGCCAGCTGTCCTTTGCCTGCCAGGCCTCAGACCATGCCCAGCCCAACTTGCTGGGGCACAGGGACACTGGAATAGTATTTTAAGAATAAGTTTACTGCATTTGGGGGGCGGGTTTCTTGAATTGGTTCTCTAATCTATTTATATTTAAAGGCACAAACCACGCTTGTGCTAATACTCAAAATATCACCATTGGATAGACCTATCAAATACTTATAACATCTGGGTGACCATGTATTTGAGACCTTAAAAAGACTTTGTTAAACTAGCAAGTGTAAGGTGATTGGCTGATTGCTACCAATTGTGCTGGACAAAATGGGGAAAGAAACAGATGAACTCAGGGCTGCAAACCTCCAGCTCATGAGCCACATAAATCACCTGAAAGTTTCTATGTTTCTTTTGAATGAAATCCTAATCTCCTGTAGTTGCTGGGCTGACATTTCTGAAAAATAAACCCAGAGTCTCATCCTGTGTGTGGTTAAATTACAACACAAAACAAATCCCAATCTCAAAGAATATGTTATTTCAGTGAAGGCATTGATTGGGAATAAATGGGATTGTGAAAACCAGAATGGGGACATCTGGGCAGATCTTGATGTAGCTAAAGATGATGAACTCCTAACTTCTGCTGATAATTATTTGCCAGTTACATTCAACCACATTTAGGGAAGTTAATCCAGCTTTGCCTAATGAAAAGGTAATGGTCTTCTCTGAGGTATTTGTCCTCAAGACCCTGGGATTTCACTCAACATTTAACCCCAACATCCCTCTGTGATCCAGATCAGTAAATAGCCTTGAGTCCTAGCACATCCTGAAAGATGAGGTGGAATATGTCAGTACAATGATTTAGAGAAGCAATGTGACAATGTGTATGAAAAGATTTAGAAATGTTTAAAAGTCTGTGACTTAATATTTATCATTTGAGTAGTATATGAATTTTCTAAAATTCCAAACATAGAAGAATCTTTATATAAAGATGCTTATTAAAACATTATTTACAATGAGACAAAATGAAATCAGATGGATCCAAAAGGAGCTGGGTTACAACATCTTATCTGAACTAGAATGAGGCTTTTAAAAGCGTATAAACTTTATGCAGAATTTATAATATGGAAAACTATTTGTGTATATATTCAAAAAGCAACATTCAAGAGAAACCATAACATATGAATTCAACTTTGTAAAATTATAGCATATATAAAAATATATAGAGAGAAAATTAAAAAATGAAAATTAGCACCACTGACAAGACAGCTCCAGGGACCACCATTTGCACTGCAGTCTACAAAGGTTCAACAATACAATAGCAGTGATTTTTTTTTTTTAATTGAATTTCAGGTTTTGGGTTACATGTGAAGAACATGCAAGATTGTTGCATAGGTACACACATGGCAGTGTGATTTGCTGCCTTCCTCCCCATCACCTATATCTGGCATTTCTCCCCATGCTATCTCTCCCCAATTCCCCACCCCACACTGTCTCTCTCCTATTTCCCCCTGACAGACCCCAGTGTGTGATGCTCCCCTCCCTGTGTCCATGTGTTCTCATTGTTCAACACCTGCCTATGAGTGAGAACATGTGGTGTTTGATTTTCTGTTCTTCTGTCAGTTTGCTGAGAATGATGGTTTCCAGGTTCATCCATGTCCCTACAAAGGACACGAACTCATCGTTTGATGACTGCATAATATTCCCTGGTGTATATGTGCCACAGTTTCCCTGTCCAGTCTATCATTGATGGGCATTTGGGATGGTTCTAGGTCTTTGACAATAGCAGTGATTTTTTAAAGAAAGGCTTAGGTGATGTTTCTACCTGTATGCGCATCTTACAGTCTTCTGTGATCAAATAGAGTTTCACTTTTGTGATATAAAAACATATATTTTAACATTAAAAATGAAACATTTGAAGTAAAATAACAATGAAATGAGGCCAGACTTGGTGACATGCACCTGTAGTCCCAGCTACTCAGGAGGCTGAGGCAGGAACATCGCTAGAGCCCAGAAGTTCAAGGATGTAGCACACTATGATCACAGCTGTGAATAGTCACTGCACTTCAGCCTGGGCAACACAGCAAGACCTTATCTCAGTAATAATAATAACAATAGTAACAGTAGTAGTCCAGATCTTCTTCCTGCCTCAGGCTAAAGTTACTTTCTCATTTGAACCCAAAGGACAGAAATGCCTACTGAGGGCTCCACCGGAGAAAAGAAATGAGTTCTTCCTTCACAATCCATGATTCAATTTTTGGTTATAGAGTTCAGCTGAGCAATAAAGATAACACTAAAAACACCATCAATGTATAGATTACTGATTGTCATATATGTGTACATGTATATATGTGTGTGTGTGTGTGTGTGTGTGTGTGTGTATATATATATATATATATATATATATATGTTTACCACTACTGAAAAGAGGCAGAGGATTCTTCCATTTCATAAATGAAAAGCTGAGCCCCTGAGAACTTTGAGGCTTGGTCTGTGTTCACTGAACGTCAGCCTTGAGGATTAGGAGACACCCAGCCTCCTGCAGAGCCCATCTAAGTATGAGCCACACCAGTGGAGACTCCTCAACTGCTTGAAGAGCAACTGAGATCCAGGAATATCCACACTTCTAGAGGGTCCATATCCAGTGGAATACAATTGAGGGATGTACAAATGGTAGAGCAGAGTCTAGCTACTTCCTTCAGCTGGAAGGAAGGTGGCAGACAGGTGGGTCAGTCAGCTACCTATGAGGTGTATTATGTTCCTAGGGCTGTCTTTCATTCCTCTGCCGAGAACTCCATCCTGCACAGACAAAAACTATATATTCACTGGTAAGCAGGATCCTTTTTAGAAATGCAAACATAACTTCCTTGACATTAAAGCCAAACATTGTCCCTCCCAGTGAATCATTTTATGTGGATAATCTTCTAACTTCCCCTGAAGTTAGCCCCAGAGTTGCATCTGAGCATCTGGATCCAAGACAGAAAGTTCTTTTGGGGTTTGCACCTGGCTGATCTTGGATCATGTTCTGAAATGAGGCTTTCTACTTGCAGAAGAGAAAGGGTGAGCTCTGAATAGGAGATGAAATCCTCAGGGGAAAAGACAGATGGGCAGATTCCCAAGCAAGCTCGGAATATATTTGCCAGCCTCTTTTTTATTGTGATAAAATACACGTAAACACAAAATTTACCATTGTAACCATTTAAGTGTACAATGCAGTAACATTTAGTAGATTCACAATGTTATGTAGCCATCATCACTATAGAGTTCCAGAGCATTTTCATCACCCTGGAAGGAAACTCTGTACCCGTTAAGCAGTCACCTTCCACTCTCCCTTGCCACCAGCCCCTGGTACCATTAACCCAGTTTGTCTCTTTAGATTTGCTGTTTCTGAATATTTTATGCAAATGGAATCATACAATATATGGCCTTTTGTGACTGGCTTCTTTCATTTGACATGTTTTCAAGCTTCTTCCAAGTTGTAGCATGTATCAGTACATTATTCCTTTTATGGTCAAATAATAGTCCATTGCAGAATAGATTACATGTTGTTTATCCATTCATCAGTTGATGGGCATTTTCTTTTAAATTAAATAGAGACAACAAAAGAGGAGTTACAAACCACCCCCCAAAAAAACTTGCTTTTCTATTTACCTATGAAGTTACTTTTAGCTGCGTACTTTTTTGCTTCATATGGATTCAGGTTACTCTCTAATGCCCTTTTATTTCAGCCTGACTCCTTTTAGCATTAATTGGAGAATAGGCTTACCAGAGACAAATGCCATTAGCTTTTATTTGCCTGTGAATGCCTGGATTTCTCCATTATTTCTGAAGGAGAGTTTTGCCAGATATACCACTGTCAGTTGACAGGTTTTTTCTTCTTTCTGAACTTTAAGTTTGTCACGTCAATGTCTTCTGAACTCGTGGTTTCTGAAGAACACTTGGCTGTTAATCTCATGGAGGATCCTTGTACTCAAGGAGTCCCTTCTCTTGTTGTTCTCAAGATGCTCTTTGTCTTTGACTTTTCACAGTTTGATTATAATGTCTCTCAGCGTGGACATCTTTGAATGTATGCTACTTTAAAAGTTTGGGTGTGTTGGATACTGAGGTTCCTGTTTGAAAAAAATTTTGAAGGTTTGGGGCCATTATTTCTTCAAATACTCTTTCTCCCCACTTCTTTCCTCTCCCTTTTGGGGACTCCCAAATGCATATGCTTGATGTTGTCTCTCAGATCTCTTCTGTTTATTTTTTCTTCATACTTTTCCCTTCTGCTTCTCAAATGGGAAAATTTCAATTGACCTATATTTGCTTTTACTGACTCTGCATTCTGCATACTGATATCTGCCCTTGAAGCCCTCCAGTGAATTTTCTATTTTGCTTCCAATACATTTCAGCTTCAGAATTTCCATTTGGCTCCTTTTCACAATTTTTACCTCTGTATTGATTTTCACTCTTTAGCGAAACATAGTTCTCCTGATTTTCTGTAGTAATTTGTCCAGGGTTTCCTTTAGATCTTTGACTATGTTTAAGACAGTTGATTTAAAGTCTTTGTCTAGTAAGTCAGTCCAGTGCTTGGCCTTCTTCAGGAACAATTTCTGCCTATTGCTTTTCCTGTGACGGGGTCATTCTTTCATACACGCATAACTCATGTTTTTTTCTAGCTGAAAACCAGACATTTTCAATATTATAATGTGGTAACTCTGAAAATTACATTTTCTAAACTATTTTTGTATAGACTGTATTCTTTGTTAGTATTATTATTATTGTGTGTGGTCACTGAAGTCTCTATTTGGTTAGCTTCGTGGTCTTCTCGTGTTTTGACAGAGATTTCCTTAAATGTCTTGAGCCAAAAAGAGAAAAAATTCCAATCATTTCATCCAGGGTCTGGGGATGTTGGGATCATGCCTTCAACAGTTAATTAGGCAGTTTACAACTCTGCCTTTGCCTTTACTTCTTGCTTATTGGCATTCAGCTAGAGATGTGAACAAGGGGCCTTCTCAGGTCCCTTGTGAGCATGTGCCCCTCACTAGTCATGTAGAAGGCTGTCTAGGTTCCCAGGAATATGGAAGCTTTCCCAAACCCTACTTCCCCAGAACGTCTCACTCCCAGCATTCTCTTCCAGTCTTTTCTACATATCTATTACTATCCGCAATTGATATTTTTTGCCCTAGATGTAGCTGCTGACTCACTAGCTTTTACCAGGTTTGGTTTTTGTTTGTTCGTTTGTTTGGTTTAATCAAATGCTCTCTGCCTTGGCTGACTGTCTGTCCTGAGACAGATCAAAGCAGGGGGAAAATGCAAACCATTTCTGTTCATCCTTCAGGGAGTTGCCCAAAAGGACCAAAAAAAAAAAATTCTTTGAGAGCAAGATCTACTCAGATCCATCTGGCACCAGGAACCCACACTGGGAACCCAGGCTGCTGTCTTCAAGACCACTGCTGACCTGGAGAGAAAGAAATGGGCCAAGGGTAAGTTGTGATCCCACTAAGCTCTGCTACTGAGTCCCAGTGTTTTTTCTGCATTCACTTGGTTGCTATAAACTTTTGAAAATTTTTCAGAATTTCAATACACTTGATTGTTTGTCAACCCAATGAGAATATCTGCTGGTACCATCCAGGAATCTGTGTTTTAACAGATCTTCTCAAGACTGTGTGTGTGTGTGTGTGTGTGTGTGTGTGTGTGTGTGCTGATGTTTCACAAGCACATTGTCTCTGTGTCATCCCACTTTTTGGGGGCTGGGCTCCTGCAGTTTCCCATATCACCATGTTCTCTGATGTCACTCCCCTCAGCTGCTTTTGAACTGCGCTTCTGCATCACAATTTCTGGCCTGTTAATTGTCTCCAGGAAACCCTTTTACTTGGTAAACACTCATCAAACCCCTACCTTATCCTGTGTACTGTACTCCATGGACTGGAGTCTCAGGAAAAGAAATCAAACTTCCTCAGACCTAATGGATGGCACAGTCTAGGTAGGGATTGGAAGATGGATGAGGAAGTGATAACACAACATAGTAAGGGCTTTACATTATTTTTTCACTTTAGCTCTACATTATTATTTTATAATGACAATATTGATTTACATGTACCTATAATTAGCCATCCATCTTTCTCTTTCTTTCTTTCGTCTTTCTTATTTTCTTTCTTTCTCTCTCTCTTTCTATTTCTTTCTTCTTTCCCTTCCTACCTTTTTTCCTTCCTTCTTTGTTTCTTCTTCTTCCTCCCTTCCTTTTCTTTATTTCTTCCTTTCTTATATTTTTTATGACCTAAATATTTTTAGAGTAGGAATTTTGCAAATAAACCAAGGGTCCTATTAATATTGTAATGTCCTTATTTTGCTCTTCTTCTTGAAAGATGGATTTGCTGGCCACATATGTCTGCTTTGACGTTGCTTTTCCATGAGCTCTTCGATGATGCTCTCTCTTCTGGTTGCTGTGGGTGATAAGGAGAAGTCAGTTACATTCAAACACAGTTGTCTTTCAGATAATCTGTGTTTCTTCTGTGGCTACCTTTAAGATCATCATTTGTCTTTAGCATCTCCAGGGCGGTATGAGTAGATGTTGTTCTCTTTCATTCACAGGTTCATGCATACATTTGCTTAATCTTTAATTCTAATCTCTTTATGGAATGCCTCCTTCCATTTACTCTCTTTCCATCTTCTAAAAGTTTAACTAATGCTAAACCTTATTCAGTCACCATATTCACTGTGAAACCCAGAAGAATAACCTCACAAATCTATCCAAACCCTAAGCCTCAGAACTTTTAAATATGTTACCTTACAGTACAAAAGGGA
Organism: Sapajus apella; assembly: GCF_009761245.1. Taxonomy (NCBI): domain Eukaryota; kingdom Metazoa; phylum Chordata; class Mammalia; order Primates; family Cebidae; genus Sapajus; species Sapajus apella. Next base: position 107,803 of record NW_022437128.1, on the reverse strand, counting down.
CTTGCAGATATAAATAAGGGTTTGGACTTCGTGATGGGGAGATTATTTTGGATCATCTGGGCAGGCCCAATCTATTACAACTTCTTTTTTATTTTAATTTTTATTATAAGTTCCGGGGTACATGTTTAGGATGTGTAGGTTTGTTACATGGACAAATGTGTGCCACTTTGTGCAGGGACTCCATGAGCAAGCCCTGTGTGGCTGAGTGGCATCATTCATCAAGCCATCTCACCCACCTCATTACAGGGATCCCCACCTCCTTAAAGACCCACTGGTAGATAAATACGCCTCTAAAGATATGGTGGCATCCACACACAACCACTATCTTCTCACATTCTGCCTAGGGCAGGAGGTCTATGTGTACCTCTCTCCTCCACCTCCCAATTTTGCAATTGTATTTTCCCCAAGTTCATGACTGGCCAGCCAAGCCATGAGCCACTGCCCATAACTCATTCATTCATGCACTACTGGGGCGTCATTTCACATCCTCCACCCTCTGTAGGCTTGTTTGGGTTTTGATACCTAGGTTTCTGGCCCAACAGCCATTACAAAAACTGTTCTGGCGTCAGCTCCCAAGCCTACTACTGTTGTTGTAGATTCTCCTCTTTATATGTATTTATTTCCTGGAATTAGAGAAAATTGCATTAATTTTTTCAATGCAGCATTTCCAAGGGTGTGCAATAGGAGTGATTCTTCTTACTGTAGATAGAATTGCTTCAAAATTTCAGACATGTATATTTGAGTGAAGGACAACATGCATGGAGAAAAGGGGACAATCCACAAGTGGGCAGTGGATTTTCACAAAGTGAACACTTCGGCAAACAACACCCACATCAAAGTACAGCAGTCACAGCCTCCCAGAAACACCTTTGGGTCCTACTCAGTCACAAACCACCCTCCACAACCCTAGGGTAACCACTCTTGACTTCTAACGCAGATTAGTTCTGCCAGTTCTAGTTGAATGGCATTAGACAGTGGCCATCATGCCCCTGGGTCTCATCATCTCTCTGTGTGTGTGTTTGTAGCCTACTCACTCCCATGGCTGTCCAATGCTCTACTTTATAAATAGCTCACACTTCTTGTCCCTTCACTGTTGATAGATAATTGTGTTGTATCCAGATTTTACAAATCATGCTGCTATGAATAATATTTTCATATATTTAGGCACACACATACACACATTTCTGTTGGTTTATAACTAGTAGTGCAATTGATGGGCCATAGGTGAGCAAATGCTTGGATTAGTCTCTCAAACAAATAGTAGAAGAGGGTCAATCTCTTTAGAAATGATTCAGATGGTAAATGAGAAAGGAATGGGAGACTGAGACTATAACAACTCTTTTGCAACACATAATGAATTAACAGATTTAGCCATCAAACAGCAATGGCAATTAATAACACAATAAAAGAAAAAAACTAATGTGAGTTTCTTCCTCTTGGTGGAAGAACACAATCCAGTACCATCAAACAAGTGCAAATGAAAAAGAAATCAAGCTGGAAGCTAAGCGAACCTCCATAGCCAATTACCAATTTAGAGGCAATACACACATTCAACTACACCTTGAGGAGCAATCAGCAAACTGCACACTATGGGAAGCTCTACCACACAATGTACATTTCAAGGAAGAATCTATAGAATAAAAGAAAACAAAGTATATTTCTAAAGGTAAAAATTGTAATTTTGGATGAGAAATTATAAAATAGAACAAAGAAGAGATGATTGTAAAAGTCAGGACATGTTTTGATTTGGGAGAGCAAACAGTTTTTTGTTGAGATGAGTCAAATGATAGGACTTCTGGTTTGCCCTGCAAACGTCTATCCCTTGTGGTTAATGGGTGTTTACTTTTTATTAAAGGACACAAATTTTAGACAGTTATTTTTTCCTTTTGGAGTCCTATATTTTATGACACAAAGGCTAATGAAAAAATAATTTAGAGATTATGGTTACTGCTTTGCACAAAGCCTCCTCCCCATCCTCCTCTCTGGACACTGAGCACCCAGAACACCCAGCAGCCCCAGGACCCCCAGCAGGGGTGACCTCACTTCTAGGTGCGCGTGCAGCTCACATCACCAGAGGCAATATGCAGGTCTACTCCTTGACTCCTGGAAGAACCTGATAGAACACAGCTGAGGGGAAGCTAAACTCCTGGAAGAACCTGATAGAACACAGCTGAGGGGAAAGCTTCCCCACCCTCTGCAGGCTCTTGGTCATCAGTGTAGAGAGAGCAGGTCCTCACCTCTCCACAGGCGCCTTTATGGCCAGAGCCTCCTCTCTGCATGGAAAGAAAGGCTTGGCTCTTCCTCTGAACACGGTGACATGGATCTCGCCATAAGTGGAAATGACACCGTTCCTCCCCCAGTAACCTCACGCTTCTTTTGCTTTACAGGAAAGTTGACCCAGGCTGACGTCCAGTGAAGAAAACCCAGGTGTATACGAGGAAGAGGTGGATCTCAGGGCTGTGCGTGATCTGCAAAAGGAAGCGCATGGACCACCAGGTGGCGCTACTGCGCTGCTCCTGCTCCCAGGAGGTGGATGCCCAGGATGAGCTTTGAGGTGAAAAGAGAGATGTCATTGCTCGTCCTCCAGGTTGCAAGTAAAAACCTTCCAGCCCAGCCCATGTCGAGCTTCCTGAATCCTTAATGCTAATGAGGAATGTCTCCTCTCACCTCCCTGAGCTGGGTTTTTAACACTGAGAAAGGGATTTCTAGTTTTAGCATGTCCTGGCTTATTGTGCTGCCAGTAAAATAAAAATACACCTTGAATAAATAATAAATAAAATAGCCCATCGTCAGCAAAGGTTTACAATGTATTTTTTGAGTCAATATCTCACTGTGGCCTGGGCTGGAGTCCAGTAGTGCAATCATAGCTCACTGCAGCCTTAAATTCATGAACTGAAGGGATCTTCCACCTCAGCCTCCCCAATACCTGAGAATACAAGTGCCCACCACCACTCCCAGCTAAGTTTACTTATTCTTAATTTTTTTTAGAGATGAGGGTCTCATTATGTTGTCCAAGCTGGTCTCCAACTTCTGATCTCAATCAATCCTCTTGCCTTAGCATCCTGAGTTGCTGGGATTACAGTTTGAGCTGTTATGCTTGTAATGTACTGACACCATCATGGTTTCCTTCTCCCAGTGTGGACACAGCAGCAGACACCCCTTGTCTCTTGGGTCAGGACACTGGATAGAGTGGAATAGCAAGGCAACAGAGTCACTGCAGAAAGCGCCCACGTGGAAGAGGTCCAGCAGGGAGGGCCAGCTGTCCCAGGGCCACCATATTTAGGGATAACTCCTCTTTCTGGCCAGGACTGTTCTTTGATTACTTTTGTATTCACAGTAGTTCTGAAATCATAGGATGATGAGACTCAAGACTGGCTATGATTTTTTTTTCAAATCATCTCTGAGATTTGTTGATCTTTTGAATGATTTTTTGTGTCTCAACTTCCTCCAGAACTTAACTCATTCTTAGCATTTCACAGTCCACTTCAGTTATTAATGTACTAGTACCCATTAAATATAGAAATCTTGCAACCATTTATCCTCTATAAAATGTCCATCTTTTATGGCATAGATATTATATGTAATATACTCTATGTAGGTTATAAGTCCCACAAGAAAAAACTTTTTCTTATCTTTAAACAGATCTATGTATATAAAGTAAGAGTAAATGGAAGGAGGAAGAAAGACCTTTGCACTTAGCTCAATATTTACCATTTTTGATCATCTTTATCTTTTCTGATAATTTTATTTTCCACCTGGTTTCATTTGCCTCTAGCCTGAAGAATTTTCTTTACCAATAATACTGTGCAGATCTTCTGGTGACAAATTCTCTTAATTTTCTTTTACCTGAAATATCTCCTTATTTTGCCTGTCCTTGAAGGATATCTGTCCTGGATATAGAATTCTTAGTTGACCTTTTTTTCTTCCAGATATTTAAATATGTTACTCCACTTTTTTTGTTTGTTTGCTTCTATGGTTTCTAGTAAGAAGTCATTGGTCAGGACAAGAGGAACAGAAACCAAAACTGGGAAAATAACATGGTAGACCTGAAACTTATCATACTGATAGTGACAAAAACCTACATGAATCAACAGTCCAATGACGGGTAGAGATTGTGTGAATTGGTTTTAAAAAAACCACACACACTGAACCTAACCATATGCTCTTTCCAGACATGCACTTTTTTTTTAAATTTAACATTTATTTTTAGTTAAGGGATACACGTGCAGGTTTGTTATATAGGTAAACTTCTGTCATGGGGTTTTGTTGTACAGATTATTTCTGTACCCAGTAGTACCCACCCAAGTATTAAACCTTAGTACACATTAGCTCTCTTTCCTGATCCTCTCCCTTCTCGTACCCTCCACCCTCAAGTAGACTCCAGTGTGTGTTGTTCCCCTCTACATGTCCGTGTGTTCTCATCATTTAGCTCCCACTCATAAGTGAGAACATTTGGTATTTGATTCTCTGTTCCTGCATTAGTTTGCTGAGGATAATGGCCTCCAACTTTAACTGTGTTCCTGCAAAGGACATGATCTCATTCTTTTTATGGCTGCATAGTATTCTATGGTGTACATGTGCCACATTTTCTTTATCCAGTGTACCATTGATGGACATTTAAGTTTGATTCCAAGTCTTTGCCATTGTAAACAGTGCTGCTATGAACATATGCGTACATGTAAGACAGGAGTTTTCTTTTTATATTTAATTTATTTTATTTTACTTTAAATTCCAGGATACATGTGCAGAATGTGCAGGTTTGTTACATATGTATAGTCTGCCATGGTGGTTTGCTACACCTATTGACCCATCCTCTAAGTTCCCTCCCCTCATTCCCCACTCCCAACAGGCCCTGGTGTGTGTGGTTCCCCTCCCTGTGTCCATATGTTCTCTTTGTTCAGCTCCCTCTTAGGAGTGAGAACATGTGGTGTTTAGTTTTCTGTTCCTGTGTTAGTTTGCTGAGGATGATGGCTTCCAGCTTTATCTGTGTTTCTACAAAGAACGTAAACTCATTCCTTTTTATGGCCATGTAGTATTTTATGGTGTATATGTACTACATTTTCTTTATCCAATCTATCACTGATGGTTTCCATGTCTTTGCTATTGGAAATAGTGCTACAGTAAACATATATGTGCATGTGTCTTTATAGCAGAATGATTTACATTCCTTTGGGTATATATGCAGTAATAGGATTGCTGGGTCAAATAGCATTTCTGGCTCTAGATCTTTGAGGAATGGCCACACTGTCCTCCATAATGGTTGAACTAGTTTACATGCCCAACAACAGCACAAAAGTGTTCCTATTTCTCCAGAGCCTTGCCAGCATCTATTGTTTCTTGACTTTTTAATAACTGCCATTCTGACTGGTGAGAGATGGTGTCTCATTATGGTTTTGATTTGCGTTTATCTAATGATTAGTGATATTGAGCTTTTTTAAATACATTCCCTGGCCACGTAAATGTCTTCTTCTCAGAAGTGTTTGTTCATATCCTTTGCCCACTTTTTGAAGGGGCTTTTTTTTTTTCTTGTAAATTTGTTTAAGTTCCTTGTAAACAAACATGTGAGCTCTCATCATTCTTGTTTAAACACCTAACCGGCATCCTAACCAGTGCAGCATGGTAAGAAAATGAAATAAAAGACCAATAGAAGGACTGGGCATGGTGGCCCCTGCCTGTAATCCCTGCATTTTGGGAGGTTGAGGTAGGAGAATCACTTGAGTTCAGGAGTTTGAGACCAGCCTGATAGTGAGACCTCATCTCTACCAAATAAAAATAATTGTAAAAGAAAAAGATCAAAAGATAGAAAAGGAAGAAATAAACTCTTTCTTTGTCACCAGGCTTATTGCATATGCACAAAACACTAGGGAATTCTGAAAAAGCCTCTGGAATTAATCACTGAATTTGCAAAATAGTTCATAAAATATATGTGATAAGTCACTGAGATGAACATAAAAAGATAGCAAAGAATACTAGTCATCAAAGAAGTGAAAGTTAAAATCACAATGAGAAACCATCACACATCACCTAGAATAGGTAAAGTTAAAAAGACATATGATAAGTCTTAATATTGGCAAGAATATGGAAAAAATAGAAATGTCTAATATTTCTGATAGGAATGCAAAAAATATTGCAACCAATTTGTAAAGTGGTTTGGCAATTTCTTCTGCAGCGACCCATCTATTATGACATGACCCAGCAATTCCACAAATATCTATTCATCCAAAAGAAATCAAAATGTAAGGCCACACTTGGAAGAGTTATTTATAGTGGCTTCATTAATAAAAAACCCTAACTGGAGTAATCCACATGTCTATCAATTGGAGAATAGAGAAACCAGGGAATAAACTGGGATTCTAGCAATACTTGGCAGTTGCTCAGCAACAAAAGTGAATGAATGGCATCACCTCAAACATTGTTATGCTGAGAGACCAAACAAAGGACTACATACAATATGATTACATGTCCATGAAATTCTAGAAATTACACTACTGCAGTGACAGAAAGCAGAGCAGTGACTGAGTGAAGGGAAGGGGTGAGGGTCGGAGGCAAGGATTAAACTTTTTAGGGAAAAGAAACTGTTCTCTACAGTGTCACAATTCAGGCGTTACTGGGCAGTGGGGATTGAGGGAAGAGGAGGGTGTGAGGGATGAGGGGTCAGAGAGAAGGGCTGGAGAAGCAGGAGGTGAGGAAAAGGAGCAGGGGAAAGGACTCTAAAGCAGTGGAGGAGCTAGTAGGCGGTTCTTTGCATCTGGTGTTTCTCTACTGGGCAGTGGTAGTTACATGACTATAAATAATTAACACTATTCACCAAATAGCGCAGCTAAAACTGGTGAATTTTATTACACAAAAATGCCCTAATAAGTAAACAAACAAAAAAAAATAAAGAAAAGAAAAGTGAGGAAAGGAGGCAAAAATAAAGATATTTTCAGATCATCAAAACCATAAAATTCATTTCCTAGGGGTCCTGTACTACATGTAATTTTAAAGGAAGTTCTTCAGGCTGAAGGGAAATGATACTAGATGGTGACCCAGATACACAGAAAGGAACAATTAACAACAGAAATGATGCACACACACATATCACACACACACTCATTTTCTTTATTTCCTGAAGACATATGGCTGCTTGTCTACAACAAAAAGTGTTACACTGTGTCGTTGAGTGTTCGATGTAATACATACAACAATAAAGCATAATGATAGGTTCAAAGAAGCTACACTGTTACACGTGTCATTTATTTTGTTGGCTGTAGTTTAATATTACCTGAACTTCACTGTGAAAAGTCAAGGAATCAGGTTTCAGTTCTTACAACAATAAAAATTAGTGTAAATAAATACAGCTAAAAGCCACTGGGAGCATTAAAACCATAAATTAAGAAATGTTTACTTGACACTCAAGAAAGTAGCAAAGGAGGAACAGAAACTAAAAGATATGAGACAAATTGAAACCATATAGCAAGATGACAGACCAAAATCCAACCATTGTAAGTGAAGAAATGACACCACCTGAGTCACATTAGCAGGACTGCTGAGCACTGTGGGGAGAACAGACACGGGCAGGAAGTGAGGGACAGTGTTAGTGCCACAATTCAGCAGTGACAGGGTGGCGGAGGCTAAGGGGAGAGGAGAGTGTGAAGGATGAGAGGGGCAGGGAGAAGGGCTGGAGAAGCAGGAGGTGAGGAAAAGGAACATGGGAATTCTAAAGCAGTGGAAGAGCCTAGCAGGGGTTTTTTTTCATTCCTATTTAATACATTTTGTGGGACTTCCTAAAAACTAATGATCTCCTCATGATTAAAAAAAAAGGTTACAAAAGTACCAAGTGTTCAAGTAAAATATGCACTCTGCTTAGATGTGCATAGCTCAGGAAAGCTGGCAGTACTTGAGGGCTGGTGAAGAGCATTGGGACTGCATGGAGCACTTGCAACTTTGAGTGATGACTACAGGCTCCTGGTTCAATACACGGTGACAAACCTGCTTCTTTGTATGCAGCTGATATTCTGGACTCACACAGGGAAACTCCGACTAGGGAGTGAAGATAATTTTAAATGCAACAACCCAGAGTCACAGATCCATAGTCTGGGAAAGTAAAACTTAGGAGCTTTGAGAGTTTAACTGTAATGCTGTTTTGACACAGGTCTTTGACAGATTGGAATCCTAATCATTCAGGTATTACAATATTGTGCTACCTACTGTATTAACAAACAAAAAGGAAACTGGTCTCTATGAGAACCTCTGTCTGGTGCCTTCAGACAAAACTTCACCAGGTTTAAAGAGAAAACCCCTGTCTCTACAACTCCATTCCCAGAGCGAGCTCACTCTCTGGCATCAAATTCCCTGTGGTGAGTTTCCTTGTACAAGAGTCCAGGGGGAGAGGTAAAGAGTGGGAGGCAGGGAGTCCAGTTCACGGACGGGGATTCCAGGACGAGAAGTGAAGGGGAAGGGCCTGGGCGCAGCCTGGGGTGGAGGGGGTCTCTCCCTGGTTTTCACAGACAGATCCTTGGCCAGGACTCAGACAGACAGTGTGACAAAGAAGCTTGGTGTAGGAGAAGAGGGATCAGGACAAAGTCCTAGTTCCTGGGCGTGGCTTTCAGGGTCTCTGGCACCCAGGGTCGTTTCTGCATTGGGGAGGCGCAGCGTTGGGGAAGCCCCACTCTCCTGAGTTTCACTTAACCCAACCTGTGTCGGGTCCTCCTTCCTGGATACACGTGACGCGGACCCAGTTCCCACTGCCAGTGGGTGTCGGGTTTCTAGAGAAGCCAATCAACATCGCCGCGGTCCTGGTTCTAAAATCCCCATTCACCCTCCCCAGGTGCCTAGGATGGCGGTGCTGGCGCCCCGGACTCTCCTCCTGCTGCTCTTGGGGGCCCTGGCCCAGAACAAAACCTGGGCGGGTGAGTGAGGGGTCGAGAGGGAAATGGCCTCTGCGGGGAGGAGAGAGGGGCCCGCCGGGCGGGGAAGCAGGACTCGGGGAGCCGCGCAGGGAGGAGGATCTGGGGGTCTCAGCCCCTCTTCGCCCCCAGGCTCCCACTTCATGAGGTATTTCCACATCGCTGTGTCCCGGCCTGGCCGCGGGGAGCCCCGATACCTAGAAGTCGGCTACGTGGACGACACGCAGTTCGTGCGGTTTGACAGCGACGGCGCGAGACCGAGGATGGAGCCGCGGGCGCCGTGGGTGGAGCAGGAGGGGCCGGAGTATTGGGAAGAGGAGACGCAGAGAGCCAAGGATGTGGCACAGACTTTCCGAGTGAACCTGCAGACCCTGCGCGGCTACTACAACCAGAGCGGGGCCGGTGAGTGACCCCGGCCCGGGGCGCAGGTCACGACCCCTCCCCATCCCCCACGGGCAGCCCCGGTTCCCCGGAGTCTCCAGGTCCGAGATCCACCCCGGGGCTGCCGGACCCGCCCAGACCCTGGACGCGGGAGAGCCCCACGCGCCTTTACTCGGTTTCATTTTCAGTTTAGGCCAAAGTCCCCGCGGGTCTGTCGGGGCGGGGGCGGGGCTCGGTGGGCGGGGCTGACCGCGGGGGCGGGGCCAGGGTCTCACACCCTCCAGTTGATGTACGGCTGCGACCTGGGGCCCGACCGGAGCCTCCTCCGCGGGTATCTCCAGTTCGCCTACGACGCCAAGGATTACATCTCCCTGAACCATGACCTACGCTTCTGGACCGCCGCGGACACAGCGGCTCAGATCACGCAGCGCAAGTGGGAGGCGGCCAATGTGGCGGAGCAGTGGAGAGCCTACATGGAGGGCGAGTGCCTGGAGTGGCTCCGCAGACACCTGAAGAACGGGAAGGAGATGCTGCAGCGCGCGGGTACTAGGGACAGTAGGGAGGCTTCCCCATCTCCTATATATCTCTCGGGATGACCTTCCACTAGAAGGGGAGGAAAATCGGATCAGCGCTGGAATATCGCCCTCTGTTGAGTGGAGAATGACATGAGCTTTCCTGAGTTTCCCCTCAAGGCCTCCTCTGCTCTCTAGGACAATTTAGGGATGACGTCTCTGAGGAAATGGATGGGATGACAGTCCCTGGAATACTGATGAGGGGTCCCCTTTGACCCCTGCAGCCGCCTTGGGCGCCGTGCCTTTTTCTCTCAGGCCTTGTTCTCTGCCTCACACTCAATGTGTTTATTTAAAGTTCTGATTCCAGCTTTTCTGAGTACTTCCACCTCCACTCAGGTCAGGACCAGAAGTCGCTGTTCCCCCCTTCTCAGAGACTAGAACTTTCCAAGAAATAGGAGATTATCCCAGGTGCCTGTGTCCAGGCTGGTGTCTGGGTTCTGTGCTCCCCCCTCACCCCAGGTGTCCTGTCCATTCTCAGGATGGTCACACGGGTATTGCCGTGATGTCCCATGAGAGATGAAAAGTGCCTGCATTTTCTGACTCTTCCCATCAGATCCCCCAAAGACACACGTGACCCACCACCCCATCTCTGACCATGAGGCCACCCTGAGGTGCTGGGCCCTGGGCTTCTACCCTGCGGAGATCACACTGACCTGGCAGCGGGATGGGGAGGACCAGACCCAGGATATGGAGCTTGTGGAGACCAGGCCAGCAGGGGATGGAAACTTCCAGAAGTGGGCAGCTGTGGTGGTGCCTTCTGGAGAAGAGCAGAGATACACTTGCCATGTGCAGCACGAGGGGCTGCCTGAGCCCCTGACCCTGAGATGGGGTAAGGAGGGGATGGGGGGCATCACATCTCTTCGCAGGGAAAGCAGGAGCCGTTCTTGAACCCTTTCTCAGGGTCGGGGCTGAGGCCTGGGGTCAGCGCCCCTCACCTGCTCCTCCTTTCCCAGAGCCGTCTTCCCAGCTCACCGTTTCCATCGTGGGTATCGTTGCTGGCCTGGCTGTCCTAGGAGCCGTGGTCTTTGGAGCAGTGGTCACTGCTGTGATGTGGAGGAAGAAGAGCTCAGGTGGGGAGGGCATGAAGGGGGGTCTGGGTTTTCTTGTCCCACTAGGGGTTTCAAGTCCCAGGTACAATTGTTCCCTTTGTCATTACTGGAAAGCACCATCCACACACGGGCCGATCTAGCCTGGGGCCCTGTATATCAGTACTTATTCTTTGTGAAGCACATGTGACAATGAAGGACAGATGTATCACCTTGATGATTGTGGTGTTGGGGATCTGATCCCAGCATTCACAAGTCAGGGGAAGGTCCCTGCTAAGGACAGACCTTAGGAGGGCAGTTGGTCCAGGACCCACACCTGCCCACCAGCTTTCCTGGTGTTTCCTGATCCTGCCCTGGGTTTGTAGTCATAGTTCTGGAAACTTCTCTTGGGTCCAAGACTAGGAGGTTCCTCTAAGATCTCATGGCTCTGTCTCCTCCCTGTCCCCTCACAGAACATTTTTTTTCCCACAGGTGGAGAAAGAGGGAGCTACTCTCAGGCTTCATGTAAGTGGTGGGGGGTTGGAGTGTGGAGGAGCTCACTCACCCCACAATTGCTCCTGTCCCACATCTCCTGTGGGCTCTGACCAGGTCTTGCTTTTGTTCTACTGCAGGCAGCGACAGTGTCCAGGGCTCTGATGTGTCTCTCATGGCTTGTAAAGGGGAGACCCTGGGAGGCCCAAAGTGGGTGGGGAGTGGGGCAGAAGGGACAGGACTAGGTTATGGGGATTCTTTGATTGGGACATTTTCAATGTCTGGTGGGCTGTTCAGAGTGTCATCACTTACCATGACTGACTGAATTTGTTCATGACTATTGTCTTCTGTAGCCTGAGACAGCTGCTTGTGTGGGACTGAGATGCAGGATTTCTTCACGCCTCCCCTGTGTGACTTCAGGAGCCTCTGGCATCTCTTTCTGCAAAGGTCTCTGAATGTGTCTGCATCCCTATTAGCATAATGTGAGGAGGTGGAGAGACAGCCCACCCCGGGTCCACTGTGACCCCCGTCCCCACACTGACCTGTGTTCCCTCCCCAGTCATCTTTCCTGTTCCAAGAGGTAGGGCTGGGTGTCTTCATTTCTCTCTCAACTTCATGGTGCCCTGAGCTGCAACCTCTTACTTTCCTACTGAAAATAAGAATCTGAATATAAATTTGTTTTCTCAAATATTAAGCTGATGGGTTAATTAAATAAACCAATTCCTAAAATTTGAGAGAGGAAATAAAAGACCTGAGAACCTTCCAGAGTCCGCATGCTAGGTGTGCTGAGTCTGTTGCAGGTGGGGATGGAGAAGGCTGTGAGGAGCCGAGTGTGGATGGGGCCTGTGCCCAGTTGCTGCTGAGTCCATCATGGGCTTTATGTGGTCAGTCCTCAGCTGGGTCAGCTTCACTGCTCCATTGTCCTTGTTCCTTCAGTGGAAAATTGTCCAGTGAAAGCTGTGACCACAGAGGCTCACACATTGCCCAGGGCGGCCCCTGCACACGGGAGTCTCTGTGTTTCTGAGACAAATTTTCAGACCCATTCAGCTCCTGCCCTCCTTCTAGGGCTCCTCTTCTGCTCTGCTCTCCTGCCCTCTCTCCCTGCCCTGGTTCTAGTGATCTTGGTGCTGGCTCCAATCCCAACTCATGAATCTAAAGCAGAGTCTAATTTAGATTCGTATTTGTTTGTAAAATTGGGTCCATAGTCAAGAATTGTACTTTCCTGAAGGGAGAAGCTTGGTCGTGTGCTGCAGCATGTGGGGGGTGGGGGGTGGGGGGGTTGGAGGTGGTTGGTGTGGGAGGAAGAACACAAGCAGCCCTGCTGACGAAAGCTCAGACAGCTGGATGTCAGTGTGAGGGGACTTTGTGCTGTAGCTGCTACAAAACAGCACTTGGCCTGAGGCTATGTTAATAAAGATACTGTCTTTAGAATAGGGAGCTGTTCTACAGTGTTCATTCATTCAACTGACCTTTGCTGTCAGCCAGACATAGGACAAAATGATTCTGCATCTGGCAAACATCAGTGAAGTAAAATGAGAAAAATCTCTGGTCTTTTGGAGCATATTGTCCAGTGTGAAGAGGCAGGCAATAGATACACAATAACCAGAGTAAGGAAAGAAAGTGCTAGAAGGTGGTAAGTGCTGTAAGTCAGGTAATCCAGGCTGTGGGCATTGGGGACAGGGAAGGTGGCTGTTGTGCTGGGTAGTCTGTGTGCCTTGTTGCGAAGCTGACCTTTGAAGAAATATTTGAGGGACATGAGGAGTGTCTATGAGGATGTCTGTGAAAGTTCTTTCCAAGCAGGGGAACCTCCAGGGCAAATGCATTGGGGCAGGAAGGTGTCTGTGTTCCCAGAAGAGCAAGGAGGCCAGGAGGGCTGGACAGAGAGAAACTGAGGTGAGGTCAGAGGTGTGGTCAGAGCAGGTGGGCTTGATGGGGATGGGGTTGGATCTGACCTTTGTTCTGTGTGAGATGGGAGTTAAAGGACAGTTTGGAGCAGAAGAGGGTCATGGTATAACTTCTCTTTTAAAAGGATCACTCTGACTGCTGCGCTGAGGACAGAATTGAGAGGCGAGGGACGAGGGAGGCAGAAAGAAAAAGAGTGGGAAATGACATCTCCAGGCTGGAGATGTCGGTTACCTTGACTGGGGTGTGAGCAGGGGAAATAGCGGGACGTGAGGGGATTCTGGATGCATTTTAAGATAGACTCACAGCATTTGCCAATGGATTGTATCTGTGGTGCGAGAAAGAATAATCAAGGACAGTCATAGTTGTAAAATGAATGAGTAGAAGGAAGGGTGGAGCTGCTATCAGTGGAGATGGGGGGACTCTGGCAGGAGCTTACTGAGGAGGGGTCATCCCAGGCACTCAGTGGAGGAGATGTCTACTAGGAATGTAGGTGAGGGAGCTGGGGTGGCAGTTGGACAAACAACTCCAGAGTTTAGGGGAAAGGACTGGGCTGGAGAAGTAGATTTAGGAGGTCATACCATATGAATGATACTTAAAACCTCAAGAATGGATGAGGGCACCAAGGCAGTGATTGCGGAAAAGAATGAGCGCAAGGGCTGAGCCCTGGACCTCCAGTTCTAAGGGGTCTGATCAGACCACGCCCAGAGCAGACTGCACAGTTCTGACCCCATGCCTAGAGGACACTTAGACAGGGAACTCTCATGTGCACAGGAATCACCTGGATGTGGTGCTGAGATCCAGGAAGTCTGGAGTCAAGAAAGAGACTCTGGATTAATGACAAGGCTGGAGCTTCTGCTGCTGGTCTCCAGATCACACTTGGAGTAGCAAGAACAGCAGGATCCCACATGTCTGTGCATCAGCCTCGCCTGTAGGGCTTGTTATATAAATGATTCCTTCATCTTGTGCATAATATCCTGAGGCAGGGATTTTGGGGAGTGGCGTATTTTCTTTTTTTTTTTTTTTTTGAGTTGGAGTTTCACTCATGTTACCCAGGCTGGAGTGCAATGGCGTGATCTCGGCTCACCGCAACCTCCGCCTCCCGGGTTCAGGCAATTCTCCTGCCTCAGCCTCCTGAGTAGCTGGGATTACAGGCACGTGCCACCATGCCCAGCTAATGTTTTGTATTTTTAGTAGAGTCGGGGTTTCACCATGTTGACCAGGATGGTCTCGATCTCTTGACATCGTGATCCACCCGCCTCAGCCTCCCAAAGGCCTGAGTATTTTCTAAACCCCACCAGCAATCTTGTTGCTCAGACAGATCGGGAACCACAGAGATCAGAGATCAGAGAGTGCCCAGGGTGGGTGGGTAGATTAGGATTTGAAATCTTGTTTAAAAGAGGATTTTTCTCTCAGAAAGAAAAGGGAGAACATATATCATCAGTTATGAGATGTGATATTCCCTGTTGATCTCTCCACCATGGAGTAGAGGCCAGGTAGACAATTCAGGATGTGGCTCTCGCATAAAGAACACCTCTGAATGCTGCTCTCTGACACTGGTCCAAAGACTGATTTCTCACACACTTCTTAGAGCAAACTATGGAAAACAAATTTCTCTAATTTACACATGAAGTAGTATATCTGGTATTGGGGGCTAATTTTATGGTGGGGAAGGCCACAGAACCCTGCTGGAAACTGTATATCCAGGAACAGAATCCACAGCCCACTCTTGATCTGGTCCCTCCTGGGAACAACTGCCCCTGCTGCTGAGCACAGATGCCACTGCTCACACCTCTGACACCTGGTGATGGACAGTGGACCCTGAGGCTAGGACAGATGTCGCTGCTGTATCTGGAAACTGTTCATCATTACTGCCACTCAGCCATTCTCTCTAAAATGCACTCTGTATAGTTCCAGCCTCTCTTTGTCACCTCTTTCTGGCTCGGAGTCTGGCAGTGATACAGGAATTAAGTAGAAATTATTTAGGCAGGTAGCGAGAGTATGGAAGACTCAGTAAGGTTTTCCTTTTAGTGAAGAGTAGCCCCCAAGTCATTTTCTTTTCTAAAATCAAGCTTCAGACACAGACAAGCAAGCTGGGAGCTCTCAGGAGTGAATGTGGCAGCCGTGCCAATAGGAAAAGGACACCTGGGACTACGTATGTTCGCATGGCAGCTCCATCTTCCCTTCTCTTTACCAGCCACATGCACAGTAAGGAGTAGACAACATGGCACCAGCCACATGGAAAGGCCATTAGCATAATAGCATTAGGGTGGGGTGAGCAACCTTTCCTCACGTACTATGTAAATGTCACACCTGGTCCAACCAACCTGTGGGCCCTACATAAATCAGACACCATCTCCTCAAGCCTGCCTATAAAATCTGGAGCACTCTTATTCTGGGCTGGAATTCCCTTTCGGGTGGCCCCCTCTCTCACAACAGAGAGTTGTTCCCCTTTGTCTTTCTTTTGCCTATTAAACCTCTGTTTCTAAGCTCACTCCTCATGTGTCAGTGTCCTTAATGTTCTTGGTGCAAGATGGCAAAATCCCCATTATTTACCCAAGACAATGACACAGCTTCAGCAGGTGATTGTCTGATGGGTGGAGCCTAAGACACATGTCCATGATTAACTGCAAGGGTGACTAGAGTGTTGTCCTTTTCTAGGGAGGGAGGCGGTTTCTGTCTCCTCTCAACACTTTACACGTTGCAAACCAAAAATGAACTTCAAAACCATCCCTCCCAACCATCTTAATGGACACCCTCAGCCAGGGCACTCAAAAGTTAACCTGGAAGACTGGCTCAGGCCACCATGGGAAGCAGGTGTTGAACATGCCTCATTATGCCCTCTTCCATTTTGGAATTCAGGAAAAGCTGACCAGCGTTTACCATCTACACAGACCTTAAGTCTGATCAGAAACATTTCCAATCTATTATCTCTGAAGCCTCTAAAATTTTGGACTCTGCAACCTCTTATCATAACCCAGACATTCCTTTCTTTTGATAATAACTGAATCATTTGCCAACCAGAACATTTAAAAATCTATCTGTATCCTAGAAGCCCTACCTCCCACCCCAACTTGCTTCAAATTGTTCCGCCTTCCTGGACTGAACCAATGTACGTCTTAAATGTATTTGATTGATGTCTCTTATCTTCCTAAAATGTAAAAAAACAACCTGCACCCCAACCACCTGAACACATGTTCAGGGCTGTATCATGGGCTGTGTCACTCATATTTGGTTCAGAATAAATCTCTTCAAATATTTTACACAGTTTGACTCCTTTGATTGACGATGTGGAATTCTGATGTAGTAAGGGGGCTCAAGTGCTGAGTGTGAGGGGTGGGAAAAGAATGACAAATTTTGATTCTTAGAGCAGTGATCCAAGACAAGGACTTTATCTGGTATCTCATAGGCACTCAGAGTATCTGAATGAACCAGTTACTAATAAATAACATCTTTCCACCCATTCCCTTGAAAATAAGTTATTACCTCAAGTGTTTGTCTATTCCAGTTCATACTCTAGATTATTGGAGTGGCATTGTGTGATGGTGAAATGATTATTCACACATCTTCCCTAGGCATTGTCTCTTACTAGATTAAAAAACCAAGATCTTGGAGGACCTGGGTGCACACTGATGTCTTATATTAACATTTGTTGTTCTTGTATGTGGAAATATTTCTGGGGAGATAATCTCTATGATTCGTTAGTTTTTTTTTTTTGTTTGTTTTTGAGACAGAATTTCACTCTTTTTGCCCAGGCTGGCGTCCAATGGTGCGATCTCGGCTCACCACAACCTCTCCCTTCTGGATTCAAGCAATTCTCCTGCCTCAGCCTCCCGAGTGTCTAGGCTTACAGGCATGAGCCACCATGCCTGGCAAATATTGTAATTTTAGTAGAGACGGCGTTTCTCCATGTTGGTCAGGCTGGTCTCGAACACCCGACCTCGGGTGATCAGCCCACCTCGGCCTCCCAATGTGCTGGGATTACACGCATGAGCCACCATGCCCTGGCACATTTATTTGTTTTTATGTGAACCCCTCAGTGGCCTAAAAGAAAATCCTAACTTCTAGGTTAGAGGTAGGGCCACTCTGTGTCTGGACAATGAACAGCTGGTAGCAACCTGTGTTTAGCAGACTTAGGGACATGAAATAAATGCTTACATTTTGTTTATCTTTTCCTCTGGGACTGAAGAAGGTAGAGGTTAACTTGCTTACTCTTACCATAGGCTTCTGCCTGTGGGATGGTGATGGTGTTTTCCTCCACCCAAGTAACTTTCTGACTCTCCAACAACAGCTGGGAGTCCTAGAATTCGACTCAATTCCGACCCTAACTACCTGGAGTTCGCCTCAGACTCCACAGGTTTAAGGGCTCAGTCCCACAAGACTGTCCTCACTTCAGATGCAAGTCACAAGCATCGGGTCCCAGGTTACCTGCACTTCTGGCTATCATGGCTGCAAAGTCAGGGGTTTCTCACCTCCTAAGGCTTGATAATTCTTAAACTAACTCAAATAACTCAGATAGTTGCTATTGTCACACAAACCATAAAACATCCGAAACAGTTCTCAATCAGTTTAGAAGTTTATTTTTCCATGCTGAAGTTACACCTTGGAAAAAGACACACAAATCATTGTAGCATCTGTGGCTTTTCCTAAGAGGGTTTTGAGGGCTGCAATATTTACAGGGGAAAAGCAGGCAGGAGATTAAGAAGGAACAGTCAACTATGCTTTCATCTCATGCTCAGTAAATCTGCATTTTACATGAGATAAAGTAAACTGTGAGGTAGAGAAGTCAAGTACGCATTTGTCTCTGGGTGGGTGGAGGAATGATTTCTAGTCTTGTGTTTTTCCTGTACCTTTGAAGATCAGCTGTTAATTTACATTGTCAGGGGAAATTCAACAAAACTGTGTTTTAGAGTAAAGATGTTGGGGCCCACAAGGAATTATCCTGGGAGCAATTTGTGAGGGAGGCCACCTGGGGAGATATGTGGTCTTCTGTCTTCGCGGTTAGTTGTTTAGGAACAAAAGAAAGGCAATTTTTACATCACTCAGTTTCCAAACTTAACATTTTCCTTTGGTATAGTGAGTTTGGAGTTCTGAAATTTTATCTACCTTTCACACTCAGTATTGCAGTTTATTATTGTTACAGCTTAAATCAGCTGTCCCCACCTTTTTGGCACCAGGGACCAGTTTCACGGAAGACAATTTTTCCATGGACCAGCAGAGGTGGCAGGGGGTGGAGGGGAATGGTTTCAGGATGAAACTGTTCCACCTCAGATGATCAGGCATTAGTGTTTAATAAGGAGCATGCAACCTAGATCCCTCGCATACAGAGTTCACAACAGGGTTCATGCTTCTATGAGAATTAAATTCCGCCACGGATCGGAGAGCAGGTGGAGCTCTGGTGGTCATACTCATGCTCTCTTGCCCACCAATCACCTCCTGCTGTGCGATCTGGTTCCTACCAGGCCAGGAACCTGTACTAGTCCACAGCCTGGGGGTTAGGGACCCTGGTTTAAATTATGCCACTATAGCAGAACACCTGAGACTGGATAACTTATAACAAACTGTAATTTATTTGATTCATGGTATTGAGGATGGGAATTCCAAGATTAAGAGATTGTATCTGATACAAAGCAAAAGGGCAAGAGAAGGTGAGATGTAGATGGAAAAAGAGGTCAGACTCACAGCCGCAGATCCTTTCATGATCAGACTTAATCCATTAATAAGGCCAGAGCTCTGATGATCTAATCACTTCTCAAAGGTCCCACCTCTTAAAGATGTTTCATTGGTGATGAATCGTCCAACACATGCATTTTTGGAGAAACATTCAAACCATAGCGGTTATAAAGGATACAAATGAGCAGCCAGATGAAGAGGTGCACAGGGTGAGGTCTGGAAGGACTCTGAGCACAGGAGCCTCCGTTCCCATGGAGATGGCGTGCACCATCCTCCCAGCACATGGACACACAAATGTACTCACCAATTGGAAAGCTCTCCAAAAGCCAATCTCTAGAGGTTTCTATGGAAGTTTCATGTGTAGGCAAGATTAATTAAATCATCGGCCATTGGTGACTGAACTCAACCCCCAGCCCTGCTGTCCTTTGCAAAGGTAATTGATTGGGCTGAAAGTTCCAATCCTCTAATGACAGCTTCACGATTCTGGCGAGCAGCTCCCATCCTGAAGCTACCTAGGGGCTGCTCAGCCCGTAGTCATCTCATTGCCAGGTTAAAGTCATGCTTATCACTGAGAAGACTGAAAATGTTTTTGAACCTGCTTGTCAGGAAACAGGGACAAAACTAAATATTTTGATTGGACCACAGATCACACCCTGGTCTTTGACCACACTATCTCTTTTTATAATATTTGTATATTTATTTTAGAGACAAGGTCTTGCTCTGTTGCCCAGGGTAGAACGCAGTGGCACAATCACTGCTCACTGTAACCTTGAATTCCTGGGCTCAAGTGATCCTTCTGCCTCAGCCTCCTGAGTAGATAGCATCACAGGTGCACACTACCGTGCCTAATTAATTTTTAAATATTTTGTAGGGGTGGAGTCTCACTATTTTGCCCAGGCTAGTCTCAAATTCCTAGCCTTAAACAATCCTCCTACCATGGCCTCCCAAAGTGATAAAATTGCAAGCATGAGCCACTGTGCCTGGCCAATCACAGGTCTCCTATATTAGAGGAATCATGAGTAAAAAAAACCTGGCACATTACCAGAATCCTGTTTGGTCATTAACAATTATCCCAGTGTAGTCCAAAAACAGAAGTAGTCTCAGCAACATGTAGATGCACCCTTTCAGGCATCTGGTAAAATTGAGCTAAGAGACAATATCATCTCTTGCTTATGCCTCTTTCGAGTAGTTCATGTTACATTGGATTTTCCTCATTATGTAACCAATTTATTCATTCATTTACCCTCAGCTACTATTTCTCCTTCTCTTCATTTATACCAAACATTTCCAATTTTGGAAGGAACATGAGGTTTTGCTGCACTGCTGGCCTAGACTGCGGAGAGCAATACTGTTCTAGGAAGCGTCTCCCATCAGTGCATTCCAGTTAACAGAGGTTAGGGTTATGCAGGTAGAGAGCTGGTTGGCTATCTGACCCCAGGCAATACGGCTGCATTCAGTGTTAACCCCAATTTATCCAGATGCAGGGATTGCACAACCTCCTTCTCCAGGCCCTCAGGAATTCTTGCATTACAGACATAAAATATATTTACAGTTTCCTGCTTAGGAATAATTCCTGTTTCTAGACTGTATTTGCATCCCTAGTCCTGGGACCATCAGGTATGAGAAAAGCAAGATGAGGTAAAGTACAGTCATCATTCCAGTGTCCTCCCACCTTGGGAAGGACTGTAGGTAGATCACACCAGCACCTTCCCCCGTTCCACCAGGAAAAGAGAGAATCTCTCATGTCATGTGTGAGCCCAGTCATGAAGGTGTGTAAGCTCACCCTTCATGCTTATGTCTCCCCACTCCTGTTTTATACAGCCAATGTTTCAATTGGCTATTTTAATTCTCTATGGAACTCTTCCTCTGAGGAAGCTGTTTCTCTGACCATTGTTGGACATTGTGGGGAAGTGTGTTTCCTGGTGTAATGTGGCTCAGTGGTCCGTATGGTGGCAATACCTCCCATTCAGGTTCATTTTTTTAATTGTCTCTGCTTATCTCTGTCTCTTTTCTTGTAACCCTTTTTTTGTTTTGGGACACAGTCTCACTCTGTCTCTCAGGATGGAGTGTAGTGGCACCATCTTGGCTTACTGCAACCTCTGCCTCTCAGGTTCAAGTCATTTCTCCTGCCTCAGTCTCCCAAGTAGCTGGACTACAGGCAGGCACCACCATGCCAGCTAATTGCTGTATTTTTAGTTTCACTATGTTTGCCAGGCTTGTCTCAAACTCCTGATCCCAAGTGGTCCACTCATCTCAGCTTCCAAAAGTGCTGGGATTACAGGCATGAGCCACTGCACCCAGTCTTGTTAAATAGAATAGTTCTTAAGAGTATTTTGCACCTGTGAGGTGGGGAATGCAAGAGGAATATGTCTTGATTCAGCCCATCTCTGCATTGCTACAGCCCCGGTGTCTACTTATTTCATGGACCCAGGTGATCTTCCCAAACAAACGTAAATTTTTTTCTGAGATGTGGTCTTAATACATTTCCCAGGCCAGACTCAAATATTTATCAGGCTAAACTCAAATGCCTGTACTCAAGATATCCTTCTGCCTCAGCCACTTTCATAGCTGGAATTACAGGTGCACCTGGCAAGCACTTAGAGATAAATGTTTGTTGATTTCAATCACCTTTCAGACCTGGAAGGGAGTTATTCTGATGAGCATTGAACAGCACTGAGGGGATGATGCTGAACCAGTCATGAGAAACCACCCGATAATCCAATTACTTCCCACCTATAATGCTGGGGATCACATCTTGACATGAGATTCGGGCAAGAACAACATCCACCCTATATCAGGCATCAAGGTGTCTTACATTAATGCACCTCTCAAATTACCACAGTGATGTCCACAGGACTGTGTCCCATACGGGCATTCTTTTCATAGGCCAGTTTTCCATTCCTCTCTTGATTAATTATATGGCTAGGCCATCAGTCACTTCCCATAAGTCAGTAAAAACTAAAACATAGGAGCTTTTATCATTGTTCAATCCTTCCATCACTGCTAAGAAAATACTATGCAATTCATCCCACAAGAGTTGTTCTGTTTTTATCCTCTTTGATCAAAGGGGAGGACTTCCAAACAGGATGTTGTCCATTCATCTTGCAAATGCTGTACATGAACAAACCAGCTCTTTATGGGTCAGAAGACTGATACTGCAGTTCAAATCCCAGGGCAGAATTCCATCGTACTTGGGAAAGGTCAGTGTTTTATTTAATTCACGCTTTCAATGAATTGAATGAAGTCCATTCGTTTTATAGAGGGCAATCTACTTTGCTCAAAGTACAGCAATTTGTATGTTAATCTTATCCAAGAAACAGCCTAAAAACATCCTCCAGAATAGTGCTTTACCACCTACCTGGGCACCAGGTCCAGATGACAAACAAAATTATTTATGACATTCTTTAATACAAGAATATTCTAAGGAAATTAGCCTTTGACCTAATAAAACAAGGAATAAACAACTGTTTCTGAAAATTTATAACCAATCATCAACAAACTCTCCCTACAGATTGTTTCTCAAGTTTAGTTTATAATTGTGAGTGAATATAACATATATTTGTTCAAAATCAAACAAAGAGAGAAAATTGAAAATGGGGAAAATGAAAAAGACATAAGAATAGTAATAAAGATGACAGCACTTATTTCATTGGAAACAGTGCAAAGGAGGAGACAGATGAGCAACATCTCTAAAATTCTGAAAGGAAAATGCTGTCAAACTAGATGTTATTTCCAGAAATAAATCCTTTGAAAGCATATATGTAATATGCATAATTTTAATTGACAAATTTTAAATGATATATTGATGAGGAACTGTGGGTTATACTGATCTATGTATACCATGTGTAATGATTAAATCAGGCTCTTTAACACTCCCTAAGAACATCTATCAAAAAATAAAGGGATTTTAGACTTATAGGAAGTGAAAACATTTACACTGTAATAATGAACTGTAATAAATAAACTGTAATAAATGTTTCAGCCCTTCAGGCAAAAAGAAAATGATACCAACTGCAAATATGTAATGAAGAGCACCAGAAATGGTAAGCATGTGGGTAGATACATACGATTTTTTCATAATTTAAAAATCTTATTAAGAGACAATTGTAATGACTTTACCAGAAAATGGTAGAGAACTCCAAAAACACTCCCCTACTAAAGCAACTATTAACCTGGAAAAAACTATCAAAACTAAGTTATTGTGTACTCTGGTGTCTATGAAAAAACTTTTTACAACAACCAAAGTAGTGCTTAATGAAAAAGAAGCTCTAAATTTTGGTAAGAGAGCATGGTGACATTATTCCTTAGCCACCTACTCACTCCCACCCCCAACCCCTCAGCTATGAGGTAGCCATGGGACAGTGGCCACATTCCTGGTGTAGTTTCCTGATGCCAGAAGAGGCAAAATGAAGTTTCTTCTCAAATAATTGTGTTTGTATCCTTTGACAGGTATGACAGCCCCCAAAAAGATCAGCTCAGAGGCTTGTCTTTGTTTCCCTCCTTTTGGAACTTTATTAAGATTAGAGTGGTCTCCATAGCAATGTTTGTCAAAAGCATTTAAAGGCAAATACTAGTCAGAGATGCCCAGGGCAAGGAATAACAGATGGCTAAACAGCAGGCTGACTGAAAAGCCTAGAAAGGTACAGGCTGAAGATAGAGATAAGTAGGGCAATATGACATTCGAAACATCCTACATATGCTGAGAAAACCAGAATGCCACATACATGGCCAGGGCTAAACACATGCTTTAAAAATAACTGAGATGACCTTAGGCTTTTACCTTTGGATGATCTTTAGCCTCTATATAAGCAGTCAATGAAGTTAAGGTGGATGGCTAAACTGACTGGTTATGTGTTGAAGGAGTGTCGCACCTCAGAGTCTATCCACAAAGTCTGGGAGGGCATTATTTATTTATTTTTTGGCTACAGCTATTTAAGGAAACCTCTGTCAAAACATTAGCTGACCATGAAGCTAATAGAATACATTTCAGTGACCACATGTGGCAAAGAACAAGCTTAAAAAATAGTTTAGAAAAGTCACTAAGAAACAATTCCATCCACAAGAAGCTCTGGGGAATGGGAAGAATATGATATCCAGAGTAACTACACATTGTTGTATTCAAAGTGTTCAGTTCTTCACAAAAAATCTTGAGATATTCAAAAGTTTAAGAAAGTGGCCCATTCACAGAAAAAAACACATCAGCAGAAGCTGTCCTTAAGAAAGCCAAGTCATTGGACTTACTAGGCAAAGACTTTAAACCCATAGACTTAAATATGCTTAAATAGATTAAAAAAAAAAGACAATGGAAAAAAGGAAAACAAATAAAGGAACCAGAAGAACAATATCTCACCAAATAAAGACCATCATTAAAAACATAATAAGGAAACTGAATTTCTAGAGGGGAAAGTATAATTACTGAAATAAAAAATTCATTAGAGATGTTCAATACCAGACTTGAACAGGTAGAAGAAAGAATCAGCAAACTCGAAGAAAAGTCATCTTAAATTGTAAACTGTGCAGAATACAAACAAAAAAAGAAAAAAGAAAAATAATAGTGAACAGAGCCTAAGGGACTTGTGGGACACCATCATGCTGATCAATACATGTAGAATTTAGCAGGCAGAAGAACCAAGAAATTGAAGATAGGCCAATTACGATTATGGAATCTGAAGAGCAGGAAGGAAAAAAAATAAAATGGCAAAAGATCAGAGGCTATGACACCTCTGAACAGCATCAAGTAGACTGACAGATGCATAATGGGAATCCTTAAAGTAAAGAAGAGATGGAAAGAGACAGTGAAAGTATGGGGTAACATAACAGGTGAAACCTTGCCCAACTTGATAAAAATCTGTGATTCTACACATTCACATTGAAGAACTTCAATGAAGTCCAAGTGGAATAAACTCAAAGAGAACCAAACCAAAATACATTATAACCAAACTGTTGAAATAGAAGCAGAGAGAACTTGAACAGCAGCAGGTAACAACACATTATGTACAAAGGAACCTCATTGAGATTAACAGCCAATTTCATACCAGAAAATCCCAAGGAATGTCAGAGTGGTATGACATGTTTAAATTGCTGCAAAAATAAAGCTGTCAACCAAAAGTCCTATATCCAGAAAACTTATTCTTCAAAAATGAGAATATACAGTTTTGCAAGATAAAAACAGTTTTGGAGATTGGTTTGCAAAACAGTGTGAATGTTCTTAGCAGTACTGAACAGTACCATTACAAATGGTTAAGACTGCAAAATTTATGTTATGTACATTTTATCACAATTAATAAGTTAAAATGAAGAAGAAATAGAGATTTTCCACATAATTAACAACTGAGAGATTCCAATGCTAGCAGATCTTTCCTATAAGTAATACTAATATGAGTCATTCAGATTGAAATGAAAGGGCACTAGGCAACAGCCCAGAGACACATAAAGAAATTATATGCAAAAAACCTAAGGCAATTCAATGTGGAAAAGCATTCATCTAATGGAGCTGTGACAATTGGATGTCCACATTCTAGAGGATGAAGCTGAGAGCTGGAAGTGGTAATGACACTTGCAATATTAGCATTTTGAGAGGCTGAGACAGGAGAATTGCTTGGACCCCGTAGTTCAAGGTTATCATGAGCTCTGATTGCACCATTGCACTCTAGCTTGGGTGATACACTGTCTCTATCAAAGAAAAAAAAGAAAGAAATTAAAACCCTACCTCACAGTATATGCAGAAATTAATATAAAATGGATTAGAGACCTACATCTAAGGACTAAAATAGAAAACTCCTAGAAGAAAAGACAGTGGGCTCATTTTAAATATTTTTTTTTCTCTTTGTCTATTCCTGAACAAATACTTCACTCTTTTAATCACTGTGGCTTTCAAGTATCTATTGATATCTGATAGTTTAAGTCCTCCAATTGTGTTAACTTCCAATATTGTTCTGGTTATTTTAGGCTCCTCACACTTTTGTACATTTTAGAAGGAGCATGTTGATTCCCACAAAGAAAAAACTGTTGAGATTTTTATTACAATTGCAATGGTTTCATAGATCATTTTGTGGATAAATGGTATCTTAGCAATATTGTCTTCTGCACATATATGCAATAACATTCTATTTAATTTGTCTCGCCAATGTCTTGTAATTTAGAGTGATGAGATTTTTGCATAACCTTTATATTTATTTCTAGGAACTTCTGTTTCTTCATGGTATTATACATATCACTGTTTAAAGAATGTCAGTTCTTCTCACTGTTTATTACTCATGTATAGAAATGTTACTTTTTGTTTTATATTGACCTTGCCAAATTCACTTATTTTTAATAGTCTGTTCATAGAGCCTCTTAGATTTTCTTCATATACAATAACGTTTTCCTTGAAGAAGACAGTCATATTTCTTATCTAATATAATTTTTTTTCCTTTGGGTCACACGGTACAATGTTAAATAAAGGTCACGATTACTGGTCATCCTTCTCTTGTCCCCAATTCAGAGGAATGAGGATTATGATAACTACAATTCAATATGAGATTTGAGTGGGGAAACAGCCAAACCATATTACACAGCCTGCTTTTATGTCTTTGGGTTCCACATCTGGGAATTCAACTATCTGAGAATTCAAAAATGTTATGTTGTTGCTGATGTATACTATGCAGTTAGGACAGCCTACAATGGGTACATTCTCATCTGTACATCATGTACAGACATTTTTCTTGTCATGATTTTCTAAGCAATATAGTATAACAACTATTTACAAATCACTTACATTGTATTAGAAATTATCAGTAATCTAGAGATGATTAACATATATGGAAGGATGTACATAGATAATAGGAAAATACTAGGCTACTTTACACATGAGACCTGAGCATCCATGGATTTTGGTATCCACAGAGGTCCTAGAACCCATCTCAAAAAGTACCAAGGGAAGACTGTATAAGACTGACCAGTCTATGTTAAGTTTTTGAAAGAATTGACAGGCAAAGAAATCTGGGCAAGAAGTTTTTCTGGTGGGAAGAAATTTATTTATAACTCAATTTCTTGGTGGATATGGGACTATTTATATTTTCGATTTAGTTTTCTGTTGGCTTTGTTTAACCATCTTTTTCAAGAACTCATGTCATTATACCTAAATTGTAAAAGATCTTGCCGTGAAGCTGTGTCTAACATTCTTTTATTTTTGTTTCAATAAAATCTACAGTTTTGTAATGTCCCTTCTCACAGTGTTCATTTGTGTTTTCTCTGTCCTTATAATTATCTTTAAGGGGATTTTGAAATAGATTGCCCATCTTTCCTCTATTTTCCTTAACATATTGATCATAAATATTTTGAAGAATGTCCTTGCTTACTGGCTTCAATATCCAGGTCATCTCTGAGTCTGCTTTTGTTGATTATTTCTTCTCTAGTTGTTGCATTCCCTCTGCTGCTAGATGTGGCACATATTCTAGATACTGTATTTTAGAGATTCTCTGTTTTGTTATCTTCCTCCAAAGACTGCTAACAGTTTGACAGTTAAGTAATTATTGAAGAATCACCTTTAGTAAAAATCAGACCCACTTTGATTCTGCTTAGTTTTGATTTTAGCCTTTGCTAGGTGGGTCTATTTCAGTATGGTCCTTACTTCAAGGTCAGGGTCCTCACTTATAGGGCTTCCCCATCCTGATGTCTCAACGCAGGTTTTGCAAGGCTAAAATTTCAACATCTCCTCACACAATGGAGCTTCTGACATTTCTACTTAGCATGCAATCTCCAAGCAGCTGTTTTCTGGTGGGTTTCTTAGAGTGTTACCTGGAGCATATGCAACTTAGGAGTACAGATTTTGGGTGTTTTTTTCTCTGTAACTCCCTCTGTCAGCACCCTACCCCTAAATCCCAGCCAGTGTTCCAAGCCTGAACTCTGATCTTGGTTTCCTTTGCCAGTGAGATTGTTTTTCTCTGCTTGGGTTCCATTTCCCATCATTGCATATTGGCAAATGCTTTTAAAAAGAAAGATGATGAGGATGTGAATCTCCCTTTCAGGAACTTCCATTCTCCAAAGGGTGATAGTCCCATGCTCAATGCTGTTTTGTGGCTGCACAACTGCATTGTATGTTTTGTCTGACTTTTATACTTGTTTACAGTGGGAGGATGAGTTTAAAATGAGCTGTTCTGTGACAGTTTGAGCCAGAAGACCTCTAAACCTCCAATAGTCATTTGCATTTTAAATTCTGCATAGGTTAATTTAACACCTCACAGGAAAAATTAACATATTTTATCTTGGTGCCTGGTTGAAACCTCAATTTCAGTTTTAACAACCTTACACACACAGACACACACACACACACACACATACACCCCACTGTGTTACACAGTCATGCATTGTATAATGATGTTTGGGCCAATGCCGGATGGCATATATGACTGTCGTCCCATGAGAGTTTAATGGAGTTGAAGAATTCCTGTCACCTCGTAACATTGTAGCCATCACAACCTCATAGTACATTGCCTTAATCATGTGTTTGTGATGCTGCTGCTGTAAACAAACCTACTGCACTGCCAATCTTATAGAAGTCTAGCACATATAGTTTGTATAGTACATAATTATTGATAATGATAATAGATGGCTATGCTATGTTTTATGTATTTACTATACTTTTTATTGTTATTTTAGAGTGCAATCCTTCTATATATCAAAAAATTTAACTTATTATAGCCTCAGCCAGTTACTTCAGGAGGTATTCCAGAAGCAGGCATTGTTATAATAGGAGATGGCAGCTCCACGTATGTTATTACCCCTGAAAGTCTTCCAGTGGGATAAGATATGAAGGCTGAAGATGGTTGATATTGTTGATCTTGACCTTGTGTCAGCCTAGGCTAATGTATGTCTTTATTTTTACCAAAAAAGATGAAAAGATTTTAAAAAATAGGAATGAGCTTCTAGAAGGAGAATATAAAGAAAAATATTTTTGTAGAGCTG
The DNA here is from genome assembly GCF_009761245.1 of Sapajus apella. Lineage (NCBI taxonomy): Eukaryota > Metazoa > Chordata > Mammalia > Primates > Cebidae > Sapajus > Sapajus apella. The sequence continues at coordinate 78,925 of NW_022437128.1, read as the reverse complement.
CATAATGTGTTGATGTTTTAAGCTAAAGAGTAGAAAAGCTAAAAATTTATAAAGTTGATGCAGAGAAGGCCTTTGACAAAATTCAACAGCGCTTTATGCTAAAAACTCTCAATAAACTAGGTATTCATGGAGTGTATCTCAAAAGAATAAAAGCTATTTACGACAAACCAACAGCCAATATCATACTGAATGGTCAAAAACTGGAAGCATTCCCTCTGAAATCTGGCATGAGACAAGGATGCCCTCTCTCACCACTCCTATTCAATATAGTATTGGAAGTTCTAGCCAGAGCAATCAGGCAAGAAAAAGAATTAAAGTGTATTCAAATAGGAAAGGAGGAAGTCAAATTGTCTCTATTTGCAGACGACATGATAGTATATCTAGAAGACCCCATCGTCTCAGCCCAAAATCTCCTGAAACTGATAAGCAACTTCAGCAAAGTCTCAGGATACAAAATCGATGTTCAGAAATCACATGCATTCCTATACACCAATAACAGACTTAAAGAGAGCCAAATCAAGAATTAACTGCCATTCACAATTACTTCAAACAGAATAAAATGCCTAGGAATACAACTAACAAGGAATGTAAAGGACCTCTTCAAGGAGAACTACAAACCACTGCTCAACGAAATAAGAGAGGACACAAACTGATGGAGAAACATTCCATGTTCATGGTTAGGAAGAACCAATATCATGAAAATGGCCATACTGCCCAAAGTAATTTACAGATTCAATGCTATCCCCATCAAGCTAACAATGACCTTCATCACAGAACTGGGAAAAGCCACGTTAAACTTCAGATAGGACCAAAAGAGAGCCCACATAGCCAAGTCAATTCTAAGCAAAAAGAACAAAGTGGGAGGCATCACACTACCAGACTTCAAACTATACTACAAGGCTACACTAAACAAAACAGCATGGTACTGGTACCAAAACAGAGATATAGACCAATGGAACAGAACACAGGCCTTGGAGGCAACACAACACATCTACAACCATCCGGCCTTTGACAAACCTGACAAAAAGAAGCAATGGGGAAAGGATTCCCTGTTTAATAAATAGTGTTGGGAAAACTGGCTAGACATGTGCAGAAAGCAGAAACTGGACCCCTTCCTGATACCTTACACTAAAATTAACTCCGGATGGATTAAAGACTTAAACATAAGACGTAACACCATAAAAGCCCTAGAAGAAAATCTGGGCAAAAACATTCAGGACATAGGCATAGGCAAGGACTTTATGACCAAAATACCAAAAGCATTGACAACAAAAGCCAAAATAGACAAATGGGACCTAATCAAACTCCACAGCTTCTGCACAGCAAAAGAAACAGCCATTAGAGTGAATTGGCAGCCAACACAATGGGAAAAAATTTTTGCCATCTACCCATCTGACAAACGGCTGATATCCAGAATCTATAAAGAGCTAAAACAGGTTTACAAGAAAAAAGCAAACAAGCCCATTCAAAAGTGGGTGAAGGATATGAACAGACACTTTACAAAAGAAGACATACATGAGACCAACAAACATATGAAAAATTGCTCATCATCATTGGTCATTAAAGAAATGCAAATCAAAACTACATTTCAACCATTGTGGAAGACAGTGTGGCGATTCTTCAACGACCTAGAAATAGAACTTCCATGTGACCCAGCAATCCCATTACTGAGTATATAACCAAAGGATTATAAATTGTTCTACTATAAGGACACATGCACATGAGTGTTCATTGTAGCACTGTTTACAATAGCAAAGACCTGGAACCAACCCAAATACCCATCGATGATAGACTGAACAGGGAAAATGTGGCACACATACACCATGGAATATTATGCAACCATCAAAAACGATGAGTTAGGGTCCTTTGTAGGGACATGGATGAACCTGGAAACCATTATTCTCAGCAAACTGCCACAAGAACAGAAAATCAAACACCACATGTTCTCACTCATCGGTGGG